>NC_091366.1:14445858-14480858 GCF_038502225.1 Cherax quadricarinatus
TTCAGCACAATAACATTTCAAACCAATTTTTTACATTTTCCTTCGTACTTCAAAATGCAGAGCACAAAATATCTGAAATTTTATTTTTGCATTTCGTGCTCTGGGAAGTGCGACACCCACACACAGCAACACATTCACAGGTATCTTTTCGATACATTTATACATTACTAATAGTATAATGGGTTCCATTTGGTATTCTGGTAGCGGGGAGTTAATGATATACGTCTTCGGAGGCTTCTTACTTTATTGTTAATGTAGTGGGTACACAGGCTTGTGTTGTGCCCATGGCCCGGGCAGGGCCATCCCACGAGAGAGAGCTGGGAGGCCTTGTGTCTTGCTGCTAGGCCGCTGTGTGAGTGAGAGCGAGGCATGGGCCGACAGGCTGGCGTGCCTACCTAGAGGCCTGGCTACAGAGGGCAGCACCTGAGTGGCGCAAAATATGAACTAAGCTGGCAGACAGCATGGGCTGTCTGTGCAGACAGTACAGGCTGTCTACATACGCTCGGCCACCTACCGCGCGTCGTCCCGACGCGACAATACTGGTGGTAAAATAAACTCGGTCTCTCTCTCGTAGGAACAGGGCACAGAACACAAAATAAAAACATATATATACATATGAACATGGAAAAAAAACTTCCTACAGGGAGGGAAGAAAAAACATGTGGGTGTGCTAAACATCGTGGTCAAAGGCAGTGAGCGTCGAAGGGCATCACTGCACGCCTTCCTGCGTCTGGACAGATACTGCAACACGGGAGACATCGCTGCGGCTGAGCTGTGATGTAACAGGTTACGGTCTCCTCTGGAACGGTGAAGCAGTCATCGTAGGAGTCGCTGCAGGTTTCACTCAACCTGGGGCACGACATGCTGGTGCCCTCGAGTGAGGCGTCGACAAAACTCGGCAACTGGGCAGGACTTCTGGCAAGCGACTCAGGAGGACACTTCTCGACTGGTACTGTCACTGGGCTGTCACTGCCGGCGAGCGTGGAGCGAGTTGTGGAGTGAGTCGTGGCAGAGACGACTGGGCGAAACATCTGGGAGTCGTAACATCATACACCAGACTGCAGTGAGAGAGCTAGCAGTCAAAGTGACATCATCTTTGTGCAGGCTGCTCACTGAAGCTTGTGACACGAGGCTGACACAGTGTCTCATTCTCTCGACAGTTGGAGTTATAGCAGAGGTTAGTCTAAGCGCCCCCAGACTTGTTTCTCTACATATAACTGCTCTCTGAAGGTCTGGAGGTGGAGTGAAACAAATCTCGATGGGAATCGTAGCAGGTACGATTCTGCAGAACAACACGAGCGACGAGCATAAAAGCTTTCTGTACAAGAGGGCTCAGTCACTCGGGGCTGTCTGATAGCTGTCAAACACACTGGTCACACGGGTGACTTAGCACAGTGGTGCTACTCAGGTCTGGCTCAGACCTCACTGGACACACGGAAACTTTAAAAACACACCGCGGTACAACATGGCTTAAACTAGCAAATGATACTTTTCTGTGCATAAAACTAAGACATACTAAAATGTGAGAACACTGACTGAGAGGAATTAATTAACACACGACATATATTTTCTCTCAATCTTCTCGACAATATGGAAATAATTACTAGAAACACTCGATGTGACATCATGTGATGTCAGGCGTGATGACGTCAGCAGCACTGACGTCAGCAGACATATCGAGGTGACGTCAGCAGACATCTCGAGGTGACGTCAGCAGACATCTCGAGGTGATGTCAGCAGACATCTCGAGGTGACGTCAGCAGACATCTCGAGGTGACGTCAGGCAGACATCGTGACGTCATGAAGTCGGGCAGCATCGTGGGTGACGTCAATGACTAATAGTCCATTCACTTCTTCAAATCCATAGTCTTGTAGTTTTGGTTTGTTGGTATTTAAGAGAGTAGGCAAAACAACCACTCTGAAAAAAAAATAAGCTTCCAAATACTTTCGTGATTTCTTACTTCATCAAGGAACTGCAAAAATAGTAGAACATGTGATTTCTCACATTATCAAGGAACTAAAAGTAAATGATCAGCAGAAGGTCCTTATATGCCTTCTGTTTTATTATTTTTAGAGTTACTTAATAATGTGAGAAATCACGAAAGCGCTTGGAAGTTCACTATTTTTTTTCACAGTGGTTGTTTTGCATATTGTGATATCACCTATTTATTGTGATCTTATTGCATAAGAGAGTAACTGCATTTCTGATGAAGAAGAATTCTCTTAAGATATGCCCTTCACTTGAGCTCGACGTTGGTGATACATCTGCAAGAGATTCGTTAAATTTTCTGTAATAAACAATTCGTAAGTCTTCCAACGTGCCTACTTTTATAATTAATGACCAAAGTTTCACTTGATACTTTTCAGCTTCGTGAACATCGTGCTCCTGGAGTGTTTATGTCTTCAAATTCAATATAGTAGTTTACATGTTCTTCTTTTAGTACTGCATGTTTAGTTCACTTTGGCCTAATATAGCATCATATGTTAATATGAAAGTCGTCAACAAAACAGTACGGACTGCTGGCCTAAGATTTATTAGCAGATTGTGTAATGGAATAACTCATCATATATTGTCATAACCAAATCGAATCCAAAGCTCTTAAGCTTTCGGCTTTAAAGATGGTTGTATATCTCAGCAAGAGAACTATAGCATGTGTTATTTGACAGGATAACAATGCATTGGGCACCTTGCTCCATAGCCCACTTAACATGTGTTACTAGTTTCTGGTCAGCTTACTCAACTTCACCAGTAAGATGTTTGGTTGCATATGATTCATTGTTTGAGTAAGTGTAGCTTCGCTGTAATGATGCCTTCATTCACAACCATTCCACTTGCAATGACTTCAGCTTTTAACTGAATGGTTTTCAAGTCTGCTAATTTGTGGGCAAGCGGTTGCAGTTTGATTTTATTTGATGATGTCCAGAGCTAGTCCATTTGTACAGGAACAGGCAGGTTGAAATTACTGTACGTTAACTTGACACCTCACATGTTTGAAGCTCTATGAAGCCATTCCGATTCCTTAGCAGACATCTCTGTGTAACTATTGAAGACCACTTGCAATTATGTATACTACAAGCACTACGCGCTTTACAAAGAACATTTAAAATAGCATCGCCCAAATTCCCTTGAGATGGCTTATGCATCATTTTAATCTGCGACATGAAATCTACTGTTACTGTTGATTGCAGCCTTGAAACTGACTTAAATAATCATTCTTCCTCAGTGAATTTTGTATCCTGGTCAGCACTTAGTATATGCTTAGCTGGTTTTGTAGCAGCATCACTTAAACAGTGTGCTAACGGGCAGTAGATCATGAGCCAATATATCATTCAGCAATAATCATCTCTCTCGCGGGCAATATATAACTTTGTTGCGCGTAGCCAGTATAATAAAATAGTACAGTATACCCTCAGTATGTAAATAAAATAGAAAATGCGGGTTATGGCATTTTATTGTGAAAACATTTCGTCCACCAGGGACTTTTATTAATTCACACAAAGAACAAGACATTGGTATTTATAGGGGTTGGAGAGAGGTCCTGAGGTGAAAGAATGAGGTCATGAAGTCACATGTGAGTAGCCAGCCGAGAAAGTGAGGTTAGCGATCGTAGTGTCAGGTATTGTGAGACTAAGCCTCGCTAAAACTTCAGAGACTGTCAGTGATCCTGAGTTCTGAGTATTGTTGTTGATTGTGAATGTTACTGCGGATTCAAAACAAAAGCTGCTGCGTCGATCAGTTTCTCTGATAATAGGAAGTTCATAAGGTGGTTCATGGTGTTTGTGTGTAGAGTGCATGCATTCTTATTGTCATTGTTTTGGCATGCGTCAGTATGATCTTTGATTCTGGCATTTACTGTAGGTCTCTGGAAGTTTCACCGACATTAATTTTGTCACAACCTCCGCATGTGGTATAGACATCGGCAGTTGTGTTCATTGGTTCCTTGTCTTGACTAATTATTTTATAGTTTTAGATGAAATGTTAGTGATCCTAATATTGGCTTTAGCTAAGGTATTTGAAAGGTTGTTACTGGTTTTGTTGACGGGAAGTACAGTGTACCTGCTGGGTGTAGTGTTACGTAATATTTTCTCAGCTTTCTACTTGCGGTCGACGATGAAATATTGTGGTCAATGAAGTTCAGTGAAAACTTGATTTGTATAATTGCATTCTTCTTCGAGACGCGGGAGCGGAGATTTTATATGCTCTTAAAAAGAGTCCAGTGATAATCCCACGCTTAGTTATGTCGTCGCACTGTGAATAATGATGTAGAAGGTCATTTCTTTGTTAATTTGCGATAGACTTTCAAATCAAGTTTCGCCATCTTTACGAATTATCACTTCTAGGAAGGTAATGTGTCCGTTATTACCTTATTAATTACTGAACTTAATACATGGTTTTACAGAATTGATGTTATTGAGATGCTGGGTGATGAGGGATCGATAGCAATATTATATAAACGGTTTAAAAAAACAAATTGATTTTATTTCGTTTCTGGTTTTCTTTTTTCCTGCTGTCTTCTAATGCTCCGTCTCTTACCGTCACTCCTCAACGTTTTATGTCTTGAGTATTCCAGTATATCAGTGGTAGAATATACCGATAAATGTGTGAATAAACCGCCTATTGTATCTTATTCACATGTCTGGGTATACCTGTATCCACATGAGCACCTTGTTACTCCCGCCTGTTCTTACAGATTATATAGCTCAGGCATCTAGTGTAGTACGGGTTGGAAAACCTTCTTACAGTACAGGATGATGCAACCAATGTATCCCAGTCTTTCTTGCTTGTGTCAGCGACTTTTATATAACTGTAGGTGATTCATAAGACGGTACATTGTAACTGGGTAAATGTTATCCATCGTATGTAACAGTTACTTTCTAGGTGCTCCAGTATCCTCCTCATTGTTGCCATTTCTAACACGTTCGCCTGATCTATGGTTTAGTGCTTCATGTCTATTTTTTGTGTATATTATGATCACATTTGCAGTTTTCCAACTATCCTGTGGTTGCCTCGTTTATTTTGACTAGTTGTCACTCATTTCACTAAAGTCACTAAGCTCTTCTGCTTCTAGTCTCAAGACCCACTAAGCTCTTCTTCTTCTAGTCTCAAGACCCATTAAGCTCTTCTGCTCCTAGTCTCAAGACCCACGTTAAGATCCCATCAAGTACATCTGCTTTTCCTACATCTAATTCTCTTATTTGTCCCTTCACTTCGTCCTTTGTTATGTTAATTTCATCCAGCCCCAGATGCTTGTCCCTTTCCCTCCTTTCTGGTATCTCCCCTGGCCTCTCAAGGCGGATATCTTTGTTCTTCTGGTAGTCTTTCTTGAAATTTATAGCTTATTTATAATAGTCTCTGCATTAGTGTATAATATCTTTGTCTTTCTGCTATTTACGTGTTAAAGAACCATGTGACCCTCGTGTCGTGGGAGAAGGGTTGAAGTGACCTTCAAGGGAAGTATAGGAGGGTATGAACTGGTGGCGATCAGGTAAAAATCTCTTGTGGTTGAAAACACCTGGATAAACACTTAGGAAATTCTGTTATGGATGCGTATGGGTCTCGGATCTTTTTCACTCACATGATCGGAACATAACCATAATATGTCTTAAGTGTCTGCTCAGATGTTTTTAACTTGGTATGATACAGTTTGTGAGTATCATACCAGGTTTTCACCAGAATGTTTCCTGAATGATTATATTCGATTGTCAGCTCAATGATATAGCAACCAGGGAAGGTTGAATAATCCAGGATTCTAGGTCATCCAAGTGGCACGAGGAAGATAGTTTTTTTCTGGCTAGTGTAAATATGGAGGAGATAGAATTATTTCATTCTTGAGGAAGCATTACGAAATGGGAAGTAAGAAGGCTAAATCGTAGCTCTAATGCCTTTGGTCGAGAGCCCCTTAGCAGTATCAAGGAGGGGAAGACGGTAGTATTGGATGATAATGGGCTGAGATGGATAGCGGGTACGTTGTTATGGTTGTTATTGTGATTATTATTGCTTGTAAAGGCTTGACAAAGCTCCTAGAGAGCGAAACGTTGCCACGGTCAAATGTCACATTAGTTGCACTTGTGTCCTTTTATCTAACATTATTATTTTTGTTGGAGGAGCAGGAGAGTTAGGAGGAGGAGGGGAAGAGGGAGGGGTAGGGGCAGGGAGGCTTGATCTGGATGATGGCTGGCTGCCAACCACTGTGTTGGTGGTGGGGGGTTAAGGGGGTTTTATGGGTGTGGTTTAAGAGTATCAGTGGAGGGGGTAATCTGGCAAGGTGTAGCCAGAGGTAGGGGAAGAGGGGAGAGAGAGAGAGAGGGATGGGTAGGAAAATGGTGAGAGGAGGATGAAGCAAAGGAGGAAGATGATGGTTAATGGGATAAAGAGGGAGGAGGAGGGAGAGAGAGATCATGTAAAGGATTGGCAGGGAAAGGGAGAAAGAATGAAAGGTAGAAGAGAAATTTGATTATTTTTACAAAATTGGATACATCAGTAGTGTGTTGTTACCCTATTCTATGTGATAGTTACACAGTGGAAACAAAAACTGTTTCTTTTGTTCAGACTGTGTAACTACCGTAAGGGGGGGGGCCGCCCCGGGTGACACCATTTAAGGGGTGACACCATAGAACCTCTAAAGAAGGTAACACTAATGACCAAAAGCATGCTGCAGCAACCTAAGAGAAAAATCCTTCGTTTCTATATAGCCTATTATAGGATTACAGAGTACAAATAGGCTCATATAGGGAAAATCATTGATTTTGACGATGTGATAGATGATTTTGCAGGATTGAAGGCAAGGAAATGAAATATCAGATTCTTTGAGATGTTACATGTACTCAAGGTTTGTTGCAACCCTTGAATGGGTTACAATGTATATTATGTATATATATTATATGTATATTACCTTTTCATATAATTTTATATTGCTTATATTTGCGATAATAGCTAAATCGTGAATATATTGCTTTATATTATTGTTTGACTTAGTTATGTTGTTAGGTAGGATGTAACACATATATTATTTGCTCATAGTTCAAGTCACATTCGCTGCCTGACCACGGTAGAGTGCGGTTGTGCTCTGCACCCCTCTGCTGTTTGTAGGCGAGCTCCCTTGTCAGTTACCTGGCTGCAGCGATGTGAAGTGGTGCTGTCACGCCTCTGTTAACAACATAGGTGCACTGTGATTGTCAAGATTGCGGTTAGTCTGAGACCCCGGATAAATACTGTAGGCATTGAGCTACTTAAAGGAACGATAACGCCTAGTTCTGCGCAAGTCTTATTGCCAAAGATCATCCGGGAGACATATGGCATACAAGATAGTGACTTGCATGGTGTAGCATTAAATGGAGGCCAAAGAATTTTCGTCAAACTGCTATCAGCTACGGTTTATGAATCGTTAGTCACCAGGTTTCAGGACGAAAGTCTTAGCGTCACACCAGCTGTCAGTGTAAGAATGATAGATGTTTCATTGCATTATACGTGGATCAAGTTACGCAACATTCCCTTTGAGGCGGATATAAGGAAAGTTTTTGAGACGTATGGGATGGTGGATTATGCTCAACATGGTATGTGGGCGGCAGGTGCCTATGCTGGTTTTCCAGAGAGTTCTTTCAACCTCAAAATGACTTTGAGGCACCCAATACCGTCCTATGTGTATCTACAAGATTTCAGGACACAAGTAATGGTAATGTACCCAGGACAACGACGTACATGCCGCCTATGTGGTGAGTATGATCACATAGCGGCGACCTGTGGCAAGTGAAGACGTGTGCCTGGACCTGTGGTGGACGTCGCAGCCCCTGCTTCAAAGGTGGCAGGTGAGAAACAAACATCGGATGGAGGGCGTGGTGTTTTGTGGAGCGAGATAGTGGATCGGGCACACAGGACTGGCGGAGAGTTGGAGTCCCTCCCCGAGCTGCCTGATCAGGTATCGTCTCCTGTGGATAAGGAGGAGCAGCAATTACAGGAGAAGGTTCTTGAGATTGAGGAGGAATAGGTGGAGGTGTTGAAGACTTTGTCACCACCAGAGAGGGACGTTACATCTGAGCGTGGTGTCATTGGAGAGTCGTCGCTTCCAGAAAGTCGGAGACATGATAATTTGGGATGTGATGGTGGTTTGGAGTCGTCCGTTGAATCATTAAACCATTCTCAGGTAGAGGTGGAGGTTCATCGAGAGGCAACATCTGACCATCTGATGACGTCCTTATGCCTGCACAAAGGCCTGGGAAACAGACTGAGGTGAAGTGTAAAGGTAGTGGTGTAGGTGGTGGTAGCCATGATAGGAGGCACCGGAAGAAGGGGGGAGGGAAAGAGAGAACTCTGAAGGTGTCAAACTTAAATTCAAGCTCTGGAGTTGTAAAGAGTGATGAGAGGAAGCAAGGGTGGAAACTTTAATAGGCCTTAGATGTATGTCTGTAAATGTTAATGGGTTATGTAGCGGTATGAAGAGAGATTGGTTTCGTAATTTCCTGAATAAATCTAGAGTGGATGTTGTGTTCCTGCAGGAGCACAATTTTAAAGAGGGTAGGGTGTTGGAGGTGGCAGGATTTCGAGTAGTTACCCTGCCATCTCCCCGTCTAAAAGGTGGTGTGGGAATTTTAATAAGGGAGACGAGCCCATTTGTTTTGCAGAGAAGTGAGGGAGGAGGGGGAGGGAGGGTGTTGCGTGTGGATGGGTGGTGGATGGGTAAGCGTGTGTCATTTGTGAGTGTGTATGCGCCGGCAGAAAATAACATAAAGGTAAAGAATGATTTTGTGTGTGAGGATCTTGTGTTTTTCTTAAGTGCACTGCCAGAGGTGGCAATAGTTGGTGGAGACTGGAATAGTGTAATCAGGGTGGCTGATGTGGACCCAAAAGGGGCGGGATATATGTCTGTGGCTCTTAGGGATTTATTAAGGGATGTTAGGTTACGTGATGCCTTTGGGGGGTCGGTGTGGGAGACTGAATATACGTTTGTTAGGAGTGGATGTGCTGCGAGACTAGATAGAGTGTACCTTTCTCAGGGAGTGGATGTGAAATCTTTCAGTACTGTTGAGGCTACAATGTCAGATCATAGGGCAGTGGTGGTGGAGGTTGGGTGGGGGACGCTCGCGGACATATATAGAAGTTATTGGAAATTAAATATAAGTGTGTTAGGTGATGAGGAGGGGTTTTCAGTCCTATGGAGGGAGCTTAGTGTGGAAGAACAGGGAGTGGATGACATTGTGACATGGTGGGATAGTGTTGCAAAGGAAAGGATTAGAAAGTTTTATGTGAGAGAAGAAAAACGTATTAATAATTTAAAATATGGATGAAATAGCTGAAATAAAGGGGAAGTTGAGGGTGTTGCAAAATGAAAGGTTTCAAGCTGTAAGGGTGCAGGCAGGGGTGGAAGTGCTTTGGGGCGACAAGCCGTCAGTGTGTGTTTTGTGGCATCAAAAGCAAAGGCAGGCGGTGACAGCTATCCCATGTTTAGAGGTAACGGAGATGGTTGGGAATTATAGAGCAGGGCAGGAGATACGAACCACGAAGGGGATGTGTGCGTATGCGGAGGCTTGGTACGAGAAGTACTGGACCAGTGGGGGGGTGGGTGACGTGGCATTGGACAAGGTGTGTACGTATGTGATGTGTAATTTAGGAAATAGTGATAGAAAGGCTTTAGGTGGGACTATTACGGCAGAGGAAATAGAGAATGCGTTAAGGGGAATGAGGAAGGGGAAAGTGCCGGGTATTGATGGTCTCCCGGTAGAATTTTATTTACAACATTGGACATTAATAAGGGGATTTATAGTTAGGTTATTTAATCATATGAAGGAGAAGGGTAAGTTGGGGGAGAAGCAGGTAACAGCAGTTGTAGTGTTGGTCCCGAAGGTCAAGGGGCAGCCCACCCTTCGGGATTACCGAGCCATATCACTGATGTGTGCAGACTATAAGGTGTTTGCAAAAATTTTAGGTAATAGGTTCAAATGTGTTGTGGGAAGGGTCGTGTCAAAATCTCAGTTTGGGTTGCCGGGAAGGTCGATGATTGAAGGACATGGGATACTGAGAAGTTTTGTGGAAGCTAAGGGTGGGGGTGGAGGGGCGGCTTTGTTGGCTCTAGATTGGCAGGGAGCATATGATAGAGTGGAAAGGGGAGCTTTGCAGGTTATACTTAGGAGACAGGGTTTTGGGGAGGAAATAGTCGAGTGGGTAAATACGTTATACAAGGGGACGAAAATGAGGATACAGATTAATGGGTGTATGGGGAGGGATATTGCAATGGGTAGAGGCCTTAGACTGGGATGCCCCATGTCCCAAATATTGTTTGCGTGTTTCCAGGACCCCTTTTATAGAATGGTTGACCGCAGCTTATGTATGCCATGTGAGGGAAGTGTGGGGGGTGGGAGGGCCTGGCCGGGTTTAATTGGATATGTTGACGACACCACTGTTCTCATTCATGAAGGGATGTCAATGGGAGTGTTGGACGAGGTTGTGCAATTATTTGGAAGTGCCACGGGTATGCAGGTAAATAGTGCGAAGTCAAGGTGCATGGGGTTGGGTTCTTGGGTGGGGGGTGTGGGGGGAGATGTAATGTTGTTAAAGAATGGGCGGTGTCTTTAAAGATTTGTGGTATTATTTATAAGGATGACATGATTGCGGCGTGGGAGGAAAACTTGGATAGGTTATTGGAAAGGATCGTGGGGCGTCTAGGTGTTCTGAGACCCCAGCACCTAACTCTTATACAGCGAGTGATAGTCGTAAACATTTTATTGTATAGTAAGATTTGGCATGTTGCAGCTGTGTTCCCAATTACAGGGACAGTGATTGCGGGGATTCTAAGACGGGTGTACAAATTTTTGTGGGGTTCACGTTGTGATTGGTTACGGAGGGAAGTTGTAATGTTACCTGTAAGTCAGGGTGGGTTGGGGTTGATGGATTTGAGACGGAGGGCTAAATGTGTGTTTATTAAATGGGAAGTGTTGTGTGAGGGTGTGAACACAGGGCAGTTGGGAAGGATGCACGACAGGCTGGGTATGTGGTATCGAGGAATGGAGTTGAGGGAATGCGAAATCGTTTTGAGGGCCGTGATGTTGGTTAGGGAACTGAGAAAGGTTCGTATAATGGTTTTGTGTAGGTTACTTGTAGGTAGGTGCGTTATCCCAGTTGAGGGTTTGTTCCTCATGAAGTTAAACCCTCGGGCGTGTGAGGTGATGTTTCGTTTTCTGCATGGGATCCTTCCGTCTGGTGAGATACTACGAAACAGACAGGTTGTAGAGGGTGGGGAGGGGTGGTATCTGTGGAGGGGATGAGATAGCGTTCCATGTAGTTTACTTTTGTGAAGGGCTAGAAGAGGTTAGGTGCTGGTTAAGTAGGTTGGTACAGAGGGTGGGGAGCCGTGGGGTGTCGGTTTTGCGTGCTTTAAGTCTAAATATGGGTGGGTTAGACGAGGGTGTCATAAGAGCTTTAGATTATATCATGGTAGATTATATATGTATGTCGTGGGTGATGAGGGGGAGAGGGGATAGTGAGGAGAGAAGGAAGGTTCTGGCGGTAACGTTCTATCGTACGATGTGTCGTAACAGAGATTTGTATGGGAGGAGGTGGGATCAGGTTTTCTCAGAGGGGTATAGAATGCTAACGTTAGGGATTCTCGTAAATCTGTGATTGATAATGAGTGAGTGAAGGGGTTTTCATAGGTTGGAGGGAGTCAGGGGGTCACAGCCGGCTCGCCTCCTTTGGGGGGGGGGGCGTCGTGAGTGTGTTGTGAATGTGGGTTTGGAATGGTTTCCTGGTTTTCATTGAGACTTTATGGTATCCAAGTGTGGATGTAGAGCTCATGGTCTCGTTATGTTAGATATAAAACTTTTCAGTATGTAGGTATAATATAGTAGATTTTTTTATGTATAATTTTGATGTGTATCAGTCTTGTATGACACGATTCTGAGTAATAAGTTATTTGCGACATGAAGTGTGTTTTAGTTTGTATTTATGTTACGTGCTGGGTTTTTGCATGATGAGATATACTTATATACTGTTTTTTTTTTTTTTTTTTTTTTTTTTTTTTTTTTTTTGTGTGTGTGTGTGTGTGTGTGTGTGTGTGTGTGTGTGTGTGTGTGTGTGTGTATCCCTTTCTATTGTATTGAGCCTTTGTCATAGGTCAGACGTCATGTAATACTTTATATATGTATGATTCGATTCTTTTTAAAGTTTATAATTATGGTCTGTTCCCTGATACCGGTTTGGTGTCATTGCTAAGTTCTTGATGTTAAGTTTTAGTCTGTATGGTATACAGACTTATCTAGACAGTTTAGTGACGTAGTCCATTTGTCTGAGATTTTGTATATGGGTTTATTGTAACAGTACTGCACTTCAGTTATTGTGTTCTAAGCTGTATTCTTTTTCTGTTTATTCGTATGTTGGTACATGTAAAGCTGTATTGTTAAGGATACGTATGTAGACGTTCTAGTAAGATTATGATGTTAGGTTTTGTTTTTTTGATTAATGCGAAGGATGGGATTTAACTGATATAACTTCTTTGTATATTTTATGTTCAAGTGTATTGAGCCTTTGTCAGATGTCATGTTATATGTACAATTTATATATATGCAAGGTTTTGCATCAATGAATGTGTATATATGTCAATTCATGACCCTGTGACAGTTTTTTTTTTAGCTATGTTCTTGCCGTAAGTTCTTATTGTATGTTGGGCAGCAATATCTTGTGAGCATGTAGGTGCAATCTGTTTGTCAGTTAATTTGATTGAGATCCATACTGTTTCTTTATTTTTATGTTAAACTGTATTGGTTTTAAATAAAATATAAAAAAAAAAAGTTCAAGTCTTGATTGTCTAACTACTGTAATTATCGCTCGTGGCTCGTTACTCTGCCGGCTTCTCGTTGTTGCTGGGCAGCAACCGTCCACGGAGCTATCACGTGATAGGGGGGGGGTGTTCTCACCTCGCCTGAAGTATTCAGTCTGGTCTAGACTCTCTTGGTGGTTGGATGTATTCTAGACAAGACGAGCCTAAATCTCCCTTATTGGCCCTTGTTTGAAGATCGTTTCTTGTCTCGTTATTCTTGTATGTTCTGTAGAACTCTGTTCACAGAACACTGTCGAGATTTAGTGATTTTCGACGTTGTACTGAGGTTGTGTGTCGCTTAGACACACTGAGGAACTCAGGTCCTGAGCTGTAGCTTCTGACCTAATTTGTATTGGTATCTATGTACTGTCACAGTCGGTGATTTTCTTATGCTGAACTTAGATTCAGTATTATGGGAGCTTGGCGACTTTTGTGGAGGATCTGCTGATGGTCCCTACTTAGTGTCGTTATATTATCTCCTTGTTCCTGATTCTGTGTCGCAGTCGCTTGTTATGTTGCTATTGGGCTTAGCATTCTTTTTATTGTTCAAGCAGACTGTTCTGGTTGCCAGTTGGTCAAGAAGTTAGTTTATGAGAGAACTTTGTCAGTCACTTATTTAAGTCTAGTCGAGTTGTGAGACATAGCGAACTACTTAGAACACTTACACACATACACACAAAATTACTTGTACATATTTGTAATATTACTTGTTAATGTACCAGACGGTACTTTAGACATAAATGTGATATGTGCTATCAGCACAATAATACTGTACACGAGAGAAGTGATTAATATTATTTTGATTACTGTGATTAATTTAATTTGATATACGCCTAGACAACTTAATTAATAAATTTATTAAATTTTAATTTCTCTAGTTAGTAGCCTATCAGTTGTAATCCTGAAGCACTAATAATTCTTATTGAATTCTAATGGATAAATGGACCAGGATACTGACTAATTGTTACGAAAACCCAGTAACAGGCTGGATGCTAGAAGGGCAGTCCTTGCTAGTATTCACTGGAGATCTCTAAGCTTTTAGAATCGCGTTTTTTGTAACAAGGTTAAATCGGAACTAGTGTTTTTCTTTATTTTTCAAGTTTTTTTTTTTCATTGTTGAAGATGAATAAATGTAGGATCTGTTGCTGTACTCAAAGTGGCATTTGAGTTTGTTTCCTCAATATTACTACGATTATTTATTTTATCATTAATAAAGTTCGGTTTATGACCTTTAAACGTTCTCATTGCTAAACATTAGTCACTGGTCATGCAGCAGTGATTTAACTGGAGTTTACTACCCCTATCCTCCCGCCCTTGGATGTCATGGTGGTGACACCAAAGATACCACCCCAGGTGGCACCAAAGATGCCACCCCGGGTGGCACCAAAGATGCCACCCCGGGTGACACCAAAAATGCCACCCCGGGTGACACCAAAGATGCCACCCCGGGTTACACCAAAGATGCCACCCTGGGTGACACCAAAGATGCCATCCCGGGTTACACCAAAGATGCCACCCCGGATGACACCAAAGATGCCACCCTGGGTGACACCAAAGATACCACTCCGGGTTACACCAAAGATGCCACCCCGGGTGACACCAAAGATGCCACCCTGGGTGACACCAAATATGCCATCCCGGGTTACACCAAAGATGCCACCCCAGGTGACACCAAATATACCACCCCGGGTTACACCAAAGATGCCACCCCGGGTGACACCAACTCTAGGGACGCCTCTGACTACCGTATCGAATAGGTAAAGGGAGGGAGGGAAGAGGCTGAAAGGGGAGTTGTAGAAAATGAGGGAAAGATGAGAGGGATTCAGAGGAAATTGGACAAGTATCTTCACTATGCACCAGATCAACCAAACTGATGGACATGTTGGTCATATGAATGGAGGTAGTAGGTCATGTCGGTGAATGATGGGTCATATGAGTGAGGGTGGTGAATCATGTGGTTGTATGTATGAGAGGGTGGTGGTTGTATGCATGAAAGAGGGTGGGATTTGTATGTATGAAAGAGGATAATAGTTGTATAAAGTACAGCATAGGGCCGTAGACATGGCTTATATACTGTAGTCAGGTGAGGCCTCCTCCTGCTTCGCCTCACCTGACCACAGCATATAAATAGTTGTATGTATGAAAGAGGGTGGTGGTTGTATATATGAAGGAGGGTGGTGGTGTGGGTTGTTATGGAGAAGGGGTGTTTAAACCTAATATCACAAAGAGTTTGATCCTGTTTGCACTCATTAGTGTCACCTTGTTGTTCCTGGTTGAACATCCAGGTTCACTATTCAATATGATTATTTGTAGATGAATGGTTCAGAGAACCGACATGTTGATAAATTAGACACATGTGCAACTCTTGGGTATCTTTATTGAGGAAACGTTTCGTCACACAGTGGCTTCATCAGTCCATACAAAGGAGAATCTTGAAGAACAGGAGGAGAATGAGGTAATCAGTCCCTCAACCTTGAGTCGATGTGGTCAGTCCATCAATCTTGAATAGAATACGGCATACGTGCTGAGAAGGAGCTTATAAACCGTTGGCAGGAGAGGTGCAGAAGTCATAGGTCGTGTAACACCTATGTTACTTCAACATTGAACAAATGTTACACGACCTATGACTTCTGCACCTCTCCTGCCAACGGTTTATAAGCTCCTTCTCAGCACGTATGCCGTATTCTATTCAAGATTGATGGACTGACCACATCGACTCAAGGTTGAGGGACTGATTACCTCATTCTCCTCCTGTTCTTCAAGATTCTCCTTTGTATGGACTGATGAAGCCACTGTGTGGCGAAACGTTTCCTCAATAAAGATACCCAAGAGTTGCACATGTGTCTAATTTATCAATATGATTATTGTTACACAGTGGGAACATAAAGTGTTTCCTTGTCATATTCCATCACTCAGAATGATGTTCATACAAAGTGTGCAATGTGTCACCCTGAGCTGGCAGACATCGGTAGGGCACTGAGGATATCGTCATGTGTTCCAGCAAAGGTTCATCAGCCACGGCACATTCACAGGTTTCGTTTCAATATAGTGTAAGTTGCTATTACTTGGGAATTACCATCCCTTGTGTCCACTTCACTTATCACCTTAGGTTACCACTACTCGTATTCTCCGGAAATAAATATGAGAGATGCGGGGCGCTTTATGTATAATTAGTAGATCATTTTATTACATATAAAAAAGGTGAATTTAGTGTCTTAATTTATTGGTTACTTTGATGCAAAGTATAAACTGTGTATTAAGTCCACTAATACTACCGGGCTGGGGAACAGTATTCAAGAAGCCGCATCCGGTAATACATCACAACGGGATTACTTGCACATTTTTTCCTGGGATGAGACTTCCAATAAAGGAAGTCTATGAACCAGAGTGATCTTCTCAGAGCAGTTGACGTCCTAAGATATTTAACTTATTGTAGTATCTGAGGGTAAATGCGTATCTGCGTTTCCTTTTATACCCTTGAGCCACCTGTGTATCTCGTGCCTGGGTCTATGAGAATACACTTCTGATACCTCAATTATTCTGGGCCACATTGCACACTGGCCAAATGTGTCCCCTCGAAGCCAAACCGTGTATCCAAAACCAGCGACTGAACCGGAATTTACGTATCCTGTATTCAAACTCGGGGATTATGAAGAAGAATAGTTAAGAGTATAACAAAGGACACATGGATTCACCCATGACCAGGATGCACCAACTTGTGTGTCAACAATTTTAACTGTACACGGGGAAACAAGACATAATTACACGACACTTCTCCACATTAAAAACGCTTTCGATGATGCAAATAGAGAAGCCATTTTTGTGTGAATTAGCTAAAACTGGCAGCCTGCTATTACATTGAATCATTGGTTATGTCTTTAACCAAAAATCTGCTGCATTGTTTGAGGGCTACAAAGGTGAAACTAAAGAAGTGCAAGTTGGCATTCATAAAGGTGGTGTATAAAGTCCTACATTGTTCAGTATATTAATCACTTCCCGACTAAAACCAGTGCCACATATCCCCAGTAATATCACAATTACCTCTACTGATATTCTTGTAAATATTAAAGTTTGTCACGAAATGTTATTATTCTTCATCATATGAAAAAGAAGTTACAGTGTTGGCCTGTAGACAAAACCAAAGTGTTTAGCCATAAAAATAGACTACTCAAAATTAATGGTTATTGGCAGGGCTATTGATTATGTGTCCTACATGTAAATATCTGCGTATCACTCTTCCATGTGCAGTATTAGCTATAAAAAAATAAATTAACACTGCAAAGAGAGACTTACAGCTCTCAGAACAGTGGTAGAGTACAGTGCCAGATATGGTGCAAATCTTAGATGTAATGAGCGTACATAAGAGCGCTAGTAAATTATCATCCACCAGTTTTGGTCCTGCAGGAGTTAAACCACTGAAAGACTTGAAAAATACCAAATAAAGCGCTGTAACTGCCAGTAACATAAATTATAATTTTACATCAGTCTTGCTCCATAATCTCAGTATTAAAGCAAAAATTTAGCAAACTCTTATTAATTTATATGAAACCACAAAACTTCATGTGAAGAAAGAATAAGGTATCGCTGGCGTTGCTGATTCTTAGAATACTTGAAATCAATGTCATAATAGGAGTGGAGCTACTGTTGCGTGGTGATCAAAACAATGTTGTCTCTAGAGAATTATTAGAACGTAAGTTTTATGATCAGCCAGTGAAGTCTGATTCAAATAACAGCAACACACATTAAAAACTACATAAGCTTGTTTAATGCTACAAACAAACCATTTCCCGCCACCCTGGAAAATAACAGCACTTAATATAATAATAATAATAATAATAATAATAATAATAATAATAATAATAATAATAATAATAATAATAATAATCTTTATTTCTACGAGTACATGTACAAGGTATACAGACCATAGCTGACATCAATGACATGCTACTGTATAGAAAGCCGCTTGTTATGCTGAGCATTTCAGGCAAATTAGGTCAATTTTGTTCCAGGATGCGACCCACACCAGTCCACTAACACCCAGGTACCCATTTTACTGATGGGTGAACACTGGACAGCAGGTGTCTTAAGGAAACACGTCCAAATGTTTCCAGCCGTACCGGATATCGACCATTGGACCTCAGCGTGGGACATATTTCTAAAACCATTGAACTTGAACAAATATACGACCAGCGGACGAAAACTATCAGACAGATCAACTACACTGATGACTCCAAGCAAGGTTTAACTGGGAGGGCGGGAAGTACTGATATTGTAAACCAGACTGATGGTCTGGTTTACAAATTGAACTGTTTGTCAACCTTATTGTTCTTTAAGCTTGTGGAAATTCCGCTACAGACACTTTACTTGTATTTAACTCCCTATCTTCACTGCTTGTTCTAAATAGCCTGAAGTCTGAATGTAACACACGCATATACATAAATTATTAATAAATGGATTAGACTTAAGCTTTTGTGGATTCCCTCTCGTAAAGGCCTAGTATTAAATAAAGAAAAATGTTAGAAAAAACTAAGAAACTCACAGTACAAATGGGAACTAACGTATCAATTGTATATCATAATGAAATATATCAAATAATATATATCTAAGGAGAAAATAACAAGGTTATTAGATTAAAACATGATGTCACTGTTCAATTAATTATCTCTGGTAGTATGGAGATGCCATTGACATGAAATATAAAGTGTGTGAACTGAGTTAAAACTGCGTATACTCAAACATTATATGTTAGAGTGTTCAGACATCAGTTAGTTTTGTAGAAACTCGTCCAAACAAACCTTGTAGGAAATAGCAACCCACGTCATTGTTAATGATGAAATATCTGAAATATTAACATTATATAAACACTTTTCATCGACTTGATGAGTTAACTGACATTTGATGATGTTTTTAATCAAATAATGACCAGCAGTAAATATATATATATATATATATATATATATATATATATATATATATATATATATATATATATATATATATATATATATATATATATATATATATATATATATATTCATGAGATTGTTTCTCTATATTTTATTTGTAGATTAGCTACATGACGTAATTGTAATGTATGAAATGATTGTAATATTTGTTAAAATATAAATATGCCCAGTGAGTCACAGTGGGTCTCCAGTGTGACTGTAATTATGCTCTTTTGAGCTGCCACTCACATGATGATAGTGTGGTACATAATATACCAGCTGCTCACATGATAGTGTGGTACATAATATACCAGCTGCTCACATGATAATGGGGTACATAATATACCAGCTGCTCACATGATAATGGGGTACATAATATACCAGCTGCTCACATGATAATGGGGTACATAATATACCAGCTGCTCACATGATAATGGGGTACATAATATACCAGCTGCTCACATGATAATGGGGTACATAATATACCAGCTGCTCACATGATAATGGGGTACATAATATACCAGCTGCTCACATGATAATGGGGTACATAATATACCAGCTGCTCACATGATAATGGGGTACATAATATACCAGATGCTCACATGATAGTGTGGTACATAATATACCAGCTGCTCACATGATAATGGGGTACATAATATACCAGATGCTCACATGATAATGGGGTACATAATATACCAGCTGCTCACATGATAATGGGGTACATAATATACCAGCTGCTCACATGATAATGGGGTACATAATATACCAGCTGCTCACATGATAATGGGGTACATAATATACCAGATGCTCACATGATAATGGGGTACATAATATACCAGTTGCTCACATGATAATGGGGTGCAAATATACCAGATTCTCACATGATAATGGGGTACATAATATACCAGTTGCTCACATGATAATGGGGTGCATAATATACAAGCTGCTCACACGATAATGGGGTGCAAATATACCAGATTCTCACATGATAATGGGGTGCATAATATACCAGCTGTTCACGTGATAATGGGGTGCATAATATACCAGATGCTCACATGATAATGGGGTGCATAATATACCAGCTGTTCACATGATAATGGGGTGCATAGTATACCAGCTGCTCACAGGATGATAATGGGGTACACAATATACCAGCTTCTCACAGGATGAACATGGGGTGCACAATATAACATCTGCTCACAAGGTAAACATGAGGTGCACAATATACCAGCTGCTCACAGGATGAGCATGGGGTGCACAATATACCAGCTGCTCACAGGATGAACATGGGGTGCACAATATACCAGCTGCTCACAGGATGAACATAAGAACATAAGAACGAAGGAACACTGCAGAAGGCCTACTGGCCCATGCGAGGCAGGTCCAAGTCTCCTGCACCCAACCTAGTCAGGTCAGGTCACATTGACTTAAGGGAGGAACACGGCAACCGACCTGGTAGCACAAGCTATCAGGTCTAACTCACACCCACCCACATCTACTCATGTATTTATCCAACCTATTTTTAAAGCTACACAACGTTCTGGCCTCTATAACGGTACTTGGGAGTTTGTTCCACTCATCCAAAACTCTATTACCAAACCAGTACTTTCCTATATCCTTCCTGAATCTGAATTTTTCCAACTTAAAACCATTGCTGCGAGTCCTGTCTAGGCTAGATATTTTCAGCACACTATTTACATCCCCTTTATTTATTCCTGTCTTCCATTTATACACCTCAATCATATCCCCCCTAATTCTACGTCTTTCTAGAGAGTGCAGTTTCAGGGCCCTTAGTCTATCCTCATAGGGAAGGTTTCTGATACATGGGATCAACTTTGTCATCCTCCTTTGTACATTTTCCAGAGAATTTATATCCATTCTGTAATACGGTGACCAAAACTGTGCAGCATAATCTAAATGAGGCCTAACCAAGGATGTATAGAGTTGAAGAACAACCTGAGGACTCCTATTATTTATGCTTCTTGATATGAAGCCAAGGATTCTATTAGCTTTATTGCGAACACTTATGCACTGTTGTCTTGGTTTCAGATTACTGCTAACCAGAACTCCTAAATCTTTTTCGCAATCCGTAATATTAAGATCTACATTATTTAGTTTATATGTGGCATGGTTATTGTCCTGTCCAACATTTAGAACTTTGCATTTGTCTATATTAAACTGCATCTGCCACTTCTCCGACCACTGCATCAGTCTATTCAAATCTTCCTGGAGTGCTCGAATGTCCTCGTCAGAATGAATTCGACGGCCTATTTTGGTGTCATCGGCAAACTTGCCGATGTCGCTCTTTATGCCCTCATCTATGTCGTTTATGTAGATTGTGAACAGCAGGGGGCCCAACACTGACCCCTGTGGAACACCGCTCGTGACGCTTCCCCACTCTGATTTCTCCCCATTTATGCAAACTCTCTGCTGCCTATTTGTCAACCATGCCTCTATCCAGGAAAAAATTTCTCCTATTCCATGTGCTTTAATTTTCCTCAATAGTCTCTGATGTGGGACCCTGTCAAAAGCCTTACTGAAGTCCATATACACAATATCATATTCATTACCATGATCTACCTCCTCAAATACCTTAGTGAAAAAAGTTAATAAATTCGTAAGGCAGGAACGCCCCTTTGTAAAACCATGCTGAGATTCGTTGATTAATTTATGCTTTTCAAGGTGGCTACGAACTGCCTCGGCAATTATTGATTCCATAAATTTTCCCACTATGGAGGTTAGGCTTATTGGTCTATAGTTCGAAGCTAAGGACCTGTCACCTGTTTTGAAAATAGGTATCACATTTGCCATTTTCCACTTATCTGGCACCATGCCAGTTTGTAGTGATATGTTGAAAAGATTAGCCAAAGGTGTGCTAAGCTCCTCTTTACATTCCTTTAGAACCCTTGCATACAGTTCATCAGGGCCTGGGGATTTGTTAGGTTTTAATTTATCTATTTGCCTAAGGACCATGTCACTTGTGACCCTAATCGTGCACAGTTTATTATCGTCCTGTTCTACATAATTTATCATTACTGGAATATCGCTGGTATCCTCCTGTGTAAAAACCGAGAGGAAGTATGTGTTAAAAATTCTACACATTTCCTTATCACTGTCAGTGAGCTGACCCGAGGAACTTTTGAGTGGGCCTATCTTGTCCCTGATCTTACTTCTGTATACCTGAAAGAATCCTTTTGGGTTAGTCTTCGATTCTCTTGCAACTTTAACCTCATAATCTCTTTTTGCTTTTCTAATTCCCTTTTTTATTTCTCTCTTTAACTGAATATATCGATTTCTTAATTGCCCCTCTCCTCTTTTGATTTGCCTATATATGCCTCTCTTTTGACCAATCAGATATTTTAATCTATTGCTCATCCATTTAGGATCATTTTTGTTTGATCTGATTTCCCTATTTGGAACATAATTTGACTGAGCAGCTAGAACTATGCCCTGGAAAGCATCATATCGGCAACCATCACCACCTACCTGACCCTTAGTTAGGTCATTCCAGTTCAGCCCACCTAAGTAATTTTTCAGTCCTATGAAATCAGCCAAGCGAAAGTCAGGGACGGAGACTTGATTGCCATTATTAGGGGAATTCCATGATATATTAAAACTGAGTGATTTGTGATCACTTTCCCCAAGCTCATCATTAACCTCAAGATTATTAATTAGTGTTTCCCTACTGGCAAGAACCAAGTCAAGGAGGTTATTTCCCCTAGTTGGCTCTGTCACAAACTGTTTTAAAAAACAATCCTGGATCGTATCAAGAAAGTCACCTGACTCTAAATTTCCTGTCAAATTGCTCCAGTCAATCTGTCTATAGTTGAAATCTCCCATTAGCACAACATTTTCGTATGTAGATGCCTTACGAATTTCGTCCCATAGAAGTTTACTGCACTCCCTATCAAGATTTGGGGCCCTGTAAATCACACCCAAAATTAGTTTTTCTCGGCCCTCGAGAAGCTGTAACCAAACAGATTCAGTGGCTGACGCTTCTAATTTAATATCTTGTCTAACACAACAATTTAAATTGTCTCTGACATACATCGCTACTCCACCACCTTTCCTGTTGACCCTGTCAGTGTGGAATAATTTATAGCCTTGTATGTGACATTCAGAGAGCATCTCTCTATCTTTCAGATTGAGCCAGGTCTCTGTTATAGACCTGGCTGCTCACAGGATGAACATGGGGTACACAATATACCAGCTACTCACAGGATGGACATAGGGTGCACAATATACCAGCTGCTCACAGGATGAACATGGGGTGCACAATATACCAGCTGCTCACAGGATGATCATGGGGTGTACAATATACCAGCTGCTCACAGGATGATCATGGGGTGTACAATAATCACAGAAAAAGTGGTGTAGGGTGGTGGTGGTGTGGGTGGTGATGGTGAGGGTGGTGGTTAGGGTGCGGGTGGTGGTGAGGGTGCTGGTGTAGGGTGAGGGGTGATGGTGGTGGTGGTGGAGGGTGGCGTGGGTGCATCACATCCGTGAGGCAGCAGCTGGACTAACTTTCACTGGCTGGAGTGTTTGTGTGTTGTGGGATGGCTTGGTATTGGGGAGGGTGCCGCAGGCTGTTTGCTATCACCATCGCTTCTCTCCAGCCACTTGTCATCTTTACATGACAAGTGCCGAGAGTACTTTCTTTTTTATATGTAAATAGTAATAAATCTTTTAATAGTTAAAGGTATCATCGCCCCTGTGACCCTGTCTCATATTGTGGCACGCTAAGAGTAGTTACATTTTAATCGGCGTATGTCACACACCCAGGAATCATTAATGCTGTGAATGGCTAATCTGTCGACTGTGATCAGCACATAGGTGATCCTTGCATTCTTTAAGTGGAAATCAAAGAAAATATTGGAAGTGCCAAGGATCCAGACTAAGCCCAGTGTTGGTGGGAAACAGGAAGTGTTGTCATTCGAGGGAAGCAGTGAATCGTATTACTATTGAATGAAAATGGAAAATCCTGTACTACCATTAAGGGTAACCATAGTGAAGGGAGTAGACTAGCTAAAAAAATCACAAAAATACTACCACCACTGAGAAATTAGCATGAAATAAATTTAAATGGAAGTGTAAGGGGAAAATTACCGTAGACCTAGCTGCCGTGTGAGTGATAAAACAACGATCCCAGTATAGTGCAGTGAAAAGAAAAATGTATCTTGAATAAATATAGTGTATATCCTTTGTGATAATCAGTGTAAAGCAGAGTGATGAAATACCAGTGATAAAATAAACCAAAATAGTGAAGTGTAGCAGTTTGGGACAATCTACTCGTCCTGGTGTTGTCATGTGTTTTCAGTGTACACACAAAGGTTTGAGTTACCACATATAATGAACTGACTAGGATACTGATACATAGCGGAAAGACCTACTGAATCTAAATTGTGAGTGGAACGACTCGAGGATAGTGATTAAACATAATGGAAATGTTTTAAACTAAAATGTGGCAAGTGCAATTTAGGAATTAATCAGTTTAGCTAACTAAACTTAATATAAATAACGTATGTCGAGAAGTACCTTAAAAAGTTAGGCAAAAAACGATTATACACTTTTGAAGTTACTTATAACTTGACTCAAGAAATCGTAATGACACGATTGAGTCATGTTGACGGCAGTGAAGGGACTTGAGCTAGAGTTCGTCACGGCCACGCTAGCTGGAGATTAGTCTGTAAAAACTTGCATTTGTGGTCACAGAGGTGCCTGTGCTAACTTTCCTATGGTGTAGAAATATACCTAGTTGGATGAATCTTATTGTGGCTAGCTGGTCTAGTGGCTAACGCGACGGGCTGGAGTTTTGAGACTCTATGACCGCGGGTTCAATCCCGGCCGGGGGTATGGTTTAAGTTACTTATATCTTGAAGAAAATGTTGTTTTGGTTTAGTCGTGTATGTTGAAATTCCCACTTATTTACATAACTTAAGTAACTATTTATAAATCGGAAGACAGGTTGATCAACCCATGAGGTCTCTTAAGTGGATGTTATCTCTAACGCTGTGAGGTGGTCAACACTTGTCTGTTGATTCTTAGTGCTTGTTCAAAATTGGACATGTTCTGAGTGGAGTGTCTCTTGAAGTCATCTCCTTATTGTAATTCATCCAGAAAAAGCCGCATTGCTTCGTCTTTACCCTTCTTGTACATAAGTTACTTTGAGTCTTCAGTTTTACTTCCGCCAGGAAGGTGAATGTCATCTCATAATCATCGTCGCAGACCAAGACAGGAACTTCACAGTCTGTTATACCTGTGTTTGCTTTCCAGTTCATTGTTTCCTCTCACTGGATGAGTAAGAAACATGTTCAACACTTGGATATCTTTATTGTGGAAACATTTCGCCACTAGTTGGCGAAACGTTGCCACGATAAAGATAGCCAATGTTGCACATGTCTTATTCATCTACTTGTCGATTTTCTATACCATTTATAAACTCAATTCCTCTTACTCTCGTCGATTCTTGAAGATATTACTTTGGATTTTTTATATTGTACATTTAAGACACTTGCTTCTTGAGAACCTTTGATCCTCATGTGAGTCTTTGTTATCACAGCTTATATCACTGAAGATATGTAGTTATTCTGTCTTCTAGTTATGTCCTTGAAATTGTATTGATAAAGCCACGAGATGGCGAAACGTCTACAATAAAGATACCCAGATGTTGCACGTGTCTATTTTTTCATCTTGTCGGTATTGTGTACCATTCATGTACAGGATATAAATCCCCTAATATCATCAGTTTAACTCTTGTTCTGTCAGCTTCCTCTGCCATCTTAATTAATAATGAAGTTTAATGTTGCTATATTGTTCATGCCGTATTCCTGTACTTAGGTCTTGTGTTACTTTGCTACAGTCGGTACAAGACACTAAGAAATATTTTGGGGCGTTCCCTAATGTTAGGTAAAGCGACACATACGCAGCTAATGCGACATTTTATTGCGGCAACGTTTCGCTCTCCAGGAGCTATGTCAAGCCGTTACAAACTATACAGGGACACAGAGGGTATGTATTGTTTGTAATGGCTTGACCAAGGTTCTGAAGAGCGAAACGTTGCCACAGTAAAATGTCGCATTAGTTGTATATGTGTCCTTTTACCTAAAATATTGTCAGTGATTCTACCAACATTATTACACCTTCCCTAATAACTGACTCGGCTATATAATCTGAAAGCCCATCAGAGTCTGCAATCAACATCTCTTCAAATCTCGGCTCTTTTTTTTTTTAACAGAAATGCTACTGCTTCATCCTCTCCTCCGTCGCTCTCTCTCTCCTTTCTAATCGTGAATTATTCTCTGGAAAAAATTGCATCCGCAATTATACCGGCTGGATGAGTAAGACATGTGCAACAGAGTAGTATCTTTATTGACGAGATTTCTTCTGTACATCCTCTTTTTCCCCCTCGACATACAGAGGAGACAACAGGAGTCTTGTAGACGAGAATGTAGAAGTCTTGGATATGTAGAAGTAGATGTGAGCTTTGTCAAGCGAAACGTTGCCACAATGAAATGTCATATTAGTTGCACTCGTGTCCTTGTACCTAATATATTGTCAGTAATTCTACCAACATTATTACATGTAGATATGAAGTGATCAGTGCCTTGGCGCAGAGAAGTAAATCTGAGAGTCAGTTCCTCAGCCTTGATGTGTGTTCACCTCCAAAATGTTACACATTATCTTACTCATCTACTTGTCTGTACTTTATTCCACTAATATAAAGATACCACCTTTCTTGCTTTTTTTTTTTTGCAATGGAAATGAAATTAGGAATTTCTTATTATATTCTCACTCAGTTTCTAAGTTTTATTGGTAATTTTTTCTTATGTTTGTATACATTAACTAATGTTTCTGACAAACCTAGTATGTTTGATTACGAAGCACCTGTAGAAGATGGGGTTCAGGGGTCTGCTGATGGTATATGGCAAGGAAGGGAAGGTGCAGGTGTAACACTGAAGGGTGTCAGGTTAAGCTTTGGGATTGTTTTCGAGTTTATTCTTTGGTGGTATGGAATGGTTTTTAGTGGCGAGATGGTACAAGAGAGTGAGTGGGAAGCAACACTTTGATGTTGCCTCCCACTCTGATTACTTTGTCTTCTACTATGTTTTGTGTATATTGTTTTGTCCTCGTATAGACAAAGTCATTAGATGGAGAAAAGTCTACAAAGTAAAGATACCAAGATGTTGCACTTATGTTTAATTCATCAATACCAAAGTGGTTTGGGAGGATAGTATGTGGTGTTGATATAAGAGAATATTGGTTGTTATTGTAGTTGATGGTTGAGATCTTTTAATGTAGGATATTGTGAAGGAATTGTTGACTGGAGAATGTTTTCAGAGTTTTCTCGTGAATGTCTGAGTACTGAGTGACGCGGTACAGTTTACGAGGCCATAAACTGCGTGTCCTCTTTACTTTCTGGAAAATGAAGTTCTCTTGATTAATATCTAACAAATTGTGGATGCATGGGATGGGTGAATGTTTCTGTCTAATTCAGCGTGGATGATGGATTCTGTTCATTGTTGTTGATATTGCAAAGATATTTCTACTTTGTCTGGCTCTCTGACTAGCGTGTCTCATCATCAAAATTGGCAAAACCCACTACATGAATATTTGAAGGACTTTTCCGGAGATCAGTCCCCCCGCGGCTAGATCCAAGGAGGATCCTGGAGGGTCAGGGCCTAATCAACCAGGCTGTTACTTCTGGTCTCATGGAATTCAACGTATGAACCACAGCGCGACTGGTCAAGCACTGATTTAAGGAACTTATTCAGTTCCCTCTTGAATGCTGCCAGAGGAAGGGCGTTGAAGAGTCGGGGACCTCTGACACTTATCGAGTTTTCTCAGTGTACTCGTCGCGCCCCCTCTTTTTAGTGGAGATATTTTACACTGCCAGCAAAGTCTTTTGTCATACTGAGTCATTTCGGCTTTCAGGTTTTTAACCAGTCCCTCTAGGCTTTCCAGGTGTATGTTATTACGCGTCTTTGTCGTTTACGTTCCAAAGAATACAACTGAAGGGATTTAAACCGTTCCCAGTAGTTTAGATGTCTTGATTGAGTGTATACGGGTAGTGAAAGTTTTCTCCACGTTTTCCAGCTCACCATTCTCGCCTTGAAGGAGGCCGTCAGTACACGGCTTGGAAAGAACAAGTGACTTGATGGGTATCTCACTGTCTCAGCATCTCTTGTTTTGAAAAATTTTAGTTATCCAGCCCATCATTTTCCTTGCGGTAGCAATGGCAACATTATTGTGATCCTTCAGTGTGAGATCTCACATTACTCAAGAGTCTCGCACATGGGACTTTCGCTCTCTTGAATGATTTGAGTTTGTCGTGTACTGCGCTGTTCTTCCATAACGGAGTAATGGAATCTCGTTCTAGTTAAACATCATATTGTTGTCTGAGACCCACTGAAAGACTAGTGATTTATATCCGACTGAAGATTCTTCGTGTCTTCGACGGACGTCACAATCAGAGATTCTGGTGTCGTCAGGAAAGGATGTTATGGTGCCATGGTTTATGTCTTTGTCAAGGTCTTTAATTCGTTGATTGTCAGAAAGCTTATAATCTTTTAGAACAGTAATCTTAGTATCTTCCTTATCTCCTGAACTCTGAATTCTGTTGGCAACTGCACTCTGGTGACTGTCATCACCACTAGAGACTGGCATCAGCACTCTGGTGACTGTCATCACCACTAGAGACTGGCATCAGCACACTGGTGACTGGCATCACCACTAGAGACTGGCATCAGCACACTGGTGACTGTCATCACCACTAGAGACTGGCATCAGCACACTGGAGACTATGGCCCAGGTGTCTTGTTGGCTGTGGCCCAGGTATCTTGTTGACTGTGACCCAGGTATCTTGTTGACTGTGGCCCAGGTATCTTGTTGTCTATGGCCCAAGTATCTTGTTGACTGTGGCCCAGGTATCTTGTTGACTGTGGCCCGGGTATCTTGTTGACTGTGGCCCAGGTATCTTGTTGGCTGTGGCCCAGGTATCTTGTTGACTGTGGCCCAGGTATCTTGTTGACTGTGGCCCAGGTATCTTGTTGACTGTGGCCCGGGTATCTTGTTGACTGTGGCACAGGTATCTTGTTGGCTGTGGCCCAGGTATCTTGTTGACTGTGGCCCAGATATCTTGTTGACTGTGGCCCAGGTGTCTTGTTGACTGTGGCTCAGGTATCCTGTTGACTATGGCCCACACGTCTTGTTGACCGTGGCCAGGTATCTTGTTGACCGTGGCCCAGGTATCTTGTTGACCGTGGCCCAGGTATCTTGTTGACTGTTGCCCAGGTATCTTGTTGACCGTGGCCCAGGTATCTTGTTGGGGGTGGCCCAGGCATCTTGTTGACTGTTGCCCAGATATCTTGTTGACTGTGGCCCAGGTGTCTTGTTGACTGTGGCTCAGGTATCCTGTTGACTATGGCCCACACGTCTTGTTGACCGTGGCCAGGTATCTTGTTAACTGTGGCCCAGGTATCTTGTTGACTGTGGCTCAGGTATCCTGTTGACTATGGCCCACACGTCTTGTTGACTCTTGCCCAGGTATCTTGTTGACTGTTGCCCAGGTATCTTGTTGACTCTTGCCCAGGTATCTTGTTGACTCTTGCCCAGGTATCTTGTTGACTGTTGCCCAGGTATCTTGTTGACTGTGGACCAGGTATCTTTTTGATTGTTACGCAGGTACCTTGTTGACCGTGGCCCCGGTATCTTACTGACTTTCACCACCACTAAGGTGACTGTAGGCCTGGTACCTTAGTGAGTATAGCCATGGCACCCTAGTGATTGTGGTCCTGGCACCCTAGTGACTGTGGCCTTGGCATCCTAGTGACTGCAGTCCTGGCATCCTAGTGACTGTAATCCTGGCACCCTAGTGATTGTCATTGGCACCCTAGTAACTGGTCCTGGCACCCTAGTGACTAGTCCTGGCACCCTAGTGACTGAAGTCCTGGCACCCTAGTGACTGTAGCCATGACACCCTAGTGACTTACTCTCGCACTCTAGTGACTATTCCTGGCACCCTAATGACCAGTCCTGGTAGCCTAGTGACTGTAGCCTAGGCACTCTAGTGACTACAATCCTGGCACCATAGTGACTGTAGTTCTGGCACCCTAGTGACTCTGGCTCTGGCACCCTAGTGGCTGTAACCCTGACACCCTAATGACTGTAGTCCTGGCACTCTAGTGACCAGTCATGGTAACCTGGTGACTGTATCCCTGGCACCCTAGTGACTGTAGTTCTGGCACGGTAGTAACTCTGGCTCTGGCACCCTAGTGACTGTAACCCTGACACCCAAGTGACTGTAGTCCTGGCACCCTAGTGATTGTGCCCCTGGCACCCTAGCGACTGTAGTCCTGGCACCCTAGTGACTGTGCCCTGGCACCCTAGTGACTGTAGTTCTAGTGATTGGCCCTGGCATCCTAGTATCTGTGGCCCTGGCACCCTAGTGACTATAACCCTGGCACCCTAGTGACTATAGTCCTGGCACCCTAGTGACTGTAGTCTTGGCACCCTAGTGACTAGCCCTGGCACCCTAGTGACTGTATCCCTAGCACCTTAGTGACTGTAGTCGTGGCACCATATCGACTGTAGTCCTGGCACCCTAGTGACTGTAGCCCTAGCACCTTAGTGACTGTAGTTCTGGCACCCTAGCGACTATAGCCTTGGCACCCTAGTAACTGTAGCCCTGGCAGCGTAGTGTCTGTAGCCCTGGTACCCTAATGACTGACCCTGGCACCCTAGTGACTAGTCCTGACACCCTAGTGACTGTTACTTTAGCACCGTAGTAAGTAGTCCTGGCACCCTAGCGATTAGTCATGGCACGTAGGGACTAGTCCTGGAATCCTAGTGACTGAGAATGCGACTGAGAAGATCACCTGAGTGTTTGAGATGTGCTGGACTGATTGTGCCCAAAAGTTTAGAGAGGTGTTTAGCGAGAAACCCTGAGAGTTGGTGGGGAGCACTGCCTATTCCCCAGGATAGGACTATTTGCTACGGTGCTAGAGTAAGTCACTAGGGTGCCAGGACTAGTCATTAGAGTACCAGAGAAACAGTCACTAGGGTTCCGGGACTAGTCACTAGGATGCCAGGACTAGTCACTTGAGTGCCAGGGCTATTACTACGGTGCTAGAGTAACAGTCACTAGGATTCCAGGACTTTTACTCTAGCACCGTAGTAAATAGCCCTGGCACTCAAGTGACTAGTCCTGGCATCCTAGTGACTAGTCCCGGAACCCTAGTGACTGTTTCTCTGGCACTCTAGTGACTAGTCCTGGCATCCTAGTGACTAGTCCTGGCATCCTAGTGACTAGTCCCGGAACCCTAGTGACTGTTTCTCTGGCACTCTAATGTCTAGTCCTGGCACCCTAGTGACTTACTCTAGCAGCGTAGCCAATAGTCCTATCCTGGGGAATAGGCAGTGCTCCCCACCAACTCTCAGGGTTTCTCGCTAAACACCTCTCTAAACTTTTGGGCACAATCAGTCCAGCACATCTCAAACACTCAGGTGATCTTCTCAGTCGCATTCGCAACATCAACATCGGAATAAGAAACTCTCCAGCCTTGACGTAACTTCCCTATTCACTAAAGTACTTATAACACAAGCCATCGATCTCTAATGCAGGAGTATTGACGATTCACATGATCTTCCTATTCCAGCCAGCGATTTCATCGCCCTTGTTGAACTATGTGTTGGCTCTGCGTGTTTCTCTTTCGAAAATCACCTCTTTCAGCAGACTTTCGGACTACCCATGGGTTCGCCGCTTAGTGTCGTCTTGGCGAACTTATACATAGAACATCTGGAAGCCGAGCGATTTTCCACTATTATTCCCTCTTCTGTCACCTGGCTCCGTTATGTTGACGACATTCTCGTCATAACTCCCAGACGCATCAACGTTCAAGCTCTCCAGCACAAGCTCAACCAGATCGAGCCTTCAGTCTAGTTCACACTAGAAGAAGAAATCGACAATACTCTTCCTTTCCTTGATGTTCTTCTCTGCAAAGCTGACCATGAACTTCGTTTTAAAGTCTGTCGAAAACCTACCAGCCAACACGATCTTGTCCACTTCTACTCTCACCACGACACCAAAACTAAACGTGGTGCAATTATAGGCTTTTTCCTGCGTACGCTCAGAATCTGCAGCAGTGAGTTCCTTGAGGAAGAAAGCTCTCTTATTGAACAAGTATTTTCCAAACTTCACTATCCTCATCACTTCATTAGAGACTGCAGATGACAGGCATTAACCATCTTTAGCACACCCAGAGAAGACACTGCCAAGAAGAGATACATAGTCCTCCCCACCAACTCCATTGCCAGACACGTTTCCAACATCTTTTGCAATACCTCATTCCAAGTATCTACCTCCACATCCACCACTATCAAGGACATTACCAGTAATAGACAGGACAAGCTTCAATCCTCTACATGGGTATACACAATCCCTTGCAATGACTGCAGCAAATTATACGTCGGCAAAACATCCAGAGACCTCCAAACACGTATTTCAGAACACCAGTATGCAGGCAGATCTGACGATCCAAGGAATGCCTGTGTTCAACACCGAAATTCCGACAACCATTTAATCAATTACAGAAACGCAAAACTTATCGCCAGAGAAGACAACACTCAATACCGAAGAATCCTGGAATCCTCACTTATCTGTACATCCAACGACTTCAGCCAGAACAACGGCTTCTATAATATAGCTGAACCCCTCGCCAAGAAACTTCTTCATCTCTATCCCACATAAGAACATAAAAATGGAGGAACACTGCAGAAGGTCTACTCGTATACTTATCCAATCTTTTTTTAAAGCTACCTAAGGTTCCAGACTCCATCACCCTTCTCGGAAGACTGTCACATGCAGCATTCTCCACCTGATCCAGCATTCTCACTTTACGCCATCCTATAAATACTCACGTATCTTTCACCCAGGTAGATTTGTTTGTGACTTGATAAAGCCCACTGCTTGGGCTAAACATTGTCAATAAAGGGTAACATTATGCTGCTTTAGTGTTTATATTTCAATTGTGTCAGTATTTTATACCATTTATATATATATATATATATATATATATATATATATATATATATATATATATATATATATATATATATATATATATATATATATATATATATATATATATATATGGGGTCCACCTCTGATGCAAACTGTGGGACCCATATCCTCGGAGAAGTGGATAAAAAAGCTTCGAGGAAGAATATTTGGATTTCTTCCTGAAGTTATTTCAGTATTCCACTTCCCCTACCACCCCATCTTTTCATTCTTTATCAATAAGTATATTTTATTACATAATATTGTACAAAAGATTTAAGAAATACATTGTTGATATAAAGACGGCATATACAGTACATGAGGTATGAGAGATACATGTCTAGTACATATTGTTACGTGTTTGTCACTGATTATAATGCGAAAATCTCATCCAGCTCCTCAGAGCTGTCTTTCCCTCAGATTTACGGCACACCTGACCATGGTACCCGAATCGGTCTGCTGCTTCACTGCCACAAATACACCTGTGTGCGATTTTGTATATAAGCATTATGCATTTTGTGTAACACCTTAATAAGAGTTTGCATATACTGTGTCAATCATGTGTGAGCGACAGTAAATGAAGGAGCTCTGACAAGGTTGTGAAGCTCTCATGACCTAAGAAGGAAGGGTTAATAAGAGACTGTCTACCAAGGTGCCTCTTAATCTGTCTTGTCTTTTATGGCTGTCAATCTTTGTATGTCTCCCTGTGTGATTACGTGTTTACATTTACACGAGCGGAGGTATGAAGATGGGGTCCCTCCCGTCTTCAGAATTTAGTGCTGTATAGCCCTTGTGGCTTAGCGCTTCTTTTTGATTATAATAATAATAATCAGAATTTAGTATTTGCAGCACACATTATTTTCTCCTGGATCTCACTCCAGTAGTTTACCACTTTTTATGAGGCAACTCCTTTTTAGTACACTTTGGGCACCTCTTTTCCAAAATTTTAATTTTCTAACATTTATTCATACTGATTTTACTGCACAGTTTTTATTTGTTTGTTTTAAGTTTTTTTAATCGTACACAAATAACCCGTACATAGAAGAGAGGAGTTTACGACGACGTTTCAGTCCGGCTTGGATCATTTACAAAGTCACACTTTTGATAGATATTCACACAAGATTTTTAAAAAAATGTGGCAGCACATGTCATGGAGGAAATGTTCTCTCATGGATAGAGACTATGGAGCTGAATGTTTACCAAGGATGAGGGACTGACCACCTGTAAACTACTTCAAGACTGGCGTACTGATCACGTCATCTTTACCTCCCCACTGCTTCTGCTGTCTACAGTACTTGTCTAACTGCCGTTGTTGTATAACATGAATATAATGATCTTCAGAGGCTGACGAAATAGGCATCAAGAGTCTGCATTAATTGGGTAAAATCGGAATGCTGCCCATTCACAACTGGCGTTGCACAGGGATAAGTTTTAAGCCTCATATTGTTTATAATTTACGTAAATAACCTTGATGAGGGAACAGTGACGCCAACAGTTCCAGATGGTGTCTCGTAGCTCAGCAGGTAGCGCAGTCAGCTCACACATTGTCCGTGGTTCGATCCCCGGTACTGATGGAAATATTGGGCGTGTTTCCTTAAGACGCCTTTTGCTCCTGTTCACCTAGCAGCAAAGTAGGTACCAGGGTGTTAGCAGTCGACTGGGGACAGAATTAACCTAAGTTGCCCGAAATGCTCTGCATAACCATCAGCTTTCTATAGAGTATGTCATTGATGTCAGCTATGGTCTGTATAAACTGTCTCATATACCTATAGAACTAAAGATTTATTATTATTATTTTTATTATTATTATTATTATTATTGTTGTTGTTGTTGCTGCTGCTATTGTTGTTATTAAATTCATTAACTATGTTAGTAAATTGATAAAATTCCACAATCAAAGTCTAAACTTAGAGGGTATTATCCTTCTTCATAAGATGTATCAATCATTGAAGATTGATGACGTTCAGAAGCAACATACTCAGATTATTGCACTGAATATAATGCCACGTATTTTTAAAATAAAATTGAGATATTGGCTCCGATACACTCCAATGTCAGTCCATTGCTGAAAGTTTGAAGCCGATCTGAAGAAGATTTTTTTTTCAGTTTATTGCACGGAAGCTTAAAATCAGGAATGGCTTTATAAAATTGTTAGACTGGCAGGTGGTCATTATTGATTGAAAGGCGACCACCGCT
>NC_091366.1:14485858-14512113 GCF_038502225.1 Cherax quadricarinatus
TACCCCTTCCTTTGCTCTAACTCTCTCAGATACTCCAGATTTAAACCCATTTATTTCCCCCCACCGAAACTCTCCTACCCCCTTCAGCTTTGTTTCGCTTAGGGCCAGGACATCCAACTTCTTTTCATTCATAACATCAGCAATCATCTGCTTCTTGTCATCTGCACTACATCCACGCACATTCAAGCATCCCAGTTTTATAAAGTTTTTCTTCTTCTCTTTTTTAGTAAATGTCTACAGGAGAAGGGGTTACTAGCCCATTGCTCCCGGCATTTTAGTCGCCTCATACGACACGCATGGATTACGGAGGAAAGATTCTTTTCCACTTTCCCATGGACAATAGAAGAAATAAAGAAGAACAAGAGCTATGTAGAAAAAGGAGAAAAACCTAGATGTATGTATATATATATGCATGTGCATGTCTGTGAAGTGTGACCAAAGTGTAAGTTGGAGTAGCAAGATATCCCTGTTATCTAGCGTGTTTATGAGACAAAAAGACACCAGCAATCCTATATATATATATATATATATATATATATATATATATATATATAATTATATATATATATATATATATGTATATATATATAATATATATATAATATATATATATATGTCGGGCCGACTAGGCCGAGCTTGCGATCTTGGGTTATATAGCAACGCTCATCTTGCCATATACGACAAGTGAAAATTTGTGTATGCAATAATTTCGCCAAAATCATTCTGAATCTAACGAAAAAAATATATTTCACTGTGTTTGTTTAGTATTAAATTATTGTAAACAAATCTAAAATATATTTAGTTGGGTTAGGCTAAAATAAATTGTTCTTGTTATAATAAGGTTAAGTAAGTTTTCAAAGATTCTTTTGGTGCAAAATTATAAATCTTTACATTAACATTAATGAAAAAATATATCTTTAAACGTATAAGAGAATATTTTAGAAAGGTCTTAATTTTAAATGAGTTCTTGCTAATTGACCAGTTTTGCATATTCGGCACGACATATATATATATATATATATATATATATATATATATATATATATATATATATATATATATATATATATATATATATATATATATATATATATATATATATATATATCTTGTTACACGCCTTCTAAAAAACCTTAAACTTTAACGAAACGTTTTATAATGGACACAGACTCCATTGACTGTAACAATGAAGAGAGAGAGATTGATGGTCACCTACATGTACTCTGGGAATCTACAAGGGTGTCCGGTGATTGATGGTCACCTACATGTACTCAGTGTCTACAAGGGTGTCCGGTGATTGATGGTCACCTACATGTACTCTGGGAATCTACAAGGGTGTCCGGTGATTGATGGTCACCAACATGTACTCTGGCAGTCTTCAAGGGTGTCCTGTGATTGATGGTCACCTACATGTACTCTGGCAATCTACAAGGGTGTCCTTTGATTGATGGTCACCTACGTGTACTCTGGCAGTCTACAAGGGTGTCCGGTGATTGATGGTCACCTACATGTACTCTGAGAGTCTACAAGGGTGTCCGGTGATTGATGGTCACCTACATGTACTCTGAGAGTCTACAAGGGTGTCCGGTGATTGATGGTCACCTACATGTACTCTGAGAGTCTACAAGGGTGTCCGGTGATTGATGGTCACCTACATGTACTCTGAGAGTCTGCAAGGGTGTCCGGTGATTGATGGTCACCTACATGTACTCTGAGAGTCTACAAGGGTGTCCGATGATTGATGGTCACCTACATGTACTCTGAGAGTCTACAAGGGTGTCCGGTGATTGATGGTCACCTACATGTACTCTGAGAGTCTACAAGGGTGTCCAGTGATTGATGGTCACCTACATGTACTCTGAGAGTCTACAAGGGTGTCCGGTGATTGATGGTCACCTACATGTACTCTGAGAGTCTACAAGGGTGTCCGGTGATTGATGGTCACCTACATGTACTCTGAGAGTCTACAAGGGTGTCCGGTGATTGATGGTCACCTACATGTACTCTGAGAGTCTACAAGGGTGTCCGGTGATTGATGGTCACCTACATGTACTCTGAGAGTCTACAAGGGTGTCCAGTGATTGATGGTCACCTACATGTACTCTGAGAGTCTACAAAGGTGTCCAGTGATTGATGGTCACCTACATGTACTCTGAGAGTCTACAAGGGTGTCCAGTGATTGATGGTCACCTACATGTACTCTGAGAGTCTACAAGGGTGTCCGGTGATTGATGGTCACCTACATGTACTCTGAGAGTCTACAAGGGTGTCCGGTGATTGATGGTCACCTACATGTACTCTGAGAGTCTACAAGGGTGTCCAGTGATTGATGGTCACCTGCATGTACTCTGAGAGTCTACAAGGGTGTCCGGTGATTGATGGTCACCTACATGTACTCTGAGAGTCTACAAGGGTGTCCTGTGATTGATGGTCACCTACATGTACTCTGAGAGTCTACAAGGGTGTCCGGTGATTGATGGTCACCTACATGTACTCTGAGAGTCTACAAGGGTGTCCGGTGATTGATGGTCACCTACATGTACTCTGAGAGTCTACAAGGGTGTCCGGTGATTGATGGTCACCTACATGTACTCTGAGAGTCTACAAGGGTGTCCAGTGATTGATGGTCACCTACATGTACTCTGAGAGTCTACAAGGGTGTCCGGTGATTGATGGTCACCTACATGTACTCTGAGAGTCTACAAGGGTGTCCAGTGATTGATGGTCACCTACATGTACTCTGAGAGTCTACAAGGGTGTCCGGTGATTGATGGTCACCTACATGTACTCTGAGAGTCTACAAGGGTGTCCAGTGATTGATGGTCACCTACATGTACTCTGAGAGTCTACATGGGTGTCCGGTGATTGATGGTCACCTACATGTACTCTGAGAGTCTACATGGGTGTCCAGTGATTGATGGTCACCTACATGTACTCTGAGAGTCTACAAGGGTGTCCGGTGATTGATGGTCACCTACATGTACTCTGAGAGTCTACAAGGGTGTCCGGTGATTGATGGCCACCTACATGTACTCTGAGAGTCTACAAGGGTGTCCGGTGATTGATGGTCACCTACATGTACTCTGAGAGTCTACAAGGGTGTCCGGTGATTGATGGTCATCTACATGTACTATGAGAGTCTACAAGGGTGTCCGGTGATTGATGGCCACCTACATGTACTCTGAGAGTCTACAAGGGTGTCCGGTGATTGATGGTCACCTACATGTACTCTGAGAGTCTACAAGGGTGTCCAGTGATTGATGGTCACCTACATGTACTCTGAGAGTCTACAAAGGTGTCCAGTGATTGATGGTCACCTACATGTACTCTGAGAGTCTACAAGGGTGTCCGGTGATTGATGGTCACCTACATGTACTCTGAGAGTCTACAAGGGTGTCCGGTGATTGATGGCCACCTACATGTACTCTGAGAGTCTACAAGGGTGTCCGGTGATTGATGGTCACCTACATGTACTCTGAGAGTCTACAAGGGTGTCCGGTGATTGATGGCCACCTACATGTACTCTGAGAGTCTACAAGGGTGTCCGGTGATTGATGGTCACCTACATGTACTCTGAGAGTCTACAAGGGTGTCCAGTGATTGATGTTCACCTTCATGTACTCTGAGAGTCTACAAGGGTGTCCGGTGATTGATGGTCACCTACATGTATTCTGAGAGTCTACAAGGGTGTCCGGTGATTGATGGTCACCTACATGTACTCTGAGAGTCTACAAGGGTGTCAGGTGATTGATGATCACCTTCATGTACTCTGAGAGTCTACAAGGGTGTCCGGTGATTGATGGTCACCTACATGTACTCTGAGAGTCTACAAGGGTGTCAGGTGATTGATGGTCACCTACATGTACTCTGAGAGTCTACAAGGGTGTCCGGTGATTGATGGTCTCCTGCATGTACTCTGAGAGTCTACAAGGGTGTCCGGTGATTGATGGTCACCTACATGTACTCTGAGAGTCTACAAGGGTGTCCGGTGATTGATGGTCACCTACATGTACTCTGAGAGTCTACATGGGTGTCCGGTGATTGATGGTCACCTACATGTACTCTGAGAGTCTACAAGGGTGTCCGTTGATTGATGGTCACCTACATGTACTCTGAGAGTCTACAAGGGTGTCCGGTGATTGATGGTCACCTACATGTACTCTGAGAGTCTACAATGGTGTCCAGTGATTGATGGTCACCTACATGTACTCTGAGAGTCTACAAGGGTGTCCAGTGATTGGTCACCTACATGTACTCTGAGAGTCTACAAGGGTGTCCAGTGATTGATGGTCACCTACATGTACTCTGAGAGTCTACAAGGGTGTCCAGTGATTGATGGTCACCTACATGTACTCTGAGAGTCTACAAGGGTGTCCGGTGATTGATGGTCACCTACATGTACTCTGAGAGTCTACCAGGGTGTCCAGTGATTGATGGTCACCTACAGAAAATATTTGACACCAGAGTTTATATATGTTAACGTTATACATATGTAATTTCTTCAGTAAGACAGAGTGTGAAACTTTTACCTTAGGTTAGGTTGCCACTTTTTTTTCTGTGACTTTTTTCTGTGACTTTTCTGTGACTTTTTTCCTGTGACTTCTCTTTGAGTTTTTTATATTACCTTTTTTCTGTAACCTTTTTTCTGTGAATTTTTTTCTATGACTTTTTTTCCAGTGACTTTTTCTGTGACCTTCTTCTGAGACCATTTTTCTGTGACCTTCTTCTGAGACCATTTTTCTGTGACCTTCTTCTGAGACCATTTTTCTGTGACCTTCTTCTGAGACCACTTTTCTGTGACCTTCTTCTGAGACCATTTTTCTGTGACCTTCTTCTGAGACCATTTTTCTGTGACCTTCTTCTAAGACCATTTTTCTGTGACCTTCTTCTGAGACCATTTTTTCTGTGACCTTCTTCTGAGACCATTTTTCTGTGACCTTCTTCTGAGACCATTTTTCTGTGACCTTCTTCTAAGACCATTTTTCTGTGACATTCTGAGACCATTTTTCTGTGACCTGAGACCATTTTTCTGTGACCTTCTGAGACCAGTTTTCTGTGACTTTTTCCCTGTGACCTTTTTCTTGGCTCCGTCCAAAGCTTGGTCTCACACGGGGTAAACAAGAGGCACTGTTTGTATATTTTATTGAGGAAACGTTTCGCCCGGGATGGCTTCTTCATTCCTGACAACGTTTCGCTCGGGATGGCTTCTTCAGTCCCGACAACGTTTCGCCCTGAATGGCTTCCTGAGTCCTGACAACGTTTCGCCCTGAATGGCTTCTTCAGTTCTTACAACGTTTCGCCCTGAATGGCTTCTTCAGTTCTGACAACGTTTCGCCCTGAATGGCTTCTTCAGGCCTGACAACGTTTCACCCTGAATGGCTTCTTCAGTCCTGACAACGTTTCGCCCTGAATGGCTTCTTCAGTCCTGACAATGTTTCGTCCGGGATGTCTTCTTCAGTCATGAGAACGTTTCGCCCTGAATGGTTTCTTCAGGCCTGACAACGTTTCACCCTGAATGGCTTCTTGTAATAATATTGGTAGAATTACGGACAATACGTTAGGTAAAAGAACATATGTGCAGCAAATGCGACATTTTTATTGTGGCAACGTTTCGCTCTCCAGGAGCTTTGTCAAGCCGGCTTGACGAAGATCCTGGAGAGCGAAACGTTGCTACATTAAAAATGTCGCATTAGTTGCACATGTGAATGGCTTCTTCAGTCTTGGAAACGTTTCGCCATTAATAAATTTTTCCAGTCCCGGGAACGTTTCTCCAAGATTCAGAAACTTTTTTTCAATAAAATATGCTAACGCATACTGACGATTGCCGGTATGAACTCAAGTCTTTTATGAATGAAGACGTTTCGCCCATCAGGGTTGATACAGACACAAGAGCAGTAATTATTCGTGTCATGTTAGGTAAGAGGACACAAATGGAATTAATGTGACATTTTATTGTGGCAACGTTTCGCTCTCCAGGAGCTTTGACAAAACTTTTGACCAAGCTGGAGGGCGAAACGTCGCTACAATAAAATGCCACATTAGTTGCACTCGTGTCATTTTGCTAGTAATTCTACCAACATTATTACAATTTATTCGCGCCATGTTTCGCCTGTCAAGGAAGCTTTTTTGCACATCTCGAACTTGAAACTTGAGAAAAACCTGCTGGGCTGGCGGAACTTTATCTGAATGGAGTAAGAATGGAACGATACCAAAATTCTTACAGTTTCTGACACCCAATTTTCGGCCGATACCGATACTTCTCCGATATTTATTATTTTTGAAATTAAAATAAGTGTGTTCAGTTTATAAGGGAATATTTATTGTACAATGTGTATTGACCTGACTAGGTTGGGTGCATTGGCTTCAGCCGGTAGGAGACTTGGACCTGCCTCGCATGGGTCAGTAGGCCTGCTGCAGTGTTCCTTCGTTCTTATGTTCTTAACTAACTCAAGAAGGTTAAATATTAAGTAACTTAAGTTCTTAGAGACGGCGATGTTACTCATTACTTGGACTGTTGTGTTAGTTACTGCTTGTCAAAGGCACTTGTCGATAGTGTGTCTGTGTACCCTCCTATGTCTGTGTGTCTGTGTGCCCTCCTATGTGTGTGTGTCTGTGTACTCTCCTATGTGTGTGTGTGTCTGTGTACTCTCCTATATGTGTGTGTTGTGTACTCTCCTATGTGTGTGTGTGTGTACTCTCCTATGTGTGTGTGTGTGTACTCTCCTATGTGTGTGTGTGTGTCTGTGTACCCTCCTATGTGTGTGTACTCACCTATTTGTACTCACCTATTTGTGGTTGCAGGGGTCGAGTCTTAGCTCCTGGCCCCGCCTCTTCACCGGTTGCTACTGGGTCCTCTCTCTCCCAGCTCCATGAGCTTTATCAAACCTCGTCTTAAAACTATGTATGGTTCCCGCCTCCACTACGTCACTTTCTAGGCTATTCCACTGCCTGACAACTCTATGACTGAAGAAATACTTCCTAACATCCCTTTGACTCATCTGAGTCTTCAACTTCCAATTGTGACCTCTTGTTTCTGTGTCCCCTCCCTGGAACATCCTGTCTTTGTCCACCTTGTCTATTCCGCGCAGTATTTATATGTCGTTATCATGTCTCCCCTGACCCTCCTCTCCTCCAGTGTCGTGTGCCCTCCTATGTGTTTGTGTTGTGTACTCCTGTGTGTGTGTGTGTGTGTCTGTAGTCTCCTGTGTGTGTGTGTGTCTGTGTATTCTGCTGTGTGTGTGACTGTGTACTCTCCTATGTGTATGTGTGTACTCTCCTATGTGTGTGCTTGTGTACTCTCCTATGTGTGTGTGTGTACTCTCCTATGTGTGTGTGTCTGTGAACTCTCCTATGTGTGCGTGTGTCTGTCTGTGTAACATCCCTGTGGTGACTCACGAAATCGTAATGACACGATTGCAAACAAACCATACCACTGGCGGGATTTGAACCCGCGATCAGAGAGTCTCAAAACTCCAGACCGTCGCGTTAGCCACTGGACCAGCTAGCCACAATAAGATTCGTCTAACTAGGTATATTTCTACACCATAGGAAGGTTAGCATAGGCACCACTATGACCAAAAAAACTTGCATTTGTAGACACAGTGGTGCCTATGCTAACTTTCCTATGGTGTAGAAATATACCTAGTTGGATGAATCTTATTGTGGCTATCTGGCCCAGTGGCTAACGCGACGGTCTGGAGTTTTGAGACTCTCTGATCGCGGGTTCTATCCCCGCCCGTGGTATGGTTTATCACTGTGGTTCATCTGAACCACAGGGATGTTAGTATTTCTTCAGTCACAGAGTTGTCAGGAAGTGGAATAGTCCGGGAAGTGATGTAATGGAGGCAGGATCCATACATAGCTTTAAGGAGAGGCATGATAAAGCTCATGGAGCGGGAAGAGTGGTTGTGGTTGCAGGGGTCGAGACTCAGCTCCTGGTCCCGCCTCTTCACTAGGTCCTCTCTCTCCCTGCTCCATGAGCTTTATCATACATCGTCTTAAAGCTATGTATGGTTCCTGCCTCCACTACATCACTTGCTAGACTATTCCACTCCCTGACAACTCTATGACTGAAGAAATACTTCCTAACATCCCTGTGACTCATCTGATGCTTCAACTTCCAATTGTGACCCCTTGTTTCTGTGTCCAATCTCTGGAACATCCTGTCTCTGTCCACCTTATCTATTCCACACAGTATTTTGTATGTCGTTATCATGTCTCCCTTAACCTTCCTGTCCTCTATTGTCGTCAGGCCGATTTCCCTTAACCTTTCTTCGTAGGACATTCCCCTTACCTCTGGAACTAACCTTGTTGCAAACCTTTGCACTTTCTATAATTTCTTAACGTGCTTAACCAGGTGTGGGTTCCAAACTGGGGCTGCATACTCCAGTATGGACCTGACGTACACGGTGTACAGTATCTTGAACGATTCCTTACTAAGGTATCGGAACGCTATTCTCAGGTTTGCCAGGCGACCATATGCTGCAGCAGTTATCTGGTTGATGTGTACTTCCGGAGACGTGCTCGGTGTTATACTCGCCCCAAGATCTTTCTCCTTGAGCGAGGTTTGCAGTCTTTGGCCACCTAGCCTATAATCTGTCTGCGGTCTTTGCCCTTCCCCGATCTTCATGACTTTGCATTTGGCAGGGTTAAATTCGAGGAGCCAGTTGCTAGACTACTTGTCCAGCCTGTCCAGGTCTCTTTGTAGTTCTGCCTGATCCTCATCTGATTTAATTCTCCTCATTAACTTCACATCATCTGCGAAGAGGGACACCTCTGAGTCTGTCCCTTCCGTCATGTCATTCACATATACCAAAAATAGCACTGGTCCTCGGACTGACCCCTGTGGGACCCCACTCGTCACAGGCGCCCACTGTAGTACTCTTCACGTACCATGACTCGTTGCCTCCCTGTCAGGTATTCTCTGATCCATTGCAGTGCCCTCCCTGTTATACTCCCCTGACCATCTAGCTTCTGCACTAATCACTTGTGAGGAACTGTGTCGAAGGCCTTCATGCAGTCCAAGAAAATGCAATCAACCCACCCCTCTCTCTCGTGTCTTACTTCTGTTACTTTATCATAAAACTCCAGAAGTTTTGTGACACAGGATTTGCCATCCATGAATCCGTGCTGGTTGTCGTTTATAATCGACAACCAGCACGTGTGTGTGTGTGTGTGTGTGTGTGTGTGTGTGTGTGTGTGTGTGTGTGTGTGTGTGTGTGTGTGTGTGTGTGTGTGTGTGTACTCACCTATTTGTACTCACCTATTTGTGGTTGCAGGGGTCGAGTCACAGCTCCTGGCCCCGCCTCTTCGCTGATTGCTACTAGGTCCTCTCTCTCCCTGCCCCATGAGCTCTATCATACCTCGCCTTAAAACTATGTATGGTTCCTGCCTCCACCACATCACTTTCTAGGCTATTCCATGACCTGACTACTCTATGACTGAAGAAATACTTCCTAACATCCCTTTGATTCATCTGAGTCTTCAACTTCCAATTGTGACCTCTTGTGTCTGTGTCCCATCTCTGGAACATGTGTGTGTGTGTGTGTGTGTACTCACCTAGTTGAGGTTGCAGGGGTCGAGTCCGAGCTCCTGTGTGTGTGTGTGTGTGTGTGTGTGTGTGTGTGTGTGTGTGTGTGTGTGTGTGTGTGTGTGTGTGTGTACTCACCTAGTTGAGGTTGCAGGGGTCGAGTCCGAGCTCCTGTGTGTGTGTGTGTGTGTGTGTGTGTGTGTGTGTGTGTGTGTGTGTGGGTCGTGTGTGTGTGTGTGTGTGTGTGTGTACGTGTGAGTAACTCTCACAATCGTGAGGTTGAGTGTTAATGTTGATATTCTCAAGGACACATGCAACATTATTTTATAAAGTATCGCCTATTTTTTTTTTTACCAATACCGATACCATAAAAGTGACCGATACCGATACTCTGGCACATCCTTAGAAAAAAGTTTCCAGTTACTGCTTTTCGTATCTTTATCACCCACGTTTATCTATTTTCCTCTACTATCTACTACTAATTTACGAAACGTTTCTACATTCGGTATACCAAAGTGTTGCACATTAATCCCATACTATCTATTGTTACACCTAACGCAGCGCGAGTACCTCTGATACCAGTACCTCTGATGCAAGTACCTCTGATACCAGTACCTCTGATGTCAGTACCTTTGATGCCGATACCTCTGATAGCAGTACCTCTGATAGCAGTACCTCTGATGCAAGTACCTCTGATACCAGTACCTCTGATGACAGTACCTCTGGTGCCAGTACCTCTGATACCAGAACCTCTGATGCCAGTACCTCTGATAACTACCTCTGGTGCCAGAAGCTATATATACACTGAGACTGAGCAAGCAGGGAAAGTTTGAGTCGTCCAGTACTCTTGTCATGGAGTTCTTCATTAAATCATTAGTATCAGTAGTATGCAATGCAGACATATTGATGAATTAAACACATATGCAACACTTGGATATCTTTATTTTGTAGAAGACTCGCCATCCAGTGACTTTTCCCTTCAGTACTGTAAACTGGAGAGAGAGAGAAAGAGAAGAGGTAATTACTAGTCCCTCATTCTTGGTAGGTATTTTATAGTGACTCACGAAATCGTAATAACACGATTGGAAACAGACTCCAGGCCAGTAAGTAAGCCACTGGCCTGGAGTTTTACGACTCATTTGCTATGGGTTCTAACCCCACCCGTACCGTAGTTTGGTATTAATATTCATCAAGACTAGGGTATTGACACTTTTTTCATAGCTGAGGGGTTGATTACCTCATCGACTTTCTCTATCTTGAAAACACTCTACAAAGCTGGAGAACTGATACCTCATTTCCTATTTCCGGTATAATCTCTACATCAAATTGAAGGAAAAAACACTGCAGTCGCTGGGTATGTGCCCAGGTGCTTCACACGTATGTGTAGGTTATCTCGGGGACGATGGAGATGACCAGTTTCAGAAGCGACTTAAAGAAATGAGATCTATAGTGGTGTGCGGGCGGGGTGATGGCTACCTCGGGCTGAGAGGATGCTGCCTTCAATGGCCGCCCCCTTCATGGGGACGTGCCTTGATGCCGGCAAAGGCTCTTGAGCCATGAAATTAGAGCTACCTTCCCTTTTGTAAGATCAAACTTGATTATCTCCTATTCCCCAGGCGCTCCATTACACCCTAGGGAGGGTGTAACTCTTGCCTATGATTATAATAATTATCCGATGCTCCTGCTCACTACCAATAACAAGCACTTACATAAACAAGCTACTACAACAAACAAGCAGCCCAGAACGTGGGCACAGGAACCAGCCTGTGTTTGAACGGACCACTCTATAAAGCAACGAAGAAGATAGTATAAGATTACTTTTCAGTGTATTTGCTCCATGCTCTTGCCCGAATTTTTTTTCCCTAAGTCAAGGTAGCCCTACTTAGATCTATGATAAGGGAGGCCTAGCCACCCAGGCATGCTTCTCAGGCATACCTCTGTAGAAGGGATGCCATTGTTATCTTTTGTAGTGAAGGTGTCGCAACAATGGTAACTCTGTGTCCAGGGATGACTCCAGTACTCTAGAACAGTGGTTCCCAAACTGGGGGTAAATTACCCCCTAGGGGTAATTTAACCATTTTTGGGGGGTAATGGAGGGGTGACAGAAAAAAAGTTATGAATTCTGAAAATCAAGAAAACAATGCGGTACCCGGTATGAGGATTATTGTTAACTTTGTCTTAGTATATAAAGTTGTAAAGTAAACCTATTATAAGTAAGTAATAAAGTTAAACCAAATAACAATAAACATCAAAAACTAATATACAGTATTAGAAAAGAAGAAATATATAGCTAAGTGTGTGGAAACCCAAAAGTATTTTGACAAGTATGCTTCAGGACAAAAGTCACTCAGTAGCCGAGATCGACCTGTCCAGTACGCGTCACTCACTTCCTGGGGCTGCCTCTATTTCACACTGTCAGTTTATCTGTGAGCATCAGCCGAGGTAGACATAAGCTGGTATGTATGTGTACTGCCCTGTGCAGTATATAGTTAGTATTTACCCACTGTTACTGTGAATTTGTAGCTATTATTAATTTTATATATAATGTATGTGTGGTTCTTACGTTTTCAATGGTTTTGCTAGGATTAGCAGAGTATGCGAGGCTGTATACGTTCACGTTTAGCCATATATATCAATAATAACAACATTTTGTGAAAGGGGTAACATGCTTTATGTGGCATGTTAAATTGGGTAACAAGCTGAAAAAGTTTGGGAACCACTGCTCTAGAACTACATCTGTATACAGTACAAAAATAACCCGCACTTAGGAGACAAACTTGTGACGTTTTGGTTCGACTCGGACCGTCAACTGATCAATATAGCTATCGTGTCCAGTACTTCATCTGCCTTAAAAATGACTGTATGTTGAAGGTACCATTTGTAGGAATAATAAGTACCAGTAATAGCAGTAAATGTAATGGTCGTAGTACTGATAAGTATCAGGAGCAGAAGTATTTTATAGTGGTAATTAACCTGTAGTAGTATTATTAATAGTAGTAAATAGTGGCATTGCGCAGTATTAGCAAACTGTAATGATGAAAGTTGCTAATTATTCCTTCTTGTATAAACAGTCTCCATGGCAGTGTTTTGGTACAGCACTATGGTTGAGTCACGGCGACTGAAGCGTAGGAAGAGATCCCTCTGATTTTCTGGCCCAACCTTATCTCTCTACATAGGACTTTTTTTCTAGGGCTTGTAGTCACTTGTTATCTATTATTTTCACGTATTTTATGTATGTTAATTTCTTTTTTCTTATCGTCTACCTGTATTTGTCTCCCTCTTCACCCAAAGTTACCCAAGACACTAAGAACTAGCATGCAGCTATCCACGCCTTCACGGATTGGATAGAAGCTACCTTGACTACAGGAAGAGTTGCTGCGAACTTTGGAGCGAATAGCCTAAGTTTTAGAAGCTATTTTAGTCTAAGAAAACTACAATGAAATACTCTGCTGACGCCGCCTAAGGCCAGCCCAGGTGTCAGCAGCACACTTTCTGGTATATATATATATATATATATATATATATATATATATATATATATATATATATATATATATATATATATATATATATATATATATATATATATATATATATATATATATATATATTTATTATTTGTTTATTTATTTAACACATTAGCCGTCTGCCACCGAGGCAGGGTGACCCGACAAAGAAGGAAAACTTTCATAAAGTGTTTCTTCTTTTTACATTTAGTAATTTATATACGAGAAGGGTTACTAGCCCCTTGTTCCCGGCATTTTAGTCGCCTCTTACGGCGCGCATGGCTTACGGAGGAAGGATTCTTCTCCACTTCCTCATGGAGTCATATATACCGTAGTATAGCCACCTGTATACGGGGTTTTCATACCCACAAGAGTTCGCAACATTTTTATCACAAGTTGTCTATAAATATGACACGGAATTTGATGTTCGTATGCTTCCATTTCATTCATTTCATTGTCAAATTTTGGTTTAGACAATTGTCATATGCTTCACATTAACAAGCAATTCACATCAGTCATATGCTGCCGTTGTAACATAACCAGACACAAGTCGAAATATTGCTGTCGTAATATGTTTCCAAGTATTTGTTTCTTCGTTTTTAGCCACGACTCTCAGCGTCTTTGAGGAAAATTGTTTGCCGACGGTGGTGACCTGACTGGAGCTGATGGGTTCCTCTTTTTCTCCTTTCATTGAGGTTCGCCAGTTGAGGGACAAACTTCGTTCTGCAGTATCTTCCGTTAGTGTGTGATGTATTATTTTCTTGTGTTATGATCCGAGTTGTCTAACTGGTGTTACCTCATGGCCCATCATCCTGGGTATCTGGACGACGTACTTCTTCATCAGGGAGCTTAGAAGACATACGGTTTCCTGGAGACCGTTCGTTGAGGCTCGAACGTGTAAACCCCAAAAGGCGTGGGCTCCTCGGGCAACCTGGCCACAAGAACGGATTGGGAAGAGCCTAAGGCGTCCAGGGTCTCGTCCGTGGGCGCCCTCACCACGCCACTTGCTAGTCCATGAAGAGGAGGAATAGGATAAGGAAGAAACGAAGGTGGGTTAGGAAGTGAAGGAGGCGAGGAAGGGGGAGAAGAATTTATTTGAAGAGGAGCGAGGTCCAGAATACTCTCGTTACTAACACTGTGGTGGATGGTTGAGGGTGAAGTAATACGCGAAGTCGAGGAGGGTCCAGACTCCCCGTGCGGCACCTTACGCATCTTCATGTCATCTAACCATTCTTTGCTGAACAGCAACGACCAACTCTGAAACACTGAAGCATTTGGCGACGTCTGCACATTACGAATTGGACGTACAGAATTTGAATTTGAAACAGTTGGGACAGTTGGAATAACTTCAAGATGAGTGGGGACTGTTGGAATGGTTGGCACTGTTGGAATGGTTGGCACTGTTGGAATGGTTGACACTGTTGGAATAGTTGGCACTGTTGGAATGGTTGGCACTGTTGGAATAATTGGCACTGTTACAATGATTGATGGTGTTGGAACAGTAGTAACTGTGGGCATGGACTGTGAGGTGGGTGTGTCAGTTGTAGTGAACACCAAGAAGCTGCTTGAAGCCACACCACTGCCTCCACTCTCCTCTGTTCTTCCACTCACCGATTTTCCAAAATTTTGCAGAGACTGAAATCCCGACACACCCCCATCACTCTCATTTTCCAGCGGCAAGCTTTGAATGTTTGGTATTTCCGTTAGCCTCACAAGGAAGCTGTTGGGGGTGGTTGAGGTGCTGCGGGTCCTGGATCTTCCTGGTGCTGGAGCACACAACCATGAATGGAATGGATGGCTACACTGGTCGTGCTTGGGCCGGAGTGTTGCCGTTGTCCTTGGAGCGGGAAGGGGATCTGGAATATTTCGACGGCTCTCTGGATCTTCTATCTTAGCAGCTGGATCAACGAAAGAGGCTTCAGCCTTGGGCTCTTCTGCTGGAGGTGGCGGCAGTGTTGCTGTAGGGAAGGGGAGGGTGGCAGGTCTTGCAAAAGGCTTATTAAACTGACGTCTTTTGGGTTTCTGACAGAGGAAGCTGTGGAAGGGATGATTGCAGGTGTTATCACGCGTGGGTTCTGGCTCTGGCTGTGGGTCTGAGTCCAGGCTAGCCTGAGGCAGCGCCTGGGAGTCATCATCCATGAGGCTTCCTGCAGCCGGTGCCAGGGTAGATGAAGGCGCTCTTGTGGGAGGTGGTGATGGAAGCGATGGAGGCACTCTTGTGGAAGGTGGTGGTGGAAATGACGGAGGCACTCTTGTGGGAGGTGGTGGTGGAAGTGACGGAGGCACTCTTGTGGGAGGTGGTGGTGGAAGTGACGGAGGCACTCTTGTGGGAGGTGGTGGTGGAAGCGACGGTCTTGTGGTAGTGAGGAAATTATCGGGGAAGAATATAGATTCTGGAGACTGGAAAGATGCTTCTGGGTCTAGCAGGGCATCCATTGGTTTTGGGGTTGAGGGAGCTGGAGGAAGACGAGTACTAGGAGTTGGAGGACGAGGGTGGTGTGTTCTTCGGGGGAGAAGTGTTGGAGAGAATTTGAGTCGTGGACGTGACGGCTGACAAAGCCAGGAATGAAAGGCGTGAGTACATGGGTCTGCACCAACCCACGATGGCTTTGATGTCGAGGGTCGTGGTGGTGCAGGAATCAACCATGGTGCTGCAGGTGGTGGTGGTGACGATGGTACTGAAGCAGGGAGCAGTCGCTGTGCTGGGGGTGGTGGTGGTACTGGGGCAGGGAGCAGTCGTGGTGCTGGGGGTGGCAGTGACGATGGTGTTGTAGAAGGGAGCAGTCGTGGTGCTGGGGGTGACGGTTGTGTTGGGGCAGGGAGCATCAGCCCTACCCCAGAGTCTAGCAAACCTCCAGTAGGGAAGGTCTTTGCCTTCGGAGGAGCAAGTCGCAGTGGTTTTGAGGGCTTGAAGCACCGCCATGAATGAAGCGGATGGCTACACTTGTCGTAGGTGGTTGTGGTGTTGGGGGGAATTACAGGTGGTGAGGTGGGTGGCGGAAGTCGGGTGGGAGATGGCAAGGATTCTGGGATGAGTTGTTTCCTACCCTGAGTATTGGTAGATTCAGCGAACACACCAGAACTCATAGGTGCTTCAGTTGTGATGGGCTGTGCCAGAGGGCGGTGGATGGTCCTGGAGCGTGGTGCTGGCTGACACAACCAAGAATGGAATGGGTGTGAGCACTTGTCGTTGATTTTGGATGGCGGAGGTTCAGGGAGAGCCTCAGGCAGCAGGTCCTTCCCGGCTCTGAGGGAAGCGTCAGGGGAGTTATCGTCTCCATTTCTGGGTGGTGGTGCAGGAGTGGTGACCTTCTGGCACCTCCACGATTGGAAAGGACTGGAACACTTGTCCGATGGTGGGATGGAAGATATTTGAAGAGTTTGAGGAGGTAATGTGGGTGCAGGAGCGCCAAGAGAGGCTTCAGAGTCGAAGCTTCTTCCTGCATGTAAAGGATCAGAGAAGAATACACTGCCTTGGTGAGGGACCTGTGTTCTGATGAATTGTGGTGGGGTGGGATCTGTGGGTTGAGGAGGTGGGGTAGGAGGCGTGGGTTGAAGTGGTGGAGTAAGAGGTGTGGGTTGAGGTGGTGAGGTAGGAGGCGTGCTTTGAAGTGATGGGTTGGGAGGCGTGGGTTGAGGTGGAGGCGTGGGAAGTGGAAAAGTAAAAGGATGTAAGGCAGGAGCTGAGAATGGCACAGAATCAAAGACTCCTCCCAGTGAAGGCTCTGCATCAAGGAAGGAACCTTTTCGATGTTGGGGTGTGGTGATGGGTGGAGATGTTGGGCGGGTGGGTGGAGATTGTTGATGGGTGGGAGGTCGTGGACGGGTGAATGGCAGTTGTGAATGAGTGGGAGGTGGTTGACGGGTGGTGGTGGAGGAGAACACGACAGTAGGAAGGCGGCCAGCTCCAACAGGAAGACTTGGGCGACACAGCCACGCGTGGAAGGAATGAGAGCACTTGTCGTATTGTGTCTTCTCCAGGCGTGTAGGAGAAGCTGTGTTGTGCTGAGCCAGAGGAACTGCTCTCGTCACCACAGCCAACACCACCTGCAAGAAAGAATCTATTACTCGCTCTCCTAGATAACTTTTAAAGCAATGATCCATAAGACTTTAGTGCTCACTAGGGTGTATAATAGTAATAATTTAGAGTAAAATTACATGTATATATTTCTAATGTTGAAAGCTTGGAAAATGCAGTCCGAAGTGATTAAACATTATACAAATAACCCGCACATAAGAGAAAGAAGCTTATGACGACGTTACGATCCAACTTGGACCATTAACTAGTTACACTAACACACGATGGTGAGGTAGCCAGAATGTATATACAGGAGAAGAGGACAAGAACGGGACAGAGAGAGAAAGAAAGAAGTAGAGTAGTGGTGGTAGTAGGTAGGGGGAGTAGTGGCACAAGAGACAGTAAGGGTAGTAAATCGAGGCAAAAGTAGAGGTAGCAATAGTAGTAGTATAGTAGCAGTAGTAGAAGAATAAGTCAATGACCATACCACGTTGAACGCACCGCTTCTCGTCCGATCAGCAAAGTTAAGCAGCGTTGGGTTTGGTTAGTACTTGCATGGGTGACCGTCTGGGAACACTAAATACTGTTGGCCTGGTGGCTAAAGCTCTCGCTTCACACAGCTGGTGTCTAGGTTCGATTCTCAGCGAGGGTAGAAACATTGGGCGTGTTTCTTTACACCGGTTGTCTATGTTCACCCATCAGTAAAATGGGTACCTGGGTGCTAGTCGATTGGTTAGGTAAGGTAAAGTAAAACGTTGCATTAAGTTAAGCTTTAACGTACCAGCATGTTTTCATAAAAGGAAGTTACTGGTGCCTCTCATCACTGAGATCGCGATTTTGTTTTTATTGATTCCTTGGTATAAACCTTGGTAATAAATACCGACAAGTTGGTTTAGAAAGACACGTAAGCAAACACTATAACATATTTATTAGAAAACGTTTCGGTCCTGGGACCTTGATCAAGGTCCCAGGACCGAAACGTTTTCTAATAAATATGTTATAGTGTTTGCTTACGTGTCTTTCTAAACCAATTTGATTCCTTATACGAATCTGATAATTTCGCAATAATGTAAAATCGTATATCAATGACGTCTGGGATTCTTGCAGAAAAAAAGTGAATTTTGGCACTGAGTTCTGTCCCAAATTATTTATTAGACTGGTCACATATTTTGAAGACATTGTTCTTGGTATCCACTAGAGTGTGTGTGGGGGGGCAACATTATTTGTGTATGGAGTGCAACATTGTACTCACCTATTTGTGGTTGCAGGGGTCGATTGACACCTGGCTGTGTATGTATGTATATGTGTGTGTGTGTGTGTGTGTGTGTGTGTGTGTGTGTGTGTGTGTGTGTACTCACTGATTTTGGTTTCTTGGAGTCGAATCCAGGCTCCTGGCCCCACCTCTAAAGCTTCATCGACCAACATTACTGATTTCTGGTCCTCTGAGCCTTATCATATCTACTCTTGAAATTGGTATGGCGTTCGCCTGCACCTCTTCCACATCCAGTTAATTCTTCTTTCCTACCAACCTGAGACTGAAAATATGCTTTAAAATATTCCTGTGACTCATCTGTGTTTTAAATGTCCATCTATATCCACATGTAACTGGTTTTCCCTGATAAAATCCCTGTCCTTATCGGCCTTATCTAGTTCTCAGAATACAATATTTTATGCGTAATAATAAAGTGACCTTCGCCCTCCTCACCTTCAAGATCGTCACTGTTACTTCATTTAGTCTTTCCTCTTAATGTACCCCTCTTATCTCTGTGATCAGTCTGGTTGCAAACCTTTTCACCTTGTCAAGCGTATGAACATTCCAAGCTGTGGTTGCATATTCTAAGATGCACGTGGCACATGTTGAGATTCCTGAAGGCTGTTCTGAGATTTGCTAGCCCAGCAGAGGCTTCCGAAGCCATATAGCTAATGTGTTCTTGTGATATGTTCGGTGTGATGCTTACTTTGTAGTTTCTCTTTTCCCAGATATATTCTGGCTCCAGTCTACCTTCCTCTTCACCAAATTTCATAATCTTCCATTATGTGTGGACTACACTCCAGCAGCCACGCTTGCAACGTGTCTAAATCTCAGTTCATTTCTTGATCAGTTTCCATGGGTCTCTTAAATAATCTAGAATGATACATAAATTTGCCAACCCAACACCAGATTGTTTACCTTTTAGCAGGTTTTTGCTCTCAACATGAGTTATAAGTTTTTCTCTTGTTTTTTCCCAATATTTTTGTAACACTTGCCGAGGAAACAGGTCTATAGTTTAAATTGTCTTCCCTGTCGCTCTGTTTAAATATTGGCACAGTGTCATCTTCCATTTGTCTGCCAAAGTTACTTATTTGTAGCATGATCCTAAAAAAGCTGAAGTGGATAGCATTTTTTTGTGTACGTCTTAAAAGCCACGATACTATCTCGAATGTCTCTGTTGTTTTATTCCTTATCACCGGTGTACAACTTTCTATTTAATTCCTCACACATTGCCTCCTCAACTTCAGTGACTTTGTCGACGTCTATTATTCTTTGCATTTTGTCTCCATTATTTAATGTACTTTTTTACAAACTTGCACTAAACATTTTGTTATTCCTCGCCCTTGTCTACGAATTCTTGTTCAAAGTTAGTTTCTTCCTCTCTCCTAACATTTGTATATTAATTTCTAGCCTGCTTAAATCTCTGACTTCTTGAGTGTCCTCTTAGCTCTGCATCACCTTATATTAAACCATTCTTTATTATTATCTCTCATATTTCTCTTTGTAATAAACTAATTTCATTTTCATATATTACTACAGAACTCTGTATATATTATGTTTGTCCCTCGTAATACTGCATTTAATTCAGCTTATTTAAAATAGTGTTTTAAGGCAATACAATTTTCATTTCTTATAATCTTGTCATTTATGTGTGTTTCTTTTTCATTTCCTAAGTCATATTTAGCTACATATGTTAACTGCATTCGAACATGATCACTTCCCAGGTGGATTTAAATAGCTTACGTTGAAAATTTCTTCCGCTGTTCTAGTAAACACCAGGTTTAATATTTTATATTTATGTTGTTTTCTATCACATTCGTCCATTCAGTTATATGCCGATGTGTAAAAAAAATGTTTCATGATATAAAAGAATTTTAGTGACATTTATTTGTTATCCAGCCCAGTTTATTTATATAGACGAATTATGCCATTACAATAACTTTTTTTTTCGTGGTCACTTTTCATCAGTAGTTTAGTACATTATATATAGATCGATACCATGCCTAACCCTTCTAGGGTAGGGCAGGTGCCTGAGCCTGAGCCTTTAGCTCATAAGACTGTCATTCCCATTTACCCCTTTGGGGCGGGTATGGCAGACCAGAGAGGCCTAGCTTGTGGCTAGGCCTGGGGACAGTTGGTCCCAAAGATGAGGAGGTACTGGTGCCTCCTCCCATGGGAGACTTAGGTCTCAGACACTCCCTAGAGAGGGAGCCAAGGCCGGGCCACCACTTGGAAAAGGCCCGGGCCGGGAGAATACCGGCTAATCTTTAATAATAAAATAATAATAGTACATTATAGGATGTTATCTCTCATTTACTTTAAGTTTTTTTGTCTGACAAGTATTATTAATTTAAACATTGGGTTGTATGCATTATCTACTAAGAGTTTCTCATATTTTTTGTTATCTTGTTTCATATTGCAGTTTCCGTTCCTTGTATTGCCTGTTTTATCAATAATGTTAATCCTGCTTTTTTCTTGTTGACTCGTCTTCTCCACGCTGAGTATGTTGCGTCGAATACCTCGTTTTTAATATATTTCAGTGGGTAAAATAAAGAGCTGTGGAACACTGGAATAATCTTCCCATGGAAGCTGAGAGTGCCAAATATTAAGAATTGACAGGACGTACACTTTGACTACCAGAGAGCTGTTTGCAGAGTCCTCTCCACACAGTGGCCACCGGTCTCCTGATGTTTGCTTCACAGCTGATCACAATATCCACTTAATGATTAAGACACGTGTGCAACAGTTGGGCATCTTTATTGTTGAAACGTTTCGCCTACACAGTAGGCTTCTTCAGTCAGATAAAGAGGTAGCAAGTGTGGAAGTGAGATGAAGAAGATGTAATCAGTCCTTCAGTCTTGGAGAGACTATCTCCAAGATTGGTGGAGTCTTATGACTGATAAATTAGACACATGTGCAACTCTTGGGTATCTTTATTGAGGAAAAGTTTCGCCACACAGTGGCTTCATCAGTCCATACGTAGGAGAAACTTGAAAAACAGAAGGAGAATGAGGTAATCAGTCCCTCAACCTTGAGTCGATGTGTTCAGTCCATCAATCTTGAATAGAATATTCTATTCAAGATTGATGGACTGAACACATCGACTCAAGGTTGAGGGACTGATTACCTCACTCTTCTCCTGTTCTTTATGTTTCTCCTACGTATGGACTGATGAAGCCACTGTGTGGCGAAACTTTTCCTCAATAAAGATACCCAAGAGTTGCACATGTGTCTAATTTATCAACATGTCGGTTCTCTGAACCATTCATCTACAAAGTCTTATGACTCCATTCTTATGCTTCATCTTTATATCATTCCAGACCACTAAGCTGAACTCTTCTCCAGACCGAGGGACTGACTCCCTTCAAATACTCTCTCTCCAAGGTTGATGGACTGATCACATCGTTTTCGTTTTACTACTAAACTTGCTGCCTCTGTATTTGACTGAAGAAACCTACTGTGTAGGCGAAACGCTTCAACAATTAAGATACCCAATTGTTGCACATGTGTCTTAATCATCAACTAGAAGCATAACTAGCACCTTAAAAGTAGTAGTAGTAGTAGTACTATTCAATACATTAATTTCAGTGCTGTATGATATGTCTTTCTAGTTTCATGTCGGTAGTGTTCAGATGGAGTGGAGAGCTGAGAGAGAGAGAGCTTTTTTCTGTACTATAAGTAAGTAAGTAAGTAAGTAAATTTATTCAGGTATACACAATACAGTTACATAGAATTATCATACATAGCAGCATATGTGTAGAGAACCTAGGATAACCCAAAAAAGTCAGACAGAGTGACTTATTTCCATTGTCCAAGATAATAGTTAATAGTCCCCAGTCAAGGTGGAAGTAGTTCTCAGCAGATAGCTTCCTTGTGAACTCTAAAGTCTTAATATGCCTTTCCCATGTACTACCATGTGGAGATGTTATGCTCTCTCTCTCTCTCTCTCTCTCTCTTTTACACAGGGTTTGACAAGATTAAGGATCCCTAGCTTTATTGACAAGCTATTTACTGGTTAAGGATTCCTAACTTTATTGGCAAGCTAAGAGCTGTTACCTACATCAGCTCATTTGAAAGCATTTTTATTGTTATGAGATATACAATTAGGGAGCAGGATGAAGTTGGAACCATCTGTGGGCCAGCATTTTCATTTGATCAACTGACTTTATCTCGTTGACATCATTATGCTGTACGAATGTGTTCCATACTCGAGTCATCCTGGGTATGTATGATCTCAGATGGAGTGATGTTCTGGAGAAGGGTACAGCCAGAGTGAAGTTGCTGCTCTCTGCCCATCTTGTGGCATAAAAGCTTGTTTCACGCTGTCCTCGAAGTGGATCCAAGTGTGGTACTTTGACAATATTGGCCTTGCACATAACAGTAAGGCCACCCACATCCCTCCTGTGTTGAAGACTCTGCTGAAATGACAGATCTATCCAGGATGGGTCCAGGCGAGAGATGAGACGTCTTGCTCTGTTCTCTACTCTGTCAAGCAGTCGCAGATGAGAGGGGGGGCAGGTAAACCAAGAAAGTGGAGCATACTCAAGGTGTGAGCGTACTTGTGCCTCGTACAGAATCCTGCAACCCCTACTGTCAAGCAGATGCGAGATACGGCGAAGTGCTGTAAGCTTCCTGGCTGCCTTGTTTGCAAGATTTACAACATGGTTCTTCATGGTTAGTTTGGAGTCAAATTTCACCCCAAGGATATCAACTTCTTCTCCAGGTGCCAACACACTCCCATTCATCCTTACTACTGCACCAGCATTACCATCATGGTGCCTAGAGACGATCATCATTTGCGTTTTCTCAGGTGCAAATGTTACTTGCCATCTATTTCCCCAAGCTGATATAGCTCTTACCTGGTGATTGATGTAGCTTAGAGCAGCTGGCATTTCTTCTCCTGGATAAGTGAATGTTAGTGTACAGTCATCTGCATATGCATGTGATTCTGGGATGAGATGAAGAAGGTCGTTGAAGTAGACATTCCATAACAATGGTCCCAGCATGCTTCCTTGTGGAACACTTGCCCCAATAGGATGTCTGTCTTGCTGATTCCGTTCCATTGAGAACTACACTTAGAGATCTACCATGAAGGTAATCACTGAGGAGACATAGCGTAGAGCCTGCAATTCCCAGTGCTTGAAGTTTTGCTAAGAGACCCTGGTGCCACACCCGGTCGAAAGCGCCAGCAATGTCCAGTGCTACCATACAGCTGACTTTGGATTCATCCAGTGACTGGTGCCACTTAGTGGAGAGGTTTAACAGCAGATCAGTAGCAGAGTAACCTTTCCTGAAGCCATATTGACGGTCACAAAGTAGTGTGTGGTAGTCAAAAAACTGTCATTTGTCTTGAGATTATTGTCTCAAGGATCTTACCAGTGATTGACAGGAGTGACACTGGTCTGTAGTTGCTGATTTCTGCTCTGCTCTTCTTTTTGTGAACAGGGACTACATTTGCCTCTTTCCATAGAGAGGGCCATTTACACTGTACTAGGCAGTGCTGAAAAATGCGAGTTAGAGGTGCTGCTAGCTGGTCTGCACATCTCAGCAATCTTGGGCTCAACTTGTCTGGGCCCACAGCCTTTTCTTGGTCAAGCGATTTAAGAAGGAAATGCACCTCCTCCTGCCTTATTGTCACCACTGACAGTTTTGACACAGTTCTTGCAGCTAGCCAAGGAGGGTCCCTTGCTGGATCAGGAACTTGCATTTTGGTAGCAAAGTGTTCAGCAAAGAGGTCCTCCTTCTCTTGACTACTAGTAGAGGTGGTCCCATCCCGTCGATTTAGAGGTGGAATGAGTTCATCAGGCAGATAACCTTGTCTGTCCTTGACCAGGGACCACCAGGTTTTGGAGCCTACCCTACCTGATGCTAGCTTTCTTTTAGTGTCCACCTCCCATTTAGCAATGGCCCACTTTTGAACGTCACCCATATGCCTACAGGCTTGCCTCTCTCCCTCTCTCTCTCTCTCTCTTTCTCTTTCTCTCTCTCTCTCTCTCTCGCTCTCTCTCTCTCTCTCTCTCTCGATCTCTTCTCTCTCTCTCTCTCTCTCTCTCTCTCTCTTCTCTCTCTCTCTCTCGTCCTCTCTGCTGTCCTGTCTGTGTCTCTCTCTGTCTCTCTCTCTCTCTCTCTCTCTCTCTCTCTCTCTCTCTCTCTCTCTCTCTCTCTCTCTCTCTCTCTCTCTCTCTCTCTCTCTCTCTCTCAATATCATGTGTTATGCCAGAATGTAACTTAGCGGAGATTATTAAAAAACTAGTGAAAGCGCCATCTCACTGCCGGTAGAAAGTCATTCAGAAGTCTACACGTGAGTTTTAGCGGTGGTGGCGGTCACCTATTATGGGTGCAAGGTGCGAGTCTTAGCTCCTGGCCCCGCCTCTCCTCTGGCCTGTACTAGCTTTACCCCTGGCTTCTGGAGTCCTATTATACCTATTTTTAAAAATATGTATGCATGTATTCTTCTGCCACTTCGCTATTTAGGTTATTCCACTTCTTAATTATTCTAAGGCTGAAAAAGTATTTCCTAGCACCCTTGTGACTTATCTTGATTTTTAATTTTCATCTGTGCTGTCGAGTACCTGAGACCGCTATCACAGACTCGCCCTGTCCACACTTGTCTATTCTTCCCAGTATTTTGTACATCCTAATCATATAACTCCTGTTCCTTCTGTTCCATAATCTCGTCAGGTTTAGCTCCTGTAGACTCTCCTCATAGCTCAGAACCCTAAGATTTGGGACTAGTCTTGTTGCAAACCTTTGCAAGTTTCATACTGGTGCTGCATTCTACAAGCTGGGTCTGACATGCCGTGTAACAACGGCATATGTCATATGCCAACCGCATATGTCATATGTCAACGGCATATGACATACCACTGTAGCAACGCTAGACTGGCGTTGCTACAATGACTCTTCTGTTAATGTGCTTACCCTGAGGTTCTCCTTCACGAAGGCATATAGCCTTTGTTCCCCAAGCATGTTCTTACTAGCCGTGAGTTCAGTCTCCACCCATACCGTGGTTTGTCTTTGCTCTTCCCCAATTTTCTTAGTTTTGCATTTGCCGAGGTTAAATTCTTCTTTCATGTCACTTACACAAGAAACAGTTCACTCCACATATTCTGACACATCCTCCCAGACAATAACTCGCTGTTTCCTACCTATTAAATATTCTTTGGTCTAATGTAGTGCTCTTTCTGTTATCCCGCCTGCTCCTCTAACTTTTCTTCAAATCTCTTATGAGATTACTGCACCGAACGTTTTCTCACAGTCCATAAATATTCAGTTCACCCACTCATCTCTCCTGCCAAACTTTTGCTTTGTCATAGAACTAGAAGAGATCTGTGAGGCAGATTTATCACTCTAAAACCATGGTGGCTTTTATTTATGAATCTGCTCCTTCCTGTGTGCTCGACTATTCTTCTGGTAATCTTCTCCACAACCTTATATAAACCATACCCCCGGCCGGGATTGAACCCGCGGTCATAGAGTCTCAAAACTCCAGCCCGTCGCGTTAGCAATCGTGTCATTACGATTTCTTGAGTCAACCTTATATAATTTACATGTCAGTGACACTGGCCTGCAGTTTAACGCTACCTGTCTGTCTCTTTTCTTAACTATCGGGACTACGTTCATTATTTTCCAGACCTTTAGCAGCTGTTCTGTGTTAGTTGACCTGTTGAAGATCGTTGTTAGTGGTTCATACAGATTTTCTGCTCCCCTCTCTCAGAGTCTACATAGAGATGTTGTCTGGTCCCATTGCCTTCGAGGCAACGAGTTCAGGCAACATGTCTTCACTCCCGTTGTGTGCATTATGCCCAGTACTCGTTGGTGCATTGTCTCTTTGACTCTAGCAGTGTTTATGATTCCATTAAGAATACCTCCCTAAATCTTTTGTTCAACTCCTCGCAAACTTCTTGGCACTCTTAGTGAACTCCCTTCTTTCCTTCTTCAGCTTTATCA
>NC_091366.1:14512213-14574713 GCF_038502225.1 Cherax quadricarinatus
TTCAGCTTTATCATGTGGTGCTTCACATTTGTCTTCCTCCTTATGTGGTTGTACAGTAACTTTGACTCGGATTTGGCATTCACTGCTATGTTATTAACAAATTGTACTGCAGCCTCTATTATCCATGCGTATTCATTTCTGGCTCTTCTGCTCACTTTCCTGTTCTTTATTTTTTATATTTCTTCTTCGCTCTTGTGGTATTTGTTTTTACCTCCGTGCACCTCTGGGACGGGGAGTGTTGTGGTGGGTAGGCTGGTGGATGTGTGGTGGTGGTGGTGTTGTGGTGGTGGTGTTGTGGTGGGTAGGCTGGTGGATGTGTGGTGGTGGTGGTGTTGTGGTGGTGGTGTTGTGGTGGGTAGGCTGGTGGATGTGTGGTGGTGGTGGTGTTGTGGTGGGTAGGCTGGTGGATGTGTGGTGGTGGTGGTGTTGTGGTGGGTAGGCTGGTGGATGTGTGGTGGTGGTGGTGTTGTGGTGGGTAGGCTGGTGGATGTGTGGTGGTGGTGGTGTTGTGGTGGGTAGGCTGGTGGATGTGTGGTGGTGGTGGTGTGGTGGTGGTGTTGTGGTGGTGGTGTTGTGGTGGGTAGGCTGGTGGATGTGTGGTGGTGGTGGTGTTGTGGTGGGTAGGCTGGTGGATGTGTGGTGGTGGTGGTGTTGTGGTGGGTAGGCTGGTGGATGTGTGGTGGTGTGGTGGTGGTGTTGTGGTGGGTAGGCTGGTGGATGTGTGGTGGTGGTGGTGTTGTGGTGGGTAGGCTGGTGGATGTGTGGTGGTGGTGGTGTTGTGGTGGGTAGGCTGGTGGATGTGTGGTGGTGGTGGTGTGGTGGTGGTGTTGTGGTGGTGGTGTTGTGGTGGGTAGGCTGGTGGATGTGTGGTGGTGGTGGTGTTGTGGTGGGTAGGCTGGTGGATGTGTGGTGGTGGTGGTGTTGTGGTGGGTAGGCTGGTGGATGTGTGGTGGTGGTGTTGTTGTGGTGGTGGTGTTGTGGTGGTGGTGTTGTGGTGGGTAGGCTGGTGGATGTGTGGTGGTGGTGGTGTTGTGGTGGGTAGGCTGGTGGATGTCTGGGGGTGGTGGTGGTGTTGTGGTGGGTAGGCTGGTGGATGTGTGGTGGTGGTGGTGTTGTGGTGGGTAGGCTGGTGGATGTGTGGTGGTGTTGGTGTTATGGTGGTGGTGTTGTGGTGCGTCGGCTAGTGAATGTTTGGTGGTGGTATTGTTGTGGTGGGTAGGCTGGTGGATGTGTGGTGGTGGTAATGTTGTGGTGTGTAGGCTGGTGGATGTGTGGTGGTGGTGGTGTTGTGGTGGTGGGTAGGCTGGTGGATGTGTGGTGGTGGGTAGGCTGGTGGATGTGTGGTGGTGGTGGTGTTGTGGTGGGTAGGCTGGTGGATGTGTGGTGGTGGTGGTGTTATGGTGGTGGCGTTGTGGTGGTGGTGGTGTTGTGGTGGGTAGGCTGGTGGATGTGTGGTGGTGGTGGTGTTGTGGTGGGTAGGCTGGTGGATGTGTGGTGGTGGTGTTGTTGTGGTGGTGGTGTTGTGGTGGGTAGGCTGGTGGATGTGTGGTGGTGGTGGTGTTGTGGTGGTGGTGTTGTTGTGGTGGTGGTGGTGTTGTGGTGGGTAGGCTGGTGGATGTGTGGTGGTGGTGGTGTTGTGGTGGGTAGGCTGGTGGATGTGTGGTGGTGGTGTTGTTGTGGTGGTGGTGTTATGGTGGTGGTGTTGTGGTGGTGGTGTTGTGGTGGGTAGGCTGGTGGATGTGTGGTGGTGGTATGGTGGGTCGGCTAGTGAATGTGTGGTGGTGGTGTTGTGGTGGGTCGGCTAGTGAATGTTTGGTGGTGGTGTTGTGGTGGGTCGTCTAGTGAATGTTTGGTGGTGGTGTTGTTGTGGTGGGTAGGCTAGTGAATGTTTGGTGGTGGTGTTGTTGTGGTGGGTAGGCTAGTGAATGTTTGGTGGTGGTGTTGTTGTGGTGGGTCGGCTAGTGAATGTGTGGTGGTGGTGTTGTGGTGGGTCGGCTAGTGAATGTGTGGTGGTGGTGTTGTGGTGGGTCGGCTAGTGAATGTTTGGTGGTGGTGTTGTTGTGGTGGGTAGGCTAGTGAATGTTTGGTGGTGGTGTTGTGGTGGGTCGGCTAGTGAATGTGTGGTGGTGGTGTTGTGGTGGGTCGGCTAGTGAATGTTTGGTGGTGGTGTTGTTGTGGTGGGTCGGCTAGTGAATGTTTGGTGGTGGTGTTGTGGTGGGTCGGCTAGTGAATGTGTGGTGGTGGTGTTGTGGTGGGTCGGCTAGTGAATGTGTGGTGGTGGTGTTGTGGTGGGTCGGCTAGTGAATGTGTGGTGGTGGTGTTGTGGTGGGTCGGCTAGTGAATGTGTGGTGGAGGTGTTGTGGTGTTGTGGTGGGTCGGCTAGTGAATGTGTGGTGGTGGTGTTGTGGTGGGTAGGCTAGTGAATGTTTGGTGGTGGTGTTGTGGTGGGTCGGCTAGTGAATGTGTGGTGGTGGTGTTGTGGTGGGTCGGCTAGTGAATGTGTGGTGGTGGTGTTGTGGTGGGTCGGCTAGTGAATGTGTGGTGGTGGTGTTGTGGTGGGTCGGCTAGTGAATGTTTGGTGGTGGTGTTGTTGTGGTGGGTAGGCTAGTGAATGTTTGGTGGTGGTGTTGTGGTCGGTCGGCTAGTGAATGTTTGGTGGTGGTGTTGTTGTGGTGGGTCGGCTAGTGAATGTTTGGTGGTGGTGGTGTTGTGGTGGGTCGGCTAGTGAATGTGTGGTGGTGGTGTTGTGGTGGGTCGGCTAGTGAATGTGTGGTGGTGGTGTTGTGGTGGGTAGGCTGGTGGATGTGTGGTGGTGGTGGTGTTGTGGTGGGTAGGCTAGTGAATGTGTGGTGGTGGTGTTGTGGTGGGTCGGCTAGTGAATGTGTGGTGGTGGTCTTGTGATGAGTAGGCTGGTGGATGTGTGGTGGTGGTGTTGTTGTGGTGGGTAGGCTAGTGAATGTCTGGTGGAGGTGTTGTGGTGGGTCGGCTAGTGAATGTGTGGTGGTGGTGTTGTGGTCGATAGGCTGGTGGATGTGTGGTGGTGGTGGTGTTGTGGTGGGTAGGCTAGTGAATGTGTGGTGGTGGTGTTGTGGTGGGTCGGCTAGTGAATGTGTGGTGGTGGTGTTGTGGTGGGTCGGCTAGTGAATGTTTGGTGGTGGTGTTGTTGTGGTGGGTCGGCTAGTGAATGTTTGGTGGTGGTGTTGTGGTGGGTCGGCTAGTGAATGTTTGGTGGTGGTGGTGTTGTGGTGGGTAGGCTAGTGAATGTGTGGTGGTGGTGTTGTGGTGGGTCGGCTAGTGAATGTGTGGTGGTGGTGTTGTGGTGGGTCGGCTAGTGAATGTGTGGTGGTGGTGTTGTGGTGGGTAGGTTGGTGGATGTGTGGTGGTGGTGTTGTGGTGGGTCGGCTAGTGAATGTTTGGTGGTGGTGGTGTTGTGGTGGGTCGGCTAGTGAATGTTTGGTGGTGGTGTTGTGGTGGGTCGGCTAGTGAATGTTTGGTGGTGGTGTTGTTGTGGTGGGTCGGCTAGTGAATGTGTGGTGGTGGTGTTGTGGTGGGTCGGCTAGTGAATGTGTGGTGGTGGTGTTGTTGTGGTGGGTAGGCTAGTGAATGTTTGGTGGTGGTGTTGTTGTGGTGGGTCGGCTAGTGAATGTGTGGTGGTGGTGTTGTGGTGGGTTGGCTAGTGAATGTGTGGTGGTGGTGTTGCGGTGGGTCAGCTAGTGAATGTGTGGTGGGTCGGCTAGTGAATGTGTGGTGGTGGTGTTGTGGTGGTGGTGTTGTGGTGGGTAGACTGGTGAATGTGTGGTGGTGGTGGTGTTGTGGTGGGTAGACTGGTGAATGTGTGGTGGTGGTGGTGGTGGTGTTGTGGTGGGTAGGCTAGTGAATGTGTGGTGGTGGTGTTGCGGCGGGTCGGCTAGTGAATGTGTGGTGGTGGTGTTGTGGTGGGTCGGCTGGTGAATGTGTTGTGGTGGTTTTGTGGTGGGTCGGCTAGTGAATATGTGGTGGTGTTTTTGTGGTGGGTCGGCTAGTGAATGTGTGGTGGTGGTGTTGTGGTGGGTAGACTGGTGAATGTGTGGTGTTGTGGTGGGTAGGCTGGTAAATGTGTGGTGGTGGTGTTGTGGTGGGTAGGCTGGTGGATGTGTGGTGGTGGTGGTGTTGTGGTGGATAGGCTAGTGAATGTGTGGTGGTGGTGTTGTGGTGGGTCGGCTAGTGAATGTGTGGTGGTAGTGTTGTGGTGGGTAGACTGGTGAATGTGTGGTGGTGGTGGTTTTGTCGTGGGTAGGCTAGTGAATGTGTGGTGGTGGTGTCGTGGTGGGTAGGCTGGTGGATGTGTGGTGGTGGTGGTGTTGTGGTGGGTAGGCTAGTGAATGTGTGGTGGTGGTGTTGTGGTGGGTCGGCTAGTGAATGTGTGGTGGTGGTGTTGTGGTGGGTCGGCTAGTGAATGTTTGGTGGTGGTGCCGTGGTGGGTCGTCTAGTGAAAGTGTGGTGGTGGTGTTGTGGTGGGTAGACTGGTGAATGTGTGGTGGTGGTGGTGTTGTGGTGGGTAGGCTGGTGAATGTGTGGTGGTGGTGTTGTGGTGGATAGGCTGGTGGATGTGTGCTGGTGGTGGTGTTGTGGTGGGTAGGCTAGTGAATGTGTGGTGGTGGTGGTGGTGTGGTGGGTCGGCTAGTGAATGTGTTGTGGTGGTGTTGTGGTGGGTCGGCTAGTGAATGTGTGGTGGTGGTGTTCTGGTGGGTTGGCTAGTGAATCTGTGGTGGTGTTGTTGTGGTGGGTAAACTGGTGAATGTGTGGTGGTGGTGTTGTGGTGGGTAGGCTGGTGAATGTGTGGTAGTGGTGTTGTGGTGGGTAGGCTGGTGAATGTGTGGTGGGGTGTTGTGGTGGGTAGGCTGGTGAATGTGTGGTGGTGGTGTTGTGGTGGGTAGGCTGGTGAATGTGTGGTGGTGGTGTTGTGGTGGGTAGGCTGGTGAATGTGTGGTGTTGGTGTTGTGGTGGGTAGGCTGGTGAATGTGTGGTGGTGGTGTTGTGGTGGGTAGGCTGGTGAATGTGTGGTGGTGGTGTTGTGGTGGGTAGGCTGGTGAATGTGTGGTGGTGGTGTTGTGGTGGGTAGGCTAGTGAATGTTTGGTGGTGGTGTTGTGGTGGGTAGACTGGTGGATGTGTGGTGGTGGTGTTGTGGTGGGTAGGCTTGTGAATGTTTGGTGGTTGTTGTTGTGGTGGGTAGACTGGTGAATGTGTGGTGGAGTGTTGTTGTGGTGGGTAGGCTGGTGAATGTTTGGTGGTTTTGGTGTTGTGGTGGGTCCGCTAGTGAATGTGTGGTGGTGGTGTTGTGGTGGGTAGGCTTGTGAATGTTTGGTGTTGGTGTTGTGGTGGGTAGGCTGGTGAATGTGTGGTGGTGGTGTTGTGGTGGGTAGGCTGGTGAATGTGTGGTGGTGGTGTTGTGGTGGGTAGGCTGGTGAATGTGTGGTGGTGGTGTTGTGGTGGGTAGGCTGGTGAATGTTTGGTGTTGGTGTTGTGGTGGGTAGGCTGGTGAATGTGTGGTGGTGGTGTTGTGGTGGGTAGGCTGGTGAATGTGTGGTGGTGGTGTTGTGGTGGGTAGGCTGGTGGGTAGGCTGGTGAATGTGTGGTGGTGGTGTTGTGGTGGGTAGACTGGTGAATGTGTGGTGGTGGTGTTGTGGTGGGTAGGCTGGTGAATGTGTGGTGGTGGTGTTGTGGTGGGTAGACTGGTGAATGTGTGATAGTGGTTCTGGTGGCGCTCCTGGTGGTGGTGTTGTGGCGGGTAGGCTGGTAGATATGTGATAGCGGTTCTGGCGGTTGTGGTTGTGGTGGGTAGGCTGGTGAATGTGTGGTGGTGGCGTTGTGGTGGGTAGGCTAGTGGTGACAGTGGTGATGTGTAGGAACCCTGGTGGAGTGGAGGGTATCATGCACCTCAGTATCTCGGGTGTGTATTAATGTATAAAAAGTGCATAGCTCCAGGTGTTTATACCACAGTTGCTTATATTCCCAACTGTTTATATCTCAGGTGTTGATACTCTCAGGTGTTCATAGCACAGGTGTTTATATCTCACCTGTTTATATCTCAGGTGTTTATGCTCTCAGGTGTTTATATCTCACGTGTTTATATCTCAAGTGTTTATACCCTCAGGTGTTCATACCAGAAGTATTTACACCGCAGGTATTTATACTCCCTGGTGTTATACCCAAGTGTTAATACTCACAGACGTTCATACAGCAGAGATGTTTAAATCCTCATCAAACATGTGTAAACCTCCTTGAAGTTCTTTGGTGTTGTCATTACACATAATTAACCTTCAACTTGCCACATGATTCTCATTCAGTCTTGTCGTGGAGACACATAATTCTTCTTTAAGATTGATAGATTGATCACATCGTCTTTACCTCGCCACTGCTGCTGTTCTCTCCTTACTGCATCACTTCTGTCTTCCACTGAATTACTTTACTGTGTATAGGCAGTAGGTGAAATACACATACCAGACTTGCTGCTCCTCATCAACACACACACACGCACGCATGCACGCACGCACGCACGCACGCACGCACGCACACACACACACACACACACACACACACACACACACACACACACACACACACACACACACACACACACACACACACATCAACCAAATAACTGTTGCAGCATATGGGCGCCTGGCAAACCTGAGAACAGCGTTCCGATACCTTAATAAGGAATCGTTCAAGACACTGTACACTGTGTATGTTAGGCCCATACTGGAGTATGCAGCACCAATCTGGAACCCACACCTGGTCAAGCACGTCAAGAAGTTAGAGAAAGTACAAAGGTTTGCAACAAGGCTAGTCCCAGAGCTCAAGGGAATGTCGTACGAGGAAAGGTTAAGGGAAATCGGACTGACGACACTGGAGGACAGAAGGGTCAGGGGAGACATGATAACGACATACAAGATACTGCGGGGAATAGACAAGGTGGACAGAGATAGGATGTTCCAGAGAGGGGACACAGGGACAAGGGGTCACAACTGGAAGCTGAAGACTCAGACGAGTCACAGGGACGTTAGGAAGTATTTCTTCAGTCATAGAGTTGTCAGCAAGTGGAACAGCCTAGCAAGTGAAGTAGTGGAGGCAGGAACCATACATAGTTTTAAGAAGAGGTATGACAAAGCTCAGGAAGCAGAGAGAGAGAGGATCCAGTAGCGATCAGTGAAGAGGCGGGGCCAGGAGCTGAGTCTCGACCCCTGCAACCACAATTAGGTGAGTACAAATAGGTGAGTACACACACACACACACACAAAACACGTGTGCACACAAACTTGTATGCCCACTAGGAAGTGCACACAAAAAGTACACACAGCAAGCACGCACACATTCTTAACATACCACCAGGTGATGACCAGCAGAAATATAATACAGTGACGCAATAAGTAACAAAAACACCTTTGTGAGTGGTGGGGAGTGGTGGGGAGGATGGGGAGTGTTGGTGAAGGTTGGGGAGTGGTGGTGAAGGATGGGGAGTGGTGGTGAAGGATGGGGAGTGGTGGGGAGGAAAAGGAGTGGTGGGGAGGAAAAGGAGTGGTGGGGAGGAAAAGGAGTGGTGGGGAATGATGGGGTAAACTGTGGGGAGGGTAGTGGGGAAGGATGGGGTAGTGAGGAGGGTGGTGGAGAAGGATGGGGTAGTCAGCTGTGGGGAGGTTGGTAAGAAAGGATGGGGGTAGTGAGCTGTGGGGAGGGGGGATGGCGTAGTGAACTGTGGAAAGGATGGGGTAGTGAAGTGTGGGGAAGTTGGTGGGAAAGGATGGGAGTAGTGAGCTGTGGGAAGGGGAGGTAGTAGTGAGCTTTGGGGAAGGATGGGGTAGTGACTGTGGGGAAGGATGGGGGTAGTGAGCTGTGGGGAGGGGAGGGGGTACTGAGCTGTGGGGAAGGATGGGGTAGTTAGCGGGGGGAGGGGATGGGGTAGTGAGCTGTGGGGAAGGGTGAGATAGTACGCTATGGGGAAGGATGGTGCAGAGAGCTGTGAGGAGGGGAGGGGAGGGAGTAATGAGCTGTGGGGAGGGGAGGGGAGGGGAGGGAGTAATGAGCTGTGGGGAAGGTAGTGGGGAAGGATGGGGTTAGTAAGCTCTAGGGAGGGGATGGGGTAGTGAGGTGTAGGGAAGGGATGGGATAGTGAGCTGTAGGGAAGGGATGGGATAGTGAGCTGTGGGGAAGGATGAGATAGTACGCTATGGGGAAGGATGGTGTAGAGAGCTGTGAGGAGGGGAGGGGAGGGAGTAATGAGCTGTGGGGAGGGTAGTGGGGAAGGATGGGGGTAGTAAGCTCTGGGGAGGGGATGGGGTAGTGAGGTGTAGGGAAGGGATGTTGTAGAGAGCTGTGGGGAGGGGAGGGAGTAATGAGCTGTGGGGAGGGGAGGGGAGGGGAGGGAGTAATGAGCTGTGGGGAGGGCAGTGGGGAATGATGGGGGTAGTAAGCTCTGGGGAGGGGATGGGTTAGTGAGCTGTAGGGGCGGGATGGGGTAGTGAGCTTTGGGGAAGGGTGGGGATAGTGTGCTGTGGGGACGGGGTTGGGGTATTGAGCCATTGGGTAGTGGGGTACCCACCCTCCTTAAGAGCTCCGGTAGAAAGTACAAACAACACCTCCATCTTGTCTCCTTGAAGAACACTAATAAATTATTCCCTCACGGAGATAACATTCACAGTTGTCCGTTATGTTCACTTGAGTTCATCAGTTACATTTTTAATGTGTGAGATATGGTTTATATATTTTAATGTTTGAGTTAAAGCTAAGTGGAAGCCAGAGTCAGGGAGGAGGTTTGAGACGCGGCAGGTAGTGTCCTTGCCCTGGGCGGTGCCATGACGTCATCACAACACAGGCGAGAGAGAATGGGCACTGTCAGTGGTGGTGTTGGTACTGTCATTGGCGTTGGCACTGTCATTGGTGGTGTTGGCACTGTCAGTGGTGGTGTTGTCACCCTCAGTGGTGTTGGCACCCACAATGGTATTAGCACCCTCAGTGGTGTTGGCATTGTCAGTGGTTGTATTAGCAGTGTCAGTGGTGGTGTTGACGATTCAGTGATGGTGTTGGCACCCGCAGTGGTGTTGTCACCGTCAGTGGTGTTGTCACCATCAGTGGTGTTGGAACTGTCAATGGTTGTATTGGCACTGACAATGGTGGTGTTGGCACTGACAATGGTGGTGTTGGCACTGACAGTGGTGGTGTTGGGACCCGCAGTGGTGTTGTCACCGTCAGTGGTGTTGGAACTGTCAATGGTTGTATTGGCACTGACAATGGTGGTGTTGGCACTGACAATGGTGGTGTTGGCACTGACAATGGTGGTGTTGACACTGACAGTGGTTATATTGGCACTGACAATGGTGGTGTTGGCACTGACAATGGTGGTGTTGGCAGCCGCAGTGGTGGTCAGTCCCTCAGCCTGGAGAGGAGTTCAGTTCCAGAGTCTGGAGCAATAAACTATTCTCCAGGTTAAGGGACTGACCACCTCAGAACAACTACTTTTAAGACTGAATGACTGATAACATCATCTTACCTCTGCACTAGTGCTGCTGTTTCTTCTGTATTCGACTGAAAAAGTCTACTGTGTAGGTGAAACATTTCAACAATACCTGTCGGTATTTCATACCATTTTAATGTTCATTCTGTCAGACACTGCAACACAAGGGTATCTTGGTACAGACCACTTCGACAACCTCTACTAGTGAGAACGGCTGGGTTTGAGAAGGACCTGCCCTCCCAAAGCAACCTACGTCTCACCTCCTGGCACTATATAAAGGCCCCATTCTGTCACTTCAACTTCATATTGTTTCAGACAACGGAACAATGCTCTTCTCCAGACTGAGGGACTGACCACCTCAAAACTTTAAGGGTGATGGACTGATTACATCGTCTTCAAGTATCTTCTGCTTCTATCAACCTTTCTGTACTCGACTGAAGATGCCTACTGTGTAGGCGAAACGTTTCGAAATAAAGATACCTAACTGTTGCATATGTGTCTTACCTAACAATAAAGATACCCGGAAGTTGCACGTGTGTCTGACTCATCTACTTTTCAGTATTCTTCATTTCCATAATTATTGAAGAACAAGTGACCTCGAGGTAAAGGTCAGGTTTCCACTGGCCTTGTGAGGGGTTGAGACAGGCTCCATCATTTCCTACTTGTATAATTTGCTCAAAATATGTGCACCCTGCCAAGATGGTGCCTTGATGTTAGTGAAGGGCTCTGGATCCAAGGAGTTGGAGCTAGTCTTCCTTTCTTGAATATGATTACCCTAAGCTTCTCTAGCTAATTCGGGTTTAAATTCTGTCGCCTACACAAAGGTCATTAAGGCTGCATGTAACCTGTCCACATCCAGTCAAGAATACTTTAATATCTAAAATAGGAATTAAACTCTCAGCGTATATATATATATATATATATATATATATATATACTGAGAGACAGACACCTCACTATGTGCATACATACCGTGGTGACCTCAGAATTTTCTGATGGTGTAGCGCTTCCCCATAATAATAATAATAACGAGAGGTATTTTAGTCGCTGTGTGATCCGAGAAAAGTATTTCCGTATTGCATAACCCGTCTCCTGTGCTTCAATGCACGTGACTGGAACCCCTTGAGTATACCTGGAGGGTTTTCCGGGGGTCAACGTCCCCCCGCTGCTCGGTCCACGACCAGGCCTCTCGTTGGATCAGGGCCTGATCAATCATGCTGTTACTGCTGGCCACACGCAATCCAATATACGAACCACAGCCCGGCGGCATAAATATATAAAGCAGTTAAATATTAGTGATGAAGATCTGAAGGGAATCAGAAGAGATATTTCTAAGTCATCATATGTAAACTGATGTTCAAATTTTCTCAATAAAAATGGCGAATGAGGACGTATACAACCAGAATCTCATTTAAACCTTCCGCTAAGAAACACCAAGTTTGAAGCTTAACTGAAGAGTCATTCTTTTGTTATGTCAGAGAGACCAGTATCCTGCTATACACCAGCACATTAAGCTTGAAGCTGCTCACAGTTTGCATTATCAATTATCAACATGGAAGGTTGAAGCTAATCGGATAAAGCATTCAGAAATTATTGCAGGACAACCAGTATTTCAGTTTTCCAGATTTCTTAAAAAAAAAAAAGCCAAATTCGGATGTATACAGACCATAATCAATTTATGTTTTAATTGAAGTAAAACACACCAGTTTTTAAGTAAAAAACGGAAAAATAATTATATTTAAGCTTTGGGTATATAACAGAAAAATTTGAGAATAATCTTGAGGGCAGCAGATGTTATAATTAGTTTAATATCTTCATTATGCACCCCATACCCATCCTGTGGGCGGTAGTCAAAAGATTACAAAGGTACATAATGGGTCCAGGGACTGGACCCCAAAGTTATGATAGTTGAACTAGTTACAAAGGTAATGAACTCCAGGTAGATCTGGTCACAATCATGGCAAGTTACAAGGGTAATAAATCAGCCTCACTCCTATACATGGTTACAGTCATGAACAAATTACAAAGTAATGAACATGTAGATTTAATCTAAGTTAACCAAATAAAGCCAAACATCTTGATATATTTCTGATCAAAAGAGACGTTCTTCAGTTATTTCACACAATTCAATTAGGATAATAAAATTAGTACATTCAAACGTAAACAACGTAAGATCAAGTGATGGCTTTGTTTGAGAACAACTCTTCACCACTAGAATGTAGTCTACCATTGTTGCACAGAATTCAACAAAATTTGCACCTACACAGCGTTAACCCAAGAAACGTTTCGTCCACCTTGTTCGATGAATCAGCAGTTAATGATTGATGCCATTCACAGTTGTTTTAGTTTAGAGAAAAGCACTAAACCTGTAGGAGGCATGTAGCAGCTATGGAATGGGAGGCATACAGACTCAATCCAAGCACCAGGGGAGAATAAGTCCAATACCTTGAATCAAGAGCCCCTTCACCAAACTACGTGCGGCCAGTAGTAACAGCCTGGTTGATCAGGCCCTGATCCACCTGGAGGCCTGATCAAAGACTGGAGCGGAGGGGCGTTGAACCCCGGAACACCCAGGTAGGCCTTCATTTAAGAAATCATAAATCAGTAACGTAAATCAAAACATTACTAAACCATTTAAGAGGCACGTAAGTTTCCCCGTCTTCTTATAACGTGTTTATTTTTCCACTATTATCGTATTTGCTTTGTCTGTTTCGTAAGGTGAAGTTCAGGATCTTTCCTTAATTCGTGGTATAACTTATCAAAGCTTTGAGGACAATTGTGTTGCAGAGGTCTGAGCTTTGCTCAGGAAATAATGTATTTCAAGTCATATCTAACTTGACGCTGGATTGTGTTGTGATGGCGCCTGGATACACACTTCTCTTAAGGCAGTCACAATGATAGCTGATGAAAAGATATAAAAAAAAATTCTCAAGCGTGTGCGTTTACAATAAACAGTTATTTTTTATGTTGAATTACCTTTGATTATACGTGTAACTAGGAAGGGTAATCTAGCACGCTAAATTTTATACCTATAACTAGGAAGGGTAATCCACGTCATCAGATTAAATTTGAAATTAAATTATAACTTTCATTTGAAGAAGTCTGTGTCCTGGTAGATCACTCGGCTTTCTAGGTAATTCAAATAAATACAGAGTACGTATAAGAAAGTGTATAGTATCGGCAGTCCGACGAGAGTGAACTGCTTGTACTTCAACTTTCTTAGTGAAAGTATTGATGATAGGATGGCGAGAACACAGTGTGGCTACAGGAAATATTGTGTCACTGAGGTATGGCACCAGTTTTCCTACTGAGACACTTAAGTGTCTTCTTGTTGCTTCGCCGGTATTCTCCCGGCCCGGGCCTTTTCCAAGTGGTGGCCCGGCCTTGACTCCCTATCCAGAGAGTGTCTGAGACCTAAGTCTGCCATGGAAGGAGGTACAAGTACCCCCTCATCGCTGGGACCAACTGTCCCCAGGCCTAGCCACATTCCCCGCCCTCACGGGGCTCATAGGGAGAAGCTAGGCCTCTGTGGTCTGCCATCCCGGCCCCAAGGGGGCTAATGAGAATGAGAGTCTGGTGAGCTACAAGCTCTGGCTCAGGCACCTACCCTTCCCAAGAAGGGCTGGGCATGGTGTCGATGACTTAAGTGTCGTCAACGAGGTCGTTGGTTAAAAAGATAGTATCAGTGTTGTAGCGCTAACTAAATGACTGCTGCTATCTTACTACTGGATGTTCACTATACTGTCTTGTGGCTGACCACTTTATTATCTTACTTCTGGATGACCATTTTACTATCTTACTTCTGGATGACAACTTTACTTACTACTGGATATCCACTTTACTATCTTACTTCTGGATGTCCACCTTACTGTCTTATGGCTGACCTTTATTATCTTACTACTGGCTGACCACTTTACTATCTTACTTCTGGATGTCCACTTTACTGTCTTATGGCTAACCATTTTATTATCTTACTACTGGCTGACCACTTTACTATCTTACAACTGGATGTCCACTTTACTATCTACTTCTGGATGTCCACTTTACTATCTTATTTCTGGATGAATATTTTACTATCTTCTGGCTGACCACTGTACTATCCTACTACTGGATGACCACTTTACTATCTTACTACTGGATGACCACTTTACTATCTTACTACTGGATGACCACTTTACTATCTTACTACTGGATGACCACTTTACCATCTTCTGGATGACCACTTTACTATCTTCTGGATGACCACTTTACTATCTTCTGGATGACCACTTTACTATCTTACTTCTGGATGACCACTTTACCATCTTCTGGATGACCACTTTACCATCTTCTGGATGACCACTTTACCATCTTCTGGATGACCACTTTACTGTCTTCTGGATGACCTTTTTTCTATCTTCTGGATGACCACTTTACTGTCTTCTGGATGACCTTTTTTCTATCTTCTGGATGACCACTTTACTATCTTCTGGATGACTATTTTACTATCTTCTGGATGACCACTTTACTATCTTACTTCTGGATGACCACTTTACCATCTTCTGGATGACCACTTTACCATCTTCTGGATGACTACTTTACCATCTTCTGGATGACCACTTTACTGTCTTCTGGATGACCACTTTACTGTCTTCTGGATGACCTTTTTTCTATCTTCTGGATGACCACTTTACTATCTTCTGGATGACTATTTTACTATCTTCTGGATGACCATTTTATTATCTTCTGGATGACCATTTTACTATCTTCTGGATGACTATTTTACTATCTTCTGGATGACCAATTTACTATCTTCTGGATGACTATTTTACTATCTTCTGGATGACCATTTTACTATCTTCTGGATGACCACTTTACTATCTTCTGGATGACCACTTTACAATCTTCTGGATGACTATTTTACTATCTTCTGGATGACCATTTTACTATCTTCTGGATGACCACTTTACTATCTTCTGGATGACTATTTTACTATCTTCTGGATGACCATTTTACTATCTTCTGGATGACTATTTTACTATCTTCTGGATGACCATTTTACTATCTTCTGGATGACCACTTTACTATCTTCTGGATGACCACTTTACAATCTTCTGGATGACTATTTTACTATCTTCTGGATGACCATTTTACAATCTTCTGGATGACCATTTTACTATCTTCTGGATGACCATTTTACTATCTTCTGGATGACCATTTTACTATCTTCTGGATGACCATTTTACAATCTTCTGGATGACCATTTTACTATCTTCTGGATGACCATTTTACTATCTTCTGGATGACCACTTTACTGTCTTCTGGATGACCATTTTACTATCTTCGGGATGACAACTTTACTATCTTCTGGATGACTATTTTACTATCTTCTGGATGACTATTTTACTATCTTCTGGATGACCATTTTACTGTCTTCTGGATGACCACTTTACTGTCTTCTGGATGACCATTTTACTGTCTTATGGATGACCACTTTACTGTCTTCTGGATGACCATTTTACAATCTTCTGGATGACCATTTTACTATCTTCTGGATGACCATTTTACTATCTTCTGGATGACCACTTTACTGTCTTCTGGATGACCATTTTACTATCTTCGGGATGACAACTTTACTATCTTCTGGATGACTATTTTACTATCTTCTGGATGACTATTTTACTATCTTCTGGATGACCATTTTACAATCTTCTGGATGACCACTTTACTGTCTTCTGGATGACCACTTTACTGTCTTTTTTGGTAAATTTTAGGACACATCACTTGCAAGATAATCCATTTTTCCGTCTTGTCTTACCTCTCTGTTATTGTTATCTTCCCCTTGTCTTTCCTTTCATTGTTATCTTCCTTGTCTTCCCTCTCTATCATTATCTTCCTTGTCTTCTCTCTCTCGTCGTTATCTTCCTTGTCTTCCTTCTCTCTCATCGTTATCTTCCTTGTTTTCCTTCTCTCTCATTGTTATCTTCCTTGTCTTCCCTCTCTCATTGTTGTCTTCCTTGTCTTCCCTCTCTCATCATTATCTTCCTTGTCTTCCCTCTCTCTCACTGTTGTCTTCCTTGTCTTCCCTCTCTCTCATTGTTATCTTCCTTGTCTTCTCTCTCTCTCATTGTTATCTTCCTTGTCTTCCCTCTCTCTCATTGTTATCTTCCTTGTCTTTCCTCTCTCATTGTTATCTTCCTTGTCTTCCCTCTCTCTCATCATTATCTTCTTTGTCTTCCCTCTCTCATTATCTTCCTTGTCTTCCCTCTCTATCGTCATTATCTTCCTTGTCTTCCCACTCTCTCTCATCATTATCTTCCTTGTCTTCCCTCTCTCTCACTGTTGTCTTCCCTCTCTCTCATTGTTATCTTCCTTGTCTTCCCTCTCTCTCATTGTTATCTTCCTTGTCTTCCCTCTGTCTCATTGTTATCTTCCTTGTCTTCCCTCTCTCTCATCATTATCTTCCTTGTCTTCCCTCTCTCATCGTTATCTTCCTTGTCTTCCCTCTCTCTTATTGTTATCTTCCTTGTCTTCCCTCTCTCTCATTGTTATCTTCCTTGTCTTCCCTCTCTCTCGTCATTATCTTCCTTGTCTTCCCTCTCTCATTATCTTCCTTGTCTCCCCTCTCTATCGTCATTATCTTCTTTGTCTTCCCTCTCTCATTGTTATCTTCCTTGTCTTCCCTCTCTCTCATCATTATCTTCCTTGTCTTCCCTCTCTCATCGTTATCTTCCTTGTCTTCCCTCTCTCTCATTGTTATCTTCCTTGTCTTCCCTCTCTCTCATTGTTATCTTCCTTGTCTTCCCTCTCTCTCATTGTTATCTTCCTTGTCTTCCCTCTCTCTCATTGTTATCTTCCTTGTCCTCCCTCTCTCTCATTGTTATCTTCCTTGTCTTCCCTCTCTCTCATTGTTATCTTCCTTGTCGTCCCTCTCTCTCATTGTTATCTTCCTTGTCTTCCCTCTCTTTCATCATTATCTTCCTTGTCTTCCCTCTCTCTCATTGTTATCTTCCTTGTCTTCCCTCTCTCTCATCATTATCTTCCTTGTCTTCCCTCTCTCTCATCATTATCTTCCTTGTCTTCCCTCTCTCTCATCATTATCTTCCTTGTCTTCCCTCTCTCTCATTGTTATCTTCCTTGTCTTCCCTCTCTCTCATTGTTATCTTCCTTGTCTTCCCTCACTCTCATCATTATCTTCTTTGTCTTCCCTCTCTCATTGTTATCTTCCTTGTCTTCCCTCTCTCTCATTGTTATCTTCCTTGTCTTCCCTCTCTCTCATTGTTATCTTCCTTGTCTTCCCTCTCTCTCATTGTTATATTCCTTGTCTTCCCTCTCTCTCATCATTATCTTCCTTGTCTTCCCTCTCTCTCATCATTATCTTCCTTGTCTTCCCTCTCTCTCATCATTATCTTCCTTGTCTTCCCTCTCTCTCATTGTTATCTTCCTTGTCTTCCCTTTCTCTCGTCATTATCTTCCTTGTCTTCCCTCTCTCATTATCTTCCTTGTCTTCCCTCTCTCTCATCATTATCTTCCTTGTCTTCCCTCTCTCTCATTGTTATCTTCCTTGTCTTCCCTCTCTCATCATTATCTTCCTTGTCTTCCCTCTCTCTCATCATTATCTTCCTTGTCTTCCCTCTCTCTCATTGTTATCTTCCTTGTCTTCCCTCTCTCTCATCATTATCTTCCTTGTCTTCCCTCTCTCTCATTGTTATCTTCCTTGTCTTCCCTCTCTCTCATTGCTATCTTCCTTGTCTTCCCTCTCTCCCATCATTATCTTCCTTGTCTTCCCTCTCTCTCATTGTTATCTTCCTTGTCTTCCCTCTCTCTCATTGTTATCTTCCTTGTCTTCCCTCTCTCTCATCATTATCTTCCTTGTCTTCCCTCTCTCTCATTGTTATCTTCCTTGTCTGCCCTCTCTCTCATCATTATCTTCCTTGTCCTCCCTCTCTTTCATTGTTATCTTCCTTGTCTTCCCTTTCATTGTTATCTTCCTTGTCTTCCCTCTCTTTCATCATTATCTTCCTTGTCGTCCTTCTCTCTCATCATTATCTTCCTTGTCTTCCCTCTCTTTCATCATTATCTTCCTTGTCGTCCTTCTCTCTCATCATTATCTTCCTTGTCTTCCCTCTCTCTCATTGTTATCTTCCTTCCCCACTCATTAATTTAGTCTCTCGTTGTTGTCACTCTCCATCCTTGTTTTCCATCTTCTCCATCGTTGTCTTCCACCCTCTCCATCCTTAACTTCTATCCTCTCCACCGCAGTCTTCCATCTTCTCCATCCTTGTCTTCCTCCCTCTTCATCGTTGTCTTCTATCCACTCCATCCTTGTCTTCCATCCTCTGCATCCTTGTCTTCCATCCTCTCCAGCCTTGTCGTCCACCCTCTCCATCCTTGTTGTCTTCCATCTTTTCCATCCTTGTCTTCCATCCTTGCACACGTATCAAATTTATCAACTTGTCGGTTCTCTGAACCATTCATCTACAAGTGGCAGAGTGTTGGCACACTCGTCTACAAGTGGCAGGGATGTACCAGTGTTGGCACACTCTCTGCAAGTGACAAGGATATACCAGTGTTGGCACAATCGTCTACAAGCGACAGGATGTACCAGTGTTGGCACACTCGTCTACAAGTGGCAGAGTGTTGGCACAATCGTCCACAAGTGACAGGGATGTACCAATGTTGGCATACTTGTCTACAAGTGACAGGGATATACCAGTGTTGGCACAATCGTCTACAAGCGACAGAGATATACCAGTGTTGGCACAATCGTCTACAAGTGGCAGGGATGTACCAGTGTTGGCACAATCGTCTACAAGTGGCAGGGATGTACCAGTGTTGGCACAAAATTGCCGCACCCGCATGACAACAGGAGAGTGCAACTCCCCTTCCTGTTATCATGTGTCACTTGTCACTCCATGAAAGAAAATGCTGAAACGTATACCGCCAGCCACATCATCTAAAGGGGATAAGAAGACACTGACCAGCCAGACTATGGGAAACAAAAGAGGGGCGCCATAACCTCTCCAGAGGAGGTTTTTTAGTACCAGGAAGGAAAAAGACTGGCAAGGAATGACAGAAATCTTTCACCAACTGACAACACTTCTGGAGCAGAGGCACAGTCACTGACCTCCACTCCAGAACAAAAATATTAAAGCCAGCAAATATCCCCTCCCTAAATTCCATCAATATAACGACATTTATCTTTGCAAACATACAAGATCTGAAGCCGTCAACAAACAACAAAATTCCTTACAACAAGGGACTGCTCAGGGACTCAAATGTAATGTTTGCAGCTTTCACACAGACCCACATAAAGGATCATTTTGACATCGGAATATGAATCCCAGATTATAACTTATTCAGATGCGACGGACTAAACAGGCAACAATAAAAAAAATAAATAAATAAATAAATAAACAAGGAGGGAAGGTTGGCTTGTAGTTCCCAGAGACGCTCATTTGCTCAGAACTATTAAAACACCTCAAATGATGTAGTTGAAGCTTTGACAGTAAAGACTGAAAACCAAAACCTTGTCATTCTAGTTGTATACAAGCCTCCGGATACAACTTCCCAGCAATTCCAGGAACAGCTTTTGAAAACTGACCACAGTCTGGAAAATCTCCCATCTCCGGCCCCAAACATCTTGCTACTGGGAGATTTTAACTTGAGACACCTAAAATGGAGGAGTGTTGCAAATAATATTTTAGCAGATATTACCCCAGGAGGCAGCTAAGATGAAAATTCACACACACATACGAGCTATTAAATCTCTGCACCAAATTCGCTTTAAACCAGCAAATACTACAGCCTACAAGACTAGAAAATACGCTGAACCTCATCTTCACTAACAATGACAATCTTATACGTAATATAACCGTATCAAAGACAATACACTCGGATTGCAACATAACAGAAGTACAGGCATGTATGCACAGGGCTCCTGACCAGCAAAATGTGATCAGTCATGAGGGCGTCTTCACAAAATTCAGTAATAAAAAACATACAATGGGAATAAGTCAGCCATGTCCAAATGAAACAAGTTGGGAAGATATAAACAACACGGATCCGAACATTTGGTTCTTGAGATCTGTTCATGACACATTCCATTAAGAAAAAGAAAGAGAAGATGCAAACTAGAAAGAGAGACTCGCTCTCTATACAGACGAAGGTGAAGAATCACAGAGCTGCTGAGAGGGGCCAGTATATCTGAAATACGAAGGGAGGCATTGGTCAGAGAAATAGCAGATATCTTACAGGAGACAAGAATCTCAGAAACTAAAAGCCATAAAGGAAATGAAAAAAAAAATACTTTTCTCTTATGTCAAATCTAAGGGAAAAACAACATCCAGTGTTGGGCCCCTGCTTAGGCGAGATGGGACCTACCCAGATGACGCCAAAGAAATTAGTGAGATACTGAAGTCTGTGTTCAGCGAGCCGTTACCAGACTAAGGGTCGACAATCCACAAACTCGATTGATGGACTGACCACATCGACTCAAGGTTGAGGGACTGATTACCTCATTCTCCTCCTGTTCTTCAAGTTTATCCTTTGTATGGACTGATGAAGCCACTGTGTGGCGAAGCGTTTCCTCAATAAAGATACCCAAGAGTTGCACATGTGTCTAATTTAACAACGTGTCGGTTCTTTGAACCAGTCATCTACATTCCTGTCAGACACTGCAACTTCTTGGGATCTTAATACTTGGGAATTCTTCGCTTGCCTAACCCTTGGGCACGACCTACTTCTACATTGGACAAATGTGACACCACCTACGACTGCTGCACCTCTCCTGCCATACGGTTTATAAGCTGCTTCTCCGCTCATATGCCGTATTCTATTCAAGACTGATGGACTGACCACATCGACTCAAGGTTGAGGGACTGATTACCTCATTCTCCTCCTGTTCTTCAAGTTTATCCTTTGTATGGACTGATGAAGCCACTGTGTGGCGAAACGTTTCCTCAATAAAGATACCCAAGAGTTGCACATGTGTCTAATTTAACAATCCACAAACTCACTCATTCCACCAACTCACTCATTCCACCAACTCACTCATTCCACTTTCTAATTAAATCATTCCACTTTCTAACAAAGTCATTCCACTTTCTAACTAAACAATCCTGCTTTCTTACAGCTATTCAACTTTCTAATTTCTAACCAGGGCATTCTACTGCCTAGCTTTCCAACTAGGGCATTCGACTTTCTAATCCGTCCATTCCTCTTCCTAACCACATTATTCCACTTTATGACCAAATCATACCTTTTTCTAACCAGATTATTCCACTTTCTACCCAAATTGTTCCAATTTCTAAGCAGATTATCCCACTTTTAAAGCTCATTTATTCCACTTCCATTTTTCATCAATTCTTTCCAATTTTTAGACAGGTCATCTCACTTTCTGACCAGATCATTACACTTTCTAACCAAGTCATTTTGCTTTCTAACAAGGAATTCGGCTTCTAATCACATCATTACACTTTCTAACCAGATCATTCCATTTTTCAACCAGGTCATTCCATTTTCTAACCACATTCACTCCACTTTCTAATCAGATCATTCCACTGTCGCTGTGACTAGAGCTTCAAGTCATGTTGCACTCTGTGTAGAGCTTTTGTCAAGTCATATTGCACTTTGTGTAGAGCTTTTGTCAAATCATGTTGCACTCTGTGTAGAGCTTTTATCAAGTCATGTTGCACTCTGTGTAGAGCTTTTATCAAGTCATATTGCACTCTGTGTAGAGCTTTTGTCAAGTCATGTTGCACTCTGTGTAGAGCTTTTATCAAGTCATATTGCACTCTGTGTAGAGCTTTTGTTAAGTCATGTTGCACTCTGTGTAGAGCTTTTATCAAGTCATATTGCACTTTGTGTAGAGCTTTTGTCAAATCATGTTGTCATGTTGCACTCTGTGTAGAGCTTTTATCAAGTCATATTATCTGTGTAGAGTCATCATGTTGCACTCTGTGTAGAGCTTTTATCAAGTCATGTTGCACTCTGTGTAGAGCCTTTGTCAAGTCATGTTGCACTCTGTGTAGAGTTTCATGCAGGTCATGTTTCACTGAAACGCTTATCATGTTTCTCTCAGAAAACGTTTATCAGGTCATGTTTCACTCTGTAAGGGTTTATCATATGTTTCACTCAACGTAGAGTTTTATCGTGTTTCACTCTGTGTACCGCTTTATAAGTTTCCTCTGTATAAAGCTTTATCAAGTTATGTTTCATTATATATAGCTATGTAGATTTATGTTTCATTCTGTATAGTGCTTCATTAAGTCATCATCCTGACTCATTAAGTCATCATCCTGACTCATTAAGTCATGATCCTGACTCATTAAGTCATGATCCTGACTCATTAAGTCATCATCCTGACTCATTAAGTCATGATCCTGACTCTCATTAAGTCATGATCCTGACTCATTAAGTCATGATCCTGACTCATTAAGTCATGATCCTGACTCTCATTAAGTCATGATCCTGACTCATTAAGTCATGATCCTGACTCTCATTAAGTCATGATCCTGACTCTCATTAAGTCATGATCCTGACTCATTAAGTCATGATCCTGACTCTCATTAAGTCATGATGATCATTAAGTCATGACTCTCATTAAGTCATGATCCTGACTCTCATTAAGTCATGATCCTGACTCTCATTAAGTCATGATCCTGACTCTCATTAAGTCATGATCCTGACTCATTAAGTCATGATCCTGACTCTCATTAAGTCATGATCCTGACTCTCATTAAGTCATGATCCTGACTCTCATTAAGTCATGATCCTGACTCTCATTAAGTCATGATCCTGACTCATTAAGTCATGATCCTGACTCTCATTAAGTCATGATCCTGACTCTCATTAAGTCATGATCCTGACTCTCATTAAGTCATGATCCTGACTCTCATTAAGTCATGATCCTGACTCTCATTAAGTCATGATCCTGACTCTCATTAAGTCATGATCCTGACTCTCATTAAGTCATGATCCTGACTCTCATTAAGTCATGATCCTGACTCTCATTAAGTCATGATCCTGACTCTCATTAAGCCATGATCCTGACTCATTAAGTCATGATCCTGACTCATTAAGTCATGATCCTGACTCATTAAGTCATGATCCTGACTCTCATTAAGTCATGATGATCATTAAGTCATGATCCTGACTCATTAAGTCATGATCCTGACTCTCATTAAGTCATGATCCTGACTCATTAAGTCATGATCCTGACTCATTAAGTCATGATCCTGACTCATTAAGTCATGATCCTGACTCTCATTAAGTCATGATCCTGACTCTCATTAAGTCATGATCCTGACTCATTAAGTCATGATCCTGACTCTTCAGTAACCTCCCTGTCTGACACTGTCAGCACCTTGTGTTCGTGAGGGGTTCCTGATACAAGCAATCAGTATTATCCTACAAGCCACGGAACGGGTTGGGATTGAACCAATGGCAAGTAAGTCTTAAAACACCAGGCCAGTGCGTAAGCCACTCGGCCAGCTGGTTACATGTTAACTTCCCTATGGTGGATAGAAATATACTTGGATGAATCTTATTGTAGCCAGCTGGCCCAGTGGCTTACGCACTGGCCTGGAGTTTTACGACTCACTCACCATGGGTTCAAACCCCGTCCGTTCCTTGGCTTATTTGTAATCGTATTATTACGATTTCATGAGCATTATCCTCCCTTTCCTTGGATTATATCATGTTGCTTCTGGTTCTCCTGTTCTCCAGTGTAATCAGGTTGCCTTAGTATTTTCACTTCAGTCGACTACTTAATCGACTGGTGTGGGTTGTATCCTGGGGGATAATTTGACCTAATTTACCCGAAATACTTTGCATAACCAGGGGCACTCTGTATAGTAAAGTCATTGATGCCAGCTATAGTCTGTAAACCTTGTATATATACTTGTAGAAATAAAGATTATTATTATTAGTATTATTATTAGTAGTAGTTGTAGTAATAACAGGAAACATGTGCAACACAGGGTACCTTTTTATGACTAAATGTGTCGCCTGCGCTACAGGCTTCATTAGTAGAATACAGTGATGAATTACAATCCTGGAGAAAGCAGACGACTGATGATGGCTGCATCGCAGGCGAAAAGTTTCGTCAACTAGGATGCCTAGTGAATATGATAATGCTATACAGTACCGACAAGTCGATAATCAAGGCACATGTGCAACAGTTAGGTATCTGTATTCCGAAAAGTTCCGCCTATACACTAGGCTTCTTCAATGGAATACAGAGGAGGCAGCAGAAGCAGTAGAGATGTAAAGACGATGTAATCACCCTTGAAGACGTGGCTTTGCAATAAAGATACCTAGCTGTTGAATATGTGCCTTACTTATCAGGGATACCTAGTGTTGAACATGTGTCTTATCAGGGATACCTAGTGTTGAACATGTGTCTTATCAGGGATACCTAGTGTTGCACATGTGTCTTACTCATCAGCTTGTCGGTATTGTATTCCATTAATAATATACAGTCTGCTTGAGCCTAGGTTTTGGAATCTTTCTCTTGACAGTGTGTAGGCTGGTGCTGCAGACTCGAGGTGGGACTAAGATGGTGTAGGCTGGTGCTGCAGACTCGAGGTGGGACTAAGATGGTGTAGGCTGGTGCTGCAGACTCGACGTGGGACTAAGATGGTGTAGGCTGGTGCTGCAGACTCGACGTGGGACTAAGATGGTGTAGGCCGGCGCTGCAGACTCGAGGTGGGACTAAGATGGTGTAGGCTGGTGCTGCAGACTCGACGTGGGACTAAGATGGTGTAGGCTGGCGCTGCAGACTCGAGGTGGGACTAAGATGGTGTAGGCTGGTGCTGCAGACTCGAGGTGGGACTAACATGGTGTAGGCTGGTGCTGCAGACTCGAGGTGGGACTAAGATGGTGTAGGCTGGTGCTGCAGACTCGAGGTGGGGCTAAGATGGTGTAGGCTGGTGCTGCAGACTCGAGGTGGGGCTAAGATGGTGTAGGCTGGTGCTGCAGACTCGAGGTGGGACTAACATGGTGTAGGCTGGTGCTGCAGACTCGAGGTGGGACTAACATGGTGTAGGCTGGTGCTGCAGACTCGAGGTGGGGCTAAGATGGTGTAGGCTGTTGCTGCAGACTCGAGGTGGGACTAAGATGGTGTAGGCTGGTGCTGCAGACTCGAAGTGGGACTAAGATGGTGTAGGCTGGTGCTGCAGACTCGAGGTGGGGCTAAGATGGTGTAGGCTGGTGCTGCAGACTCGAGGTGGGACTAAGATGGTGTAGGCTGGTGCTGCAGACTCGAGGTGGGACTAAGATGGTGTAGGCTGGTGCTGCAGACTCGAGGTGGGACTAAGATGGTGTAGGCTGGTGCTGCAGACTCGAGGTGGGACTAAGATGGTGTAGGCTGGTGCTGCAGACTCGAGGTGGGGCTAAGATGGTGTAGGCTGGTGCTGCAGACTCGAGGTGGGACTAAGATGGTGTAGGCTGGTGCTGCAGACTCGAGGCGGGACTAAGATGGTGTAGGCTGGTGCTGCAGACTCGAGGTGGGACTAAGATGGTGTAGGCTGGTGCTGCAGACTCGAGGTGGGGCTAAGATGGTGTAGGCTACTGCTGCAGACTCTAGGTGGGACTAAGATGGTGTAGGCTGGTGCTGCAGACTCGAGGTGGAGCTAAGATGGTGCAGGCTGCTGCTGCAGACTCGAGGTGGGGCTAAGATGATTCAGGCTGGTGCTGCAGACTCGAGGTGGGGCTAAGGTGATGTAGGCTGCTGCTGCAGACTCGAGGTGGGGCTAAGATGATGCAGGCTGCTGCTGCAGACTCGAGGTGTGGCTAAGATGATGCAGGCTGCTGCTGCAGACTCGAGGTGGGGCTAAGATGATGCAGGCTGCTGCTGCAGACTCGAGGTGGGGCTAAGATGATGCAGGCTGCTGCTACAGACTCGAGGTGGGACTAAGATGTATGCACGGCCCTAAATAACTTTTTCTTAATAATTTCCGATGGTCGAATTTAGGGCCGACAGTATGATATGTTGGTAAGTAATACACATGTACAACAGTAGGCTTCTTCAGTCACATACACAAGAGTTAGCAGAAGCAGTAGAGATGTGAAAACAGTTTAATCAGTCCATCACTCTTGAATACTTAGTTTTGAGGAGGTCAGTCCCTCAGTCTGAAGAAGAGTTTTGTTCCATAGTTTGGAACAATGTTCCAGACTATGGAGCAAAATCTGTCAGTATAGCATGTGCTGTCCTGTCGAATTTATTGTGTTAGTTGCCCGTGGTCAAAGACGTACGTGTGTGTGTGTACTCACCTAGTTGTACTCACCTAGTTGAGGTTGCGGGGGTCGAGTCCGAACTCCTGGCCCCGCCTCTTCACTGATCGCTACTAGGTCACTCTCCCTGAGCCGTGAGCTTTATCATACCTCTGCTTAAAGCTATGTATGGATCCTGCCTCCACTACATCGCTTCCCAAACTATTCCACTTACTGACTAATCTGTGGCTGAAGAAATACTTCCTAACATCCCTGTGATTCATCTGCGTCTTCAACTTCCAACTGTGTCCCCTTGTTACTGTGTCCAATCTCTGGAACATCCTGTCTTTGTCCACCTTGTCAATTCCTCTCAGTATTTTGTATGTCGTTATCATGTCCCCCCCCTATCTCTCCTGTCCTCCAGTGTCGTCAGGTTGATTTCCCTTAACCTCTCCTCGTAGGACATACCTCTTAGCTCTGGGACTAGTCTTGTTGCAAACCTTTGCACTTTCTCTAGTTTCTTTACGTGCTTGGCTAGGTGTGGGTTCCAAACTTGTGCCGCATACTCCAATATGGGCCTAACGTACACGGTGTACAGGGTCCTGAATGACTCCTTATTAAGATGTCGGAATGCTGTTCTGAGGTTTGCTAGGCGCCCATATGCTGCAGCAGTTATTTGGTTGATGTGCGCTTCAGGACATGTGCCTGGTGTTATACTCACCCCAAGATCTTTTTCCTTGAGTGAGGTTTGTAGTGTGTGTGTGTGTGTGTGTGTGTGTGTGTGTGTGTGTGTGTGTGTGTGGGTGTGGGTGTGGGTGTACTCACCTATTTGTACTCACCTATTTGTGGTTGCAGGGGTCGAGTCTTAGCTCCTGGCTCTGCCACTTCACCGGTTGCTGTGTGTGTGTGTGTGTGTGTACTCGCCTGCTAAACCATAATAACCGACATTACTGGTTACTGCCCTCAGGGGCCGTATCGCACCTACTCGTAAAACTGTGTATTGAGTCTCTACCACTTCGTCACATAGCTCAGTTATTTACGACCCTGCCCGAGAAAGCATTTCCTAACATCCCGGTGGCTCATTTGTAATTTTAGTTTCCATCTTTTATCTCTTGCCCCTGTGTCTCTAATTTCAGTTTGTCAAAGCCTTTTAAGTATCTTGTATGTCATAATTATGTCTCCTCAGTCCTAAAATCATCAGGTTCAGTTCCTTTAGTCTCTCTTCATAACTCATTCCTCTCAGCTCTGGGACTGTCTGAGTTTATGTGTGTGTGGGTATTCTGCCAGAGTTACAATAAACTACAACCGACCCATGTTTGCTTTGAGCTTTCTAATCGGTATCATATCTAATCTTAAAACTGTGTACCCACTTTGTTTCCACTACCTGTTTCCGCAGTTCGTTCCACTTTCTTTTTCTTTTTTTTACCAGACTGACGACCCACTCTGACATCTCTGTGACACTGAACCATCAAAGAGTATTTATAGCTTCTATCTGTAACACAAGAACGAAGGAACACTACAACAGGCTTGCTGGGCCGTGCTAAACAGGTGTTACACCCAGCCACACCAACTCTTATACCAGTCTGACTTACAACATATTTAGAGCTACCTGAGGCTCTCGCTTAATTGGCAGTACCTGGGGGTTTATTCTGTTCATCTTAAACTACTGCTAAACCAGTAATTCCCTATATCATTTCTAAATCTAAATTTATCCAACGAGTCTATTGTTGCGAGTCCAGTCTTGATATTCCCGCTGCTGACGCGTTATCTCAGAGAACTTTAGAGAACGTTTCAGTCCGTCGGAACGCAGTCTTAATATTTCTTGTCAAAAGTGTAGATTAATATCTGTTCACTTTGTCTGGGGGGTCTGAGGGGGGAGGGAGAGAAGGGAAAGGATGGGGAGGGAGAAGAGAGTAAGTCAAGAAGACGAGGGAGGAGGAGATACAGGTACACCGGGGTCGCAGGCCAGGTAATTGGCTTTCACCTGCTGCCTCCAGCGTGCCCCGGCGTGCCCCAGCGTGCTTTGGCGTGCTCCGGCGTACCCCGGCGTACTCCGGCGTTCCCCAGCGTGTCCCGCGTTCTCTAGCATGCTCCAGTGTGCCCAGTGGACTGCCGTTACTACATGTTTTATGGCTAACTGGAGACCTTTGTGAAATTTAATAGTGAAAGAGAGAGAGAGAGAGAGGGAGGGGGAGTATCAAATTAGGATAATTGAAGTAAAGTGTAGAATAAATATATCTCTTTTTTGGAAGAAGATCTTCAACCTTGCTACCATATGATCCAGCATCACCCGCATCCCTGCAGCGCTGTATGACCCTGGTGGGTTTAGTGCCTCTTATTTATTATAATAGTAATAATACTGGAAGAAGTTAGTAACTATGGCATTTATAAACTGAATAACGATCTTAATTAAACAGAATGGCTAGCAGTAATCTAAAGTGTAGACAACAGTGCATAAGTGTTTGCAATAAAGTTTATAGAATTCTTGGCTTCATAATAAGAGCTCATAGGTTTCACTTCAACTTTATGCATCCTTGGTTAGGCTTCATTTAGGTTATGATGTGCAGTTCTTGTCTCCATGCTACAGAATGACCATAATACGCTGAAGAATACACAGAGAAGGATGTCGAAGTTAATACGAATGAACTAATTATGACCAGAGCTTTGGTAGGATGGGGAAGGAAGAAAGATGGGTAAGGATGGAAATATGGTGAATTTTATTACATGTGTGTGTGTGTGTGTGTGTAGTGTCATTAATGAAATCAGTTTCATTGAATAGGGTATAACACTTACCCATCAGTTTCACACAGTTATAACAAATGTATAACTGCATGATGCTGAATTGGCAGGGGTTATACTTTTTGCAATTGCTGTTTTTTGCGATTGTAGGGCGTAGGCTGGAAATGACGATAGCAAGGCGTTTGATGTAGGTCGATTACTACCCGGAGATACTGGCCGGCTCAGCTGCTTCAGAAGTGGTGTCCTTCCGTAGTAGGTTTGCAGAGGTTACACGGTTAAATGTAAGAGTTAATAAGATAAAAGGGAAGTGTCCATAAACTGGGGTGGATACCATATATTAGAAATCTTTCCTAAGAGATTCTTTTTTCTCGATATTGCCACTGAAGTGGCTAGTTTATTGTGCACCCCATATCCAGCCTGTGGCCGGTAGCACAAGAGCATAGGCCTAGAAACTAGGCCCTTAAAGGTTAACGGGAGTGCATCTGGATTTATATCTACAGTTCACTTATCTGTTACAAGCAAATTTAGGAAATTTGCTTAATATATCTGGTACCTTACTTTCATTAATAAGATATCTTGACATGTCACATAGGTTATTGTATTGTCTATCTCTATTCCTCAGTAAACGGACAATTAAGCACATAGTGTTCAAGATAGTAACCATAGGACTAGCCACATACTTTGCATTTGGTTTGATCATCATCTGTCTGCCAAAACTGCCAGAAGTACTTGTAACCAAGCCTAAGCCTGGCCACTACAACATCAGTCAGTCTGTTTACATTGCAAGTTGCTCCATAAACGTATTTATCTACGTTTATGTTATCATAGGGGGTTATAGATCTACTAGCAGCGCTGTATAGCCCTTGTGGTTTAGCGCTTCTTTTTTATTATAATAATAATATAGATCTGCTCATGCTTCTAATTGCATTCCTATAACATTCAGATTCATTAATATTATTCCTATAACATTCGGTTTCATTAATATTATTCCTATAACATTCGGTTTCATTAATATTATTCCTATAACATTCGGTTTCATTAATATTATTCCTATAACATTCGGTTTCATTAATATTATTCCTATAACATTCGGTTTCATTAATATTATTCCTATAACATTCGGTTTCATTAATATTATTCCTATAACATTCGGTTTCATTAATATTATTCCTAATGCTAGACACAGATACACCAAAGTTATATTCTACATTATCTTTCAGAGTACTTTTCTTGGCTAACATATCAACTTTATCATAAGGAGTACTCCAATGTGTGATGGGATCCATAACAATTGTATATATATTAATTTCCTTTTCTCGGATTTTTTAATATCTATACCTGGCTTCTCCAATGATCATGATGTTGGAGTCATTATGTGAGTCAAGATCCTTCAGTGATGACGAAGATAGGCTGAGGGCAGTGAATTCGTACTCTAAAAAGATGTAGAATTAAGGGAAGGGATATTATCGATTTATACAAATTGAAAGCAGGCATAAATGAAAGGGATGTCAATAACGTGGTTATGGTGTCTAACTAGGAAAGGACTCTCAGCAATAGGCTCAAATTAAATAACTTTAGATTTAGAAAAGATATAAGAAAGCACTGGCTTGCCATTAGAGTCGTGGATGAGGAACAACTCCAGAGTAGCGTTGCTGAAGCAAGAGATTTGGATAACTTTAAAAAATTGGTTGCATAGCATGGACAGTTAAGTCTGCTTCAGTGCTCCTCCTCTCATACGTTATGTTCTTAATACAGAGAGGCACAAGAGGGCAGGACACGAGTGTGAAGGTGTAGATCACACTCTACGGTAATACAATGATAGAGTAGAATATATATATATATATATATATATATATATATATATATATATATATATATATATATATATATATATATATATATATATATATATATTATATATATATATATGTCGTGCCGAATAGGCAGAACTTACGATCTTGGCTTAAATAGCAACGCTCATCTTGCCATATAGGACAAGTGAAAATTTGTGTATGCAATAATTTCGCCAAAATCATTCTGAACCTAACGAAAAAAATATATTTGATTGTGTTTGTTTAGTACTAAATTATTGTAAACGTATTTAAAACATATTTAGTTGGGTTAGGCTAAAATAAATTGCTCTTGTTATAATAAGGTTAGGTAAGTTTTCTAAGATTCTTTTGGTGCAAATTTAAACAAAATTGCATTAACATTAATGAAAAAAATATATCTTTAAACGTATAAGAGAAAATTTCAGAAAGGACTTAATTTTAAATGAGTTCTTGCTAATTGGCCAGTTTTACATATTCGGCACGACACACACACACACACACACACACACACACACACACACACACACACACACACACACACACACACACACAAACACACACACACACACACACACATATATATATATATATATATATATATATATATATATATATATATATATATATATATATATGTGTGTGTGTGTGTGTGTGTGTGTGTGTGTGTGCCGAATATGTAAAACTGGTCAATTAGCAAGAACTCCTTTAAAATTAAGTCCTTTCTAAAATTTTCTCTTATACGTTTAAAGATATATTTTTTTCATTAATGTTAATGTATAAATTTTTAATTTTGCTCCAAAAGAATGTTACAAAACTTACCTAACCTTATTATAACAAGAACAATTTATTTTAGCCTAACCCAACTAAATATATTTTAGATTTGTTTACAATAATTTAATACTAAACAAACACAGTGGAATATATTTTTTTCGTTAGGTTCAGAATGATTTTGGCGAAATTATTGCATACACAAATTTTCACTTGTCCTATATGGCAAGATGAATGTTGCTATTTAAGCCAAGATAGCAAGTTCTGCCTATTCGGCACGACATATATATATATATATATATATATATATATATATATATATATATATATATATATATATATATATATATATATATATAAACACAATGCAGGTTATGGCATTTTATTGCGAAAAAGTTTCGTCCAGCAAGGACTTTATCAGCTTGTCCCTGATGGACGATTTGTAGTCTTGTAATAAAGTTGGTAGAATTACCGACAATATGTAAAGTAAAAGGACACAAGTGCAACTAATGTGACATTTATTGTCGCAACGTTTCGCTCTCCAGGAGCTTTATCAAGCAATTACAAACAATACATGGACACAGAGGGTATATAAAGGCTCAGAGTGAGGTGCAATACTAGTGAGGTACCATTTCGATGTTCACTAGTGGTAGTAGTAGTAGTAGTGACAAAAGTAATACAATATGGTAGAGCAATTAATTCGTACATGAGTAAAAGGATATAAAAGCTATTACTTGGGTAACATAAAAATAGGTTGGACAAATATAGACTGGAAAGAGGCAGCTTGTTTCAGTGTTCACTCTCTGTAATGTGCTTTGTGTAGTATAACAGGAGAGACTATGTGATGGCAGGGTTTACTGTTTTCAGGAGGATTCTTGCTAAGACTTCGGAGATGGTGAAGCTGCCGTTGTTTTGTTTAATTGTATTCGAAACAGCGATCAGTGCTGATTCGAGGCACTTGCGTCTGCGGAAATTAGTTTCTTTGATCACTAATTGGGCGTCTCTGAATTTCATGAGATGATTGGTGGAATTTCGGTATTGTACACAGGCGTTGTTCAAGTTATCGTTCCTACATGCGTAAATGTGTTCATTGAGGTGGGTGTCGAGGTTTCTTGCTGTTTCACTTACGTAAATCTTGTCACAGCCTCCACAGGGTATAGTGTAAACTCCTGCATTGACTGGTTCGTGGTGTTTGGATCTAACCAGGACAAAATCCAAACACCACGAACCAGTCAATGCAGGAGTTTACACTATACCCTGTGGAGGCTGTGACAAGATTTACGTAAGTGAAACAGCAAGAAACCTCGACACCCGCCTCAATGAACACATTTACGCATGTAGGAACGATAACTTGAACAACGCCTGTGTACAACACCGAAATTCCACCAATCATCTCATGAAATTCAGAGACGCCCAATTAGTGATCAAAGAAACTAATTTCCGCACACGCAAGTGCCTCGAATCAGCACTGATCGCTGTTTCGAATACAATTAAACAAAACAACGGCAGCTTCACCATCTCCGAAGTCTTAGCAAGAATCCTCCTGAAAACAGTAAACCCTGCCATCACATAGTCTCTCCTGTTATACTACACAAAGCACATTACAGAGAGTGAACACTGAAAAAAACCTGCCTCTTTCCAGTCTATATTTGTCCAACCTATTTTTATGTTACCCAAGTAATAGCTTTTATATCCTTTTACTCATGTACGAATTAATTGCTCTACCATATTGTATTACTTTTGTCACTACCACTACTACTACTACTACCACCACTAGTGAACATCGAAATGGTACCTCACTAGTATTGCACCTCACTCTGAGCCTTTATAAACCCTCTGTGTCCATGTATTGTTTGTAATGGCTTGATAAAGCTCCTGGAGAGCGAAAAGTTGCCACAATAAATGTCACATTAGTTGCACTTGTGTCCTTTTACTTGATTTGTAGTCTTCATAATAAAATAATATAACATGCATTGTGTCTTATTTGCACACAGCACCTACCACCCTTGTTACGGTCACTCACACCATGTAAACACCTCTTACGACTCGTGCTAGCAGGGTTATAACTGGATGAACATGTATTTGTGTGTGTGTGTGTGCGTTCGTACACTCACCATCATATATTCGCTTGTTTGTGATTGCAGGGGTCGATTCTTAACTCCTGGCACTGCCTCTCAAACTGGCTGCTACTAGGATCGCTGTCGCATGGCTTAGTGAGTTTTATCATGCCCATTCTTAAAGCTGTGTGTGTATATCGTACCTCTTTCAAATCGTAGTCCAGGCTCCTTATGTCCATGTGACTCATCTTTTTTTTAACTTACAACTGGGTCCTTGTTTCCCGCCTCTCAAACAGCTTGTTTCTGTCCATCATATCAATTCCACTCAATATTTTGTACGTCATTATCGTCTCTTTCCTCGGAAACTTTGTTCTCTAATGTCATCAAGTTTAGCTTCTTTATCGTCTCATATCTCATACTCCTTAGCTCCGGGACTACTCTAGTTGCAAACCTTTTCACTTTTTCCACTTTCTTCCCATGCCTGGTCATGAGTAGACTTCGTGTTGGTGCTGTATACTTAAATATGGACCTAACATGTAAAGTATAGAGTATATCGAATGACTCTGTTGACATATATAAATGCTAATCTTATACTTGCTACAGGCTATTCAGAGGTTATTCAGTTTATGTGAGCCTCTAGTAATATATTCAGAAAAACCATACCCCCGGCCGGGATTGAACCCGCGGTCAGAGAGTCTCAAAACTCCAGCCCGTCGCGTTAGCCACTAGACCAGCTAGCTGGAGATTCGTCTGTAAAAACTTGCATTGGTGGTCACAGTGGTGCCTGTGCTAACCTTCCTATGGTGTAGAAATATACCTAGTTGGACGAATCTTATTGTGGCTAGCTGGTCCAGTGGCTAACGCGACGGGCTGGTGTTTTGAGACTCTCTGACCGCGGGTTCAATCCCGGCCGGAGTATGGTTTGTTTGCAATCGTGTCATTACGATTTCGTGAGTCATATATTCAGAAGTATGCTCACTTCGAGATCCTTCTCTTTGAATGAAGGATCCGAGCCTGTACTCTTTTCCGGTCTTTGCCCTTCCCCAGTTTTCATATCCTAACACTTACTGAATTGAATTCCAGTAACCAGTTTAGTCTATAGTTTGTCTGAGTCGGTTTGTATCCTTTCCTCGTCTTCTTGTGTTAGCTTCATTTCTCTTACATCATATGGAAACAGGGATACATCAGTCTCTAGCTTTTCCGGCGCTTCACATAAGGTCCACCAGAAACAGTATTGGTTCTGGTATCAATGATTGTGGAATTTCGAACGTCATACTTGCCGTTTTCGATGTGTGTGAGAGGGAGAGAGAGAGAGAGAGAGAGAGAGAGAGAGAGAGAAGTGGGAGTGGGACGCTGGATCACTACTTAAGAAAGCATCGATATCTCTAACTGGTGACACCATAACTCCCCCTCACACACACACGCACACACACACACACACACACACACACACACACACACACACACACACACACACACACACACACACACACACACACACACACACACACACACACAAACACACACATACACCAGCGTATAAATGAAACAACTAGACTAAGAGGCAGCAACACACCGTCAATATTAATTTTAGTGTTTACCTGAACATCGGAGGAAATTTTGAAGATAGCCTACTTAAACCCACTTAAGAGGAGTTATCATGTTCTGTTAAGAATAACATACGTAGTGAAATATGACGTAGAAGATGAAAAAGAAATTCATAAACAAAAATGCTAGATTATAAGAAAGTGAATTACAATGCAATACAATAGTATTTTAGAGAAATTAAATTATACAGTATACTGCAAAGAATATATATAAATAATCTGCACAGAAAGTTCTGTAAAATGTTGGCGTGATGGTGAAGACACCTTGAAACTGTTCTGACTTCCTCAAAAACAGAAAAAAATCAAGTAGAACTGTTTCATTGCCTCTAGAAGTGATGTGTTCATCTGTAGTGTTGATGGGAAGACAGTCAAACACTGAGAACAAGTATATAAAAATGAAATTAAACAGTTTATTCCATACAGGAATACAAGAAGGAATAATAAATAATGGTTTAATGGAAAGTGTTGGAGACCTTTGAAAAATAAAGTGCTGAGAGTCAGTATAAGAAGCGAGTCAGTCAGAGATTCAAGGAAACTGGAAATGAATATACAAATGCAAGGAGAGAGGAAGAAAGAAATATTGAAAAGGAAATAGTAAACAAGAGGAAGGTAGAACCAAACTTTTTAAGTGTGTAAAAAATAAACTAAATGTTAAAGACAAAATACAAAGAATATTTGAAGGTGAGAAAATCACTGAGGTAGAGGAAGAAATGTGTGAAGGATTGAATAAAAAGTTTCAGTGTTCACAAAGGAAGATATTTTTCATGTAAGAGATTTTAACCCCAGACAGACACACCTAAACAGAGGATACTGACTCACGAAGTCTTAAGAACGGTTTTGCAAGCAAACCACGGTACGGGTGGGGCTCGTACTTGCCGCGAGTTCCACCCCACCCGTACCGTGATTTTTTTTAGAGGATATTGAAATAACTAAAGCGGAAGAAATTGTTGCTAAATGCTGATAAGAAAGAAACTACATGACAGACAGGATAACACCTTGACTCTGAAAAGAATGTACAGATCAATTATGTTACTCTGCAATTTTTTAGCATTTTATTACAGGAAGGTAAATTAGCAAACATGGAAGACGGCACATAGTACGCCTATATTTAAAAAGAGTGAGAGGGAATGCCTTTTAAACTATAGGCCGGTTTTGTTAACAAGTTTACCTGGAGAGAGTTACGGGGGTCAACGCCCCCGCGGCCCGGTCTGTGACCAGGTGTCAAGACTTAGTGAATAACAACATATTAACTAGTAAACAATTTAGTTTTTGGTCTGCACATTCATGTATATCAAATTTGTTAAGTTATTATGCCAAAGTTGAGGAAATTGTTTAGGAAACAAAGTTTTTGAAAGAGTTCCCCATGAAAAATTAATTTGGAAACTGCTAATTATAGGAAGAATTAAAGGTAAATTATTACAGTGAGTGAGAGACTTTTAGTTGAGAGGAAAATGTGAAGAATTATAAAAGGAAAAATGTTTGTATGGGGAGATATCACAGGCGGGGTGCCACAAGGGAATGTACTTACCCCAGTAATGTTTATGTTTTTAATTTATATAAATGATTTACTACAAGCAATACAAATTTATATGAGTATGCTTGCAGTTGTAAAAGTCAAAGGTAAAATTAATAATGAAAATGACTGTGTATCATTATATTATTACATGTAGTAATAAATGGATGATGGAATTTAATGTTGATAAATGTCATGTAATAGATGAAATCAGGGCACATGAAGAATATAAACTGTGACAAAATATTGAAAGTATCAGATAAAGAAGGGGATCTAGAAGTTATTATTAACAAAAAAAAAATGTCACAGAAAAATCATACGAATGAAGCTGTAAACTGGTAAACTATAAAACTGGTTTACACTGGTAAACTATAAAACTGGTTTACACTGGTAAACTATAAAACTAGTTTACACTGGTAAACTATAAAATATCTTCCAAATATATGGATGGTGGAATGTTAAGAAATTTATTTATAACTTATTTTAGGACAAATTTGTAATATAGAGCAGTTGTGTAGTGGCCACACCTGCCACACCTGTAAATGATTGAAGAAGAGCTACAAAATGACTGACAGAATTGAGGTATATGAACTATGATGTAAGGTTGGAACCATTAAAGATATCCATGTCGGCTGAGAGGAGAGGAAAAGAAGAAACATAACTACGTATAGGGTCATGAGAGTACATAAAAAAGATGTCTTAATTCCTGTTAAGAGTCCACCGTTGTAAATTGAGGAAAAAGTGAAGTGGAAAGGATAACAGAGAATTTTCTTCTCAAAGAGAGTGGTTGACCAATATATTAAAGGAGGAACTAGTAAGTGCTGCAACTAGTGGAAATTTTCAAACATTTATGATGAACAGAGTTGAAGATGAGGCACCACGACTATAACTCTGCTCCTGTACCTACAAATGTGTAAAATCTCTCTTTCTCTCACGTGCGCTGGATCACCAGCTGGAAGTCATAATCCCAGAGATCCTTGTAGTCGACTCTTCTCGTACGTGAGGAAGCCGAATTGTGTGCGTAATGAGGATCGTCGCCAAGGCACCTGGCCCCCGCCGCCCTCGCCACCCGTCGCCGCACACACTAAACACCCTTGTGGATGCAGTGTGTGTGTGTGTGTGGCGCCGGCTAGGGCTGTCGGCGCCACGGGGGCACACAGACACTGAGCCAGCAACTGTTGTACCACCACTTCCAGCAGGAGAAACACCAGCAACAACATCATCGCTAGCATCAGCAACATTAACAGTAGCAACTCCAGCACACCAGCAACAGTAGCAGCAACACCAGCAGCAGCAACATTAACAGTAGCAACTCCAGCACATCAGCAGCAGCAGCAACAACATCATCAGCTAGCAACACCAGCAGCAGCAACATTAACAATAGCAACTCCAGCACACCAGCAACAGTAGCAGCAACACCAGCAGCAGCAACATTAACAGTAGCAACTCCAGCACATCAGCAGCAGCACCGGCAACAACACCAGCAGTAGCAACACCAGCAGCAGCAACATTAACAGTAGCAACTCTAGCACACCAGCAGCAGCCCCAGCAACAGTAGCAGCAACACCAGCAGCAGCAACATTAACAGTAGCAACTCCAGCACATCAGCAGCAGCAACAGCAACACCAGCAGTAGCAACAGCAACACCAGCAGTAGCGACACCACCAGCAGCAACATTAACAGTAGCAACAGCAACACCAACAGTAGCGACACCACCAGCAGCAACTTTAACAGTAGCAACTCCAGGACACCAGCAGCAGAATCAGCAACAGTAGCAGCAGCAACACCAGCAGCAGCAACATTAACAGCAGCAACAGCAACACCAGCAGCAACAACAATAAAACCATCAGCAACGACAACATCAAGTGCACCAGTAGCAGCAGTAATAACAATAATACCAGCAATACCATCAGGAGCACCAGCAACAACAACAACAACACCCCAGTAGCAGCTCTATCACACCAGCAGCAACAGCAACAAAAAAACGCCACCACTCCTGGATCGAATCTGATTACCTCCGTTTTTGCCTTATATATATATATATATATATATATATATATATATATATATATATATATATATATATATATATATATATATATATATATATATATATATATATATATATATGGTATATAAAACAAGGAAGTTAAAAGTGAATATAGGAAAGAGTAAGGTGATGAGGATAACAAAAAAATTAGGCAACGGAAGATTGGATATCAGATTGGAGGGAGAGAGTATGGAGGAGGTAAATGTGTTCAGATATTTGAGAGTGGACGTGTTAGCAGATGGGTCTATGAAGGATGAGGTGAATCATAGAATTGACAAGGTGAGTGGTGCACCGAGGAGTGTGTGAAGACAAAGAACTTTATCCATGAAAGCAAAGAAGGGAATGTTTGAGAGTATAGTTGTGAGTATGGGTGTGAGGCATTGGTTGTGAATGTTGCAACAAGGAGAAGGCTGGAGGCAGTGGAGATGTCATGTCTGAGGGCAATGTGTGGTGTGAATATAGTGTAGAGAATCCGTAGTTTGGAGATTAGGAGGTGTGGGATTACCAAAACTATTATCCAGAGGGCTGAGGAAGGGTTATTGAGATGGTTTGGACATGTAGAGAGGAAGGAACGAAATAGATTGACTTCGAGAGTATACAAATCTGTAGTGGAGGGAAGGTGGGGTAGGGGTAGGCCTAGGAAAGGTTGGAGGGAGGGGGTAAAGGAGGTTTTGTGTGCGAGGAGTTTGGACTTCCAGCAGGCATGCGTGAGCGTGTTAGACAGGAGCGAATGGAGACAAATGGTTTTTAGGACTTGACGTGCTGTTGGAGTGTAAGCAAGGTAACATTTATGAAGGGATTCAGGGAAACCGGCAGGCCGGACTTGAGTCCTGGAGATGGGAAGTACAGTGCCTGCACTCTGAAGAAAGGGTGTTAATGTTGCAGTTTTATAACTGTAGTGTAAGCGCACCTCTGGCAAGGCAATGATAAAGTGAATGATGATGAAAGTTTTTATTTTTCGGGCCACCCTGCCTTGGTGGGAATCGGCCGATGTGTTATAGATGTGTTATATATACATATATACATATATATATATATATATATATATATATATATATATATATATATATATATATATATATATATATATACACTCAAAACAATGTGAAAGAGTAGTGAAATTCCAAGCGCTTTCGTGACTACTCACATTGTCAAGGAACTATGAAAGTAATACATCAAAGGAAGGCAATTAAAGGGCTTAGACTACACCTCACAGTCAACTCCCACAACAAAGAAACACCTGACGAGCGACAATACTGGACTCATAAGAAAAGAGGAACACTGCAGTAGGTCCGCTGGTCCAACTAGACAGGTCCTCACGACATCCCACTAACAAAATATTCTACCCAAGAAATAAGGTTTATTATTTGTCCAATGTATTATTAAACTCTTCCCAAATTTTATTAATTATAAATGAATCTAATTTATATAAACCAAAGGAAATATTCATATTATTTTCAAAACTGCTTTTTATGAAACAAGATTCATTTATATTTCTGTCAACCATGGACTTGCTTGATACAACTTTCTCAACTTTTTGAAAATCAATTGGATGGTTAAAATCTCTCACATGAATAAGTAGAGCATTGGAATCTTGTCCAGTTCTAATGCTATATTTATGTTGTTTTAATCTAAGTTCGAGACTTTTACCAGTTTGACCGTAATAAACTTCATCGCAAATTTTACAAGGAATCTTATAGACACAACCGTCAGCATTTTGGGGGGAATTCTTTATCAAGAGTTTTTTAACTGTATCAAGATTTTTAAATACAACTTTAATATTAAAAGTCTTAAGAAGAGAAGGCATATCAACCAAATTTTCATGGTAAGGGAGAACCGACATATTTTTAGTTGAATAAGGTTGGGTGTCCCTTTTTGGGTTGTAAAAAGTATTTCTGTATTACTGTGAGGTGTGGTCTAAGCCCTTTAATTGCCTTCCTTTGATGTATTACTTTCATAGTTCCTTGACAATGTGAGTAGTCACGAAAGAGCTTGGAATTTCACTGCTCTTTCAAAGTGGTTGTTTTGCATAATTTAAAATCACCTGTTTACTGTGATCTTATTGCATATATATATATATATATATATATATACATATATATATATATATATATATATATATATATATATATATATATATATATATATATATATATATATATATATATATATAAAATATATATATATATATATATATATATATATAGAGAGAGAGAGAGAGAGAGAGAGAGAGAAAAATCATCGTGATGAAGTATAGGTGGTGAAAGTAAAAATAGAAAGGTGTTGGTAACATAGTGTAGACCAAAACTTGAAATAAATAAGGTAAGAGAAGCGAATAGTGGAAGGTCAAGAAGTGGAAAAAATATGAATATAAAAAGTAGAGAAAATTTATTGAGACATTTCTCTTGTAAAACAAACTTCCTCGGTCAGCTGACTCTTTTACAAGCTTCTCCTCTCAGATGACTGTTTTACAAGCTTCTCCTGTCAGATGACTGTTTTACAAGCTTCTCCTCTCAGATGACTGTTTTACAAGCTTCTCCTGTCAGATGACTGTTTTACAAGCTTCTCCTCTCAGATGACTGTTTTACAAGCTTCTCCTGTCAGATGACTGTTTTACAAGCTTCTCCTCTCAGATGACTGTTTTACAAGCTTCTCCTGTCAGATGACTGTTTTACAAGCTTCTCCTCTCAGATGACTGTTTTACAAGCTTCTCCTGTCAGATGACTGTTTTACAAGCTTCTCCTCTCAGATGACTGTTTTACAAGCTTCTCCTGTCAGCTGACTGTTTTACAAGCTTCTCCTGTCAGCTGACTGTTTTACAAGCTTCTCCTGTCAGCTGACTGTTTTACAAGCTTCTCCTGTCAGCTGACTGTTTTACAAGCTTCTCCTGTCAGCTGACTGTTTTACAAGCTTCTCCTGTCAAATGACTGTTTTACAAGTTTCTCCTGGCAGATGATTATTTTACAATCTTCTCCGGTCAGCTGACTGTTTTACAAGCTTCTCCTGTCAGCTGACTGTTTTACAAGCTTCTCCTGTCAGCTGACTGTTCTACAAACATATGTCAGCTGACTGTTTTACAAGCTTCTCCTGTCAGCTGACTGTTTTACAAACCTCTTAAGTCAGCTGACTGGTTTACAAACCTCTTAAGTCAGCTGACTGGTTTACAAACCTCTTAAGTCAGCTGACTGGTTTACAAACTTATTCGGTCAGTTGTCTGTTTTATGGATTTGTTTATTCATCTGAACGTTTATGGGTGAAACGTCTCAGTGAAGTTCCTCTGTACAGTTTCAGAAGGTAAGACTAGCGGGGTGCTGCAGCAGGCTTACTTGCCCATGCTAGGCGGGTTCAACTCTCCAACTTGATTTTCCCAAATAAGTGAAGAGAGAAATTTTTCAAAGGGAAGAGTGGCTCCCAGAGCTCAGAAATATGAATTGTTAAGAGAACACTGGAAATGCTTTAGGTCAAGGGTCACCAACCTGCGGCCCGCGGGCCGCATGTGGCCCTTCTAGGAAATGGATGCGGCCGTTCACGTGAAATGAATTCACTTTTATATAGGTTCTACACTGTACAGTGTGAACAACACAGTGCGGCCCTCATCACACACTAATATTAATAATAATAATCTTTATTTCTACAAGTACATGTACAAGGTATGCAGACCATAGCTGACATCAGTGACATACTACTATATAGAAAACCCCTTGTTATGTAGAGCACTTCGGCCAAATTAGGTCAGTTTTGTCCCAGGATGCGACCCACACCAGTCCACTAACACCCAGGTACCCATTTTACTGATGTGTGAACAGGGACAGCAGATATCTTAAGGAAACACGTCCTAATATTTTTCATCCGTACCGGGGATCGACCCCAGGACCTTAGTGTGTGAGCTGAGTGCGCTAGCAATCGAGCGACGGGGCACATTTGACCATCAAATGTGGCAGACTTGTGTAGGAACGCTGAGGAGCACTGCTCTAGGCGGTACAAGAAGGATACCTGAAGGATGTTTTCAGGGGTCAGCGCCCCCCGCGGTAAAATACAAGATGGTAAATATAGACACAAATGCCGTGTAATGTTGTATAATAAATTATACTGCATTTACCCCTTGCAGCTTGGTCCCAGACCAGACCTACTGATGGATCAAAGCCTTATCAACCAGGCTGTTACTGCTGGTTGCACACAGTTCAGCGTACGAACCACAGTCCGGTTGATTAGGAACTAACTTGAGATAACTGGGGGAGGGGGAGATACGTAAAGATAAAGAAGGAGGACTTTAAACACAATTGACAATGAGAAATGGAAGTGTGCGAAACGTCGTTAGAGGTTCAGTCCTCCGACAGTCTGTTTAAGTGATCCAGGAGGATGTAACTGTCTCAGGATAGTAGTCTGTTTAAGTGGTCCAGGAGGATGTAACTGTCTCAGGATAGTAGTCTGTTTAAGTGGTCCAGGAGGATGTAACTGTCTCAGGATAGTAGTCTGTTTAAGTGGTCCAGGAGGATGTAACTGTCTCAGGATAGTAGTCTGTTTAAGTGGTCCAGGAGGATGTAACTGTCTCAGGATAGTAGTCTGTTTAAGTTGTCCAGGACTATGTAACTCTCTCAGGATAGTAGTCTGTTTAAAGTGATCCAGGAGGAGGATGTGTGTAACTATCTCAGAATAGTAGACTATTGAAAATGGTCCAGGAAGAGACAGTATGTACAAAATTAATACAAAATTAATACAGCTTGAACACTCGAGGTTAGGTTAGGTCAGTTCAGGTTAGGCTAGGTTAGATCAGGTTAGGTTAGGTTAGGTCAAGTCAGGTTAGGTTAGGTCACGTCTAGTTAGGTTAGGTCAAGTCAGGTTAGGTTAGGTCACGTTAGGTTAGGTTAAGTCAAGTCAGGTTAGGTTAGGTTAGGTTAGGTCAAGTCAGGTTAGGTTAGGTCACGTCTAGTTAGGTTATGTCAAGTCAGGTTAGGTTAGTTCACGTTAGGTTGGGTTAGGTTAGGTTAGGTCAAGTCAGGTTAGGTTAGGTCACGTCTAGTTAGGTTAGGTCAAGTCAGGTTAGGTTAGGTCACGTTAGGTTAGGTTAGGTTAGGTCAAGTCAGGTTAGGTTAGGTCACGTTAGGTTAGGTTAGGTTAGGTCAAGTCAGGTTAGGTTAGGTCACGTTAGGTTAGGTTAAATTTGGATATGAAGACAATATCCACAGCATCTTTTATTGGGACAACGTTTTGCTCGGTGTAGAGCTTTTTCAAGTCATGATAAAGCTGTACATAGCAAAACGTTGTCTCAATAAATGTTTGTTCTGTGTACTTTGGTTTTGTTCCAAACCGAAGATGACACACCATGGATACATCTCTGTTTCTGGAGCTTCAAGTCAGTAGTGAGCAGTGACACACACACATCACTGTAATATTCTCTGCAGTGAAGCCACGTTCCAACATCTAAGCTTAGCTTCCACGAATTTCAATAGTTCTTGGACAAACCTGATCACCTCCCATTCCCCAGGCTCTCTTTAACCCCTGTAGGTTTAGCGCTTCCCAATGATAATGATAAATAATGTTTCATAACTCTATATAATATGTGTGTGTCAAGCGCATTCTCTAGTGTACAGCACCATCATGGAGCCGCCTCTTCTCCCCACACTTAATACAGTATGTCAAGAAACTAGAGAAAGTACAAAGATTCGCAACTGGGGAAATAGACAATGAGGAGAAAGTAGAGGGCAGAATGACTAGTAGGAGACATGATAACAATATGCAAAATAGTCAAAGGCCTTAATAGGATGAAATTTAAACATATATGCAACATCTGGGTATCTTTGATGTAGACGTTTCGCCATCCAGTGGCTTCTTGCCTGTGCTCCAGATTCTTCACGACTACGGTGCTCTTCACACCAACTCCAAGGCTGAGGGACTGATTACCTCATCTTTTGTATATACTATCTTCAAATTATGTTCTAGAATTTATTTTGATAAAGCCACTGGATGGCGAAACATCTGCATTAAAGATACCCAGATGTTGCACATGTGTCTAATTTTCATTTTGTCGGTATTGTATACCATTCATGTACAACTTAATAGGAAGGACTGGTCGCGAGGCTGGAAATAGGTACACTAGAGCACGAGTTGTAGGTTAGGATATAATGGAACCACAAGAAATATTTCTTCAGCCTCAGAGTGATCAGGAAGTGGAACGACTTGGTTGAATTAGGAGAGGCACATACACAGCTTGAAGAATAGGGACACGAAGCAGAGAGGCAGTCAACCCAGTCACGACCAGTTAAGAAGCATGTACAAGTATTGTGAGGTAAACTGGCAAACACACACACATACACACACAGCCATAGAGTTGTCAGGAAGTGGAACACTCTGGAGAGTGCTGTAGTGTAGGCAGGATCCGTACATAGCTTGAAGAAGAGGTACGACAAAGCTCATGGAGCAAGGAGAGAGTGGACCTAGTAGGGTCAGGAGCTATGAATTGACCCCTGCAACCACAGTTAGGTGAGTACACACACACACACACACACACACACACAGTTCCCCACAAGAGATTAGTGCAGAAGCTGGAGGATCAGGTGCACGTAAAAGGGAGGGCACTGCAATGGATAAGGGAATACCTGACAGGGAGGCAGCAACGAGTCATGGTACGTGAAGAGGTATCACAGTGGGCGCCTGTTACGAGCGGGGTCCCACAGGGGTCAGTTCTAGGACCAGTGCTATTTTTGATATATGTGAACGACATGATGGAAGGAATAGACTCTGAAGTGTCCCTGTTCGCAGATGACGTGAAGTTGATGAGAAGAATTAAATCGGACGAGGATGAGGCAGGACTGCAAAGAGACCTGGACAGGCTGGACATGTGGTCCAGCAACTGGCTTCTCAATTCAATCCAGCCAAATGCAAAGTCATGAAGATTGGGGAGTGGCAAAGAAGACCGCAGACAGAGTATAGGCTAGGTGGACAAAGACTACAGACCTCACTCAGGGAGAAAGACCTTGGGGTGACCATAACACCGAGCACATCACCGGAGGCACACATCAACCAAATAACCGCTGCAGCATACGGGCGCCTGGCAAACCTGAGAATAGCATTCCGATACCTTAATAAGGAATCGTTCAAGACACTGTACACTGTGTATGTTAGGCCCATACTGGAGTATGCAGCACCAGTCTGGAACCCACACCTGGTCAAGCACGTCAAGAAGTTTGAGAAAGTACAAAGGTTTGCAACAAGGCTAGTCCCAGAGCTCAAGGGAATGTCGTACGAGGAAAGGTTAAGGGAAATCGGACTGACGACACTGGAGGACAGAAGGGTCAGGGGAGACATGATAACGACATACAAGATACTGCGGGGAATAGACAAGGTGGACAGAGATAGGATGTTCCAGAGAGGGGACACAGGGACAAGGGGTCACAACTGGAAGCTGAAGACTCAGACGAGTCACAGGGACGTTAGGAAGTATTTCTTCAGTCATAGAGTTGTCAGCAAGTGGAATAGCCTAGCAAGTGAAGTAGTGGAGGCAGGAACCATACATAGTTTTAAGAAGAGGTATGACAAAGCTCAGGAAGCAGAGAGAGAGAGGATCCAGTAGCGATCAGTGAAGAGGCGGGGCCAGGAGCTGAGTCTCGACCCCTGCAACCACAATTAGGTGAGTACAATTAGGTGAGTACACACACACACACACACACACACACAGTTTAGTGCTTCATGACTGTCTCCTTAAAAAAAGGAGACAGACATGAAGCAAAAAAAAGGAGACAGACATGAAGCACTAAACTACAGACCAGTGTCACTGACATGTATAGTATGCAAAGTCATGGAGAAGATTATCAGGAGAAGAGTGGTGGAACACCTAGAAAGGAATGATCTCATCAACAGCAGCCAACATGGTTTCAGGGACGGGAAATCCTGTGTCACAAACCTACTGGAGTTCTATGACATGGTGACAGCAGTAAGACACGAGAGAGAGAGGGATGGGTGGATCGCATTTTCTTGGACTGCAAGAAGGCGTTTGACACAGTTCCACACAAGAGATTAGTGCAAAATCTGGAGGACCAAGCAGGGATAACAGGGAAGGCACTACAGTGGATCAGGGAATACTTATCAGGAAGACAGCAGCGAGTCATGGTACGTGGCGAGGTGTCAGAGTGGGCACCTGTGACCAGCGGGGTCCCACAGGGGTCAGTCCTAGGACCAGTGCTGTTTCTGGTATTTGTGAACGACATGACGGAAGGAATAGACTCCGAAGTGCCCCTGTTTGAAGATGACGTAAAGTTGATGAGAAGAATTCATTCGATCGAAGACCAGGCAGAACTACAAAGGGATCTGGACAGGCTGCAGACCTGGTCCAGCAATTGGCTCCTGGAGTTCAACCCCACCAAGTGCAAAGTCATGAAGATTGGGGAAGGGCAAAGAAGATCGCAGACGGAGTACAGTCTAGGGGGCCAGACACTACAAACCTCACTCAAGGAAAAAGATCTTGGGGTGAGTATAACACCAGGCACATCTCCTGAAGCGCACATCAACCAGATAACTGCTGCAGCATATGGGCGCCTAGCAAACCTCAGAACAGCATTCCGACATCTCAATAAGGAATCGTTCAGGACCCTGTACACCGTGTACGTTAGGCCCATATTGGAGTATGCGGCACCAGTTTGGAACCCACACCTAGCCAAGCACGTAAAGAAACTAGAGAAAGTGCAAAGGTTTCCAACAAGACTAGTGTCAGAGCTAAGAGGTATGCCCTACGAGGAGAGGTTAAGGGAAATGAGCCTGACGACACTGGAGGACAGGAGAGATAGGGGGGACATGATAACGACAGACAAAATACTGAGAGGAATTGACAAGGTGGACAAAGACAGGATGTTCCAGAGATGGGACAGTTGGAAGTTGAAGACACAGATGAATCACAGGGATGTTAGATAGTATTTCTTCAGCCACAGAGTAGTCAGGAAGTGGAATAGTTTGGGAAGCGATGTATTGGAGGCAGGATCCATACATAGCTTTAAGGAGAGGTATGATAAAGCTCAAGGTTCAGGGAGAGTGACCTAGTAGCGACCAGTGAAGAGGCGGGGCCAGGAGCTTAGACTCAACCCCTGCAACCTCAACTAGGTGAGTACACACACACACACACACACACACACACACACACACACGCACACGCACACGCATGCACGCACGCATATGCAACAGGCCTAGTGTCAAATCGACATGTGCCTAGGACAAAATGGTAACTAACACACACACACCTCCCCTCGTATATTTCAGCAATTTCTCCCACAACATTTATAACTACACAATTGTTTAACAATCAGCATATTTGCATCGGTATTTTGAAGGCTTTCCATACTACCTTTTAAACACCACGGGTCAACATTGTAGCTTTTATCGAGAGCCTCGTCGAGGCTGCCAGGAATCTCCACGGCTTCCAGGATTCCAAATATGTCTTTCTCTGTTTTTACCGAGGCAGGTTGAACGATAATTTACCAATAGTTTTCACATATCTTCCAATTTCTCTATTTTTTATTTAATTGGAGCAAATTACTTTCTCCATTGAGCAATAAACATTTAACTTGTTTTAACTGTCGCTGCAATCACGGTTTGTAATTAATCGACTTCCATGAGTTGTGGGAAATATATAGTAACTGGCAACTTAGCAGTCAGCTGATGCAGTGTAAACATAACTCTTGACGTCACGTGGCTCGCCGCTTCATTGGCTACTTTCCATAATAACTATCCCAAATCACTTTAGTGAGTGGGTACCCCGGTGTCACTTTTGTAACTTAGTACTAGTGTTACTTATTTGTTGGCACCCCGGTGTCACTTTTGTAACCTGGTACTGGTGTTACTTATTTGTTGGCACCCCGATGTCACTTTTGTAACCTGGTACTGGTGTTACTTATTTGTTGGTGCTCCGGTGTCACCTTTGTAACCTGGCATTGGTGTTACTTATTTGTTGGTGCTCCGGTGTTACCTTTGTAAACCGGTGTCAGTCTTACTGATTTCTTGGTGCCACGGTATAACCCTTGTAACCTGGTACTGGTATTGCTGATTTGTTGGTACTACAGAGTAACCCTTGTAACCTGGTACTGGTATTATTGATTTGTTGGTGCCAGTGTAACCTTTGTAACTTTGTACTGGTATTATTGATTTGTTGGTGCCACAGTGTAACCCTTGTAACCTATTCGGTTATATATATATATATATATATATATATATATATATATATATATATATATATATATATATATATATATATGTATGTCGTGCCGGATATGTAAAACTGGTCAATTAACAAGAACTCATTTAAAATTAAGTCCTTTCTAAACTTTTCTCTTATACGTTTAAAGATATATTTTTTTCATTAATGTTAATGTAAAAGTTTTTAATTTTGCTCCAAAAGAATCTTAGAAAACTTACCTAACCTTACTATAACAAGAACAATTTATTTTAGCCTAACCCAACTAAATATATTTTACATTTGTTTATAATAATTTAATACTAAACAAATACAGTCAAATATATGTTTTTCGTTAGGTTCAGAATGTTTTTGGCGAAATTATTGCATACACAAATTTTCACTTGTCCTATATGGCAAGATGAGCGTTGCTATTTAAGCCAAGATCGCAAGTTCTGCCTATTCGGCACGACATATATATGTCGTGCCGAATATGTAAAACTTGCGATTTTGGCTTAAATAGCAACGCTCATCTTGCCGAATAAGGCTAGGGAAAATTTGTGTATGCAATTATTTCGCAAAAATCATTCAGAACCTAACGAAAAAATATATTTTATTGTGTTTGCTCTATATCCATAAAATGTCCAGTTATAATATACCGCAATAGGTAAATTATTATTATTATTATTATTATTATTATTATTATTATTATTATTATTTAACACCGGCTATCTCCCACCGACGGAGGGTGACCCGAGAAAGAAGAAACAAAAAGGTTTTTCTTCTTTTTACATTTAGTAATTTATACAAGAGAAGGGGGTTACTAGCCCCTTGTTCCCGGCATTTTAGTCGCCTCTTATGACACGCATGACTTACGGAGGAAGAATTCTTATCAACTTTGTCATGAAGAATTATTATTATTATTATTATTATTATTATTATTATTATTATTATTATTATTATTATTATTATTATTATGTGAAGTAACCTGTGTGGGTCACTCAGAGCAAAGTAAGTAAGTAAGTAAGTTTATTCAGGTATACACAAATAGTTACATAGAATTATCATACATAGCAGCATGTGTGTAGAGAACCTAGGATAACCCAAAAAAGTCAGACAGAGTGACAGACAGACAGTCAGACAGAGTGGAGCTTGAACTACCGTCCACTAATAACCATTAACTACACGTTTGTCTCTTTTAAACTTTTGAATTTACCAGCTGTTATATACTGCCTCACTTTGTTTCAAAGCCTCCAGGATGCCACCCACAACAAGGGACTAATACCCTGATACCTACTTAGTGCTAGGTGAACATGGGCAACATGTATAAGGAAACTTACTTGACGTCTCACTTAGCACCAGGATCGAACTTTGGTCTTTCGGTTTTGAGTCTGGCACTAGGAGCTCTCAGTCTTAAGGTCTGACTATCTTTACCTTGCACCAAAGCACTCAGGGGAGTTGAGGAATGAGATATGTTCAATACATGGGTATCTTTATATGACGATGTTTCGCAGGCAGTGAGCTCATTAATTCAGTACAGAGATGATGTACAAGGCGAGTGTTAGATGAGACTATCTGATCAGAGTAAGACACATGTGCAACATCTGGATATCTTTATTGTAGACGTTTCGCCATCCAGTGGCTTTATCAATACAAATTCTAGGACATAACTTGAAGACAGTAGAACTATGTACAGAAGATGAGGTAATCAGTCCCTCAACCTAGGAGTAGGTGCGAACAGCACCATAGTCGTGGAGATTCTGAAGCAGAAGAAAGAATCCTGGCGCTTATATAGTAACGTCAGGTGAAGCAGACGAGGGCAAATTCACTGGTAGGCGGGATTCCCCAGTGGAAGTAGGTCCTTCCCAAAGAGATGGGTTAGTTGTAGTGGCAGTTGTCGTAGTCGTGAAGGTTATGTACATGTCCTCAGAATTAAGATTCCATGATGTTGCAGACTATCTGATCGCGGGTTCTATCCCCGCCCGTGGTATGGTTTGTTTGCAATCGTGTCATTACTATTTCGTGAGTCGAGGTAATCAGTCCATCAGCCTTGCAGAACTATACACAGGAAACGGTGGAAAATAAGATAATCAGTCCATCAGCCTTGCAGAACTAACACCGGGGTAAACGCTAGTACCCAGCACCCAGGTGGTGAACACTAGCATCCAGTTAAACACTAGCCCCCAGCACCCAGGTAAACACTAGCACCCAGCACCCACTGATCTGCATAGGGCTTCCAGCAGTGAGTGTGATTGTGACTAGCATCACAAAAAGCGGGCAGGTGCATGATATTGGTGGAGTTGGAAGCTGTTTGGAAGCAGATTATGGGGATGGAGTGAGGGAGCGTGGGTACGTTGTTATGGAATAAAAAAAGGTCATCTTGGTCCACATATGAGTCATACTGGCGGAGTTATTTGAGCGAGAGACGGGCTGAGGTGAAGGTGTTGGCGTTATAGTGTGGATGTTATTATATGCGGGATGTGGGTGTTATTTTGTGCGGGGTGTGGGTGTTATATGCGGGGTGTGGGTGTTATTATATGCAGGGTGTGGGCGTCTAAACATAAACGAGACACCCTGATGTAGACTTGTTGGTCCATATTAAGGCACTGATAATGGTTAAGCGAATATTTTTTAATGGCTTTGAGTTTGACAAGGACTTGCCAGATATGGGCCAGTAGGAATTCTGCAGTGTTCCTCCATTCTTATGTTCTTATGTAAACAAAGGCGATGTTAATAAAATACTGAGAATATGGATTCAAGTAAGAACCATAAATAACGGATTTAAATTAGATAAATTTTGATTCGGAAAGGACGTAGGTAAATATGTACTGGTTTTCAAACAGTTGATGCGTGGAACAATCTTCCAGGTAAGATAATAGAAGCTAAACCTTCAGTAGCTTCAAAAAGAGACCGGACAAATGTATGAGATGGGCTGGGTTTAATTACAACCTGAGGTGTTGAAGCTCATTATTATTATTATTAGTAGTAGTAGTATTATTAATTATTATTATTATTATTATTATAAGAGGTGTTGAAGCAAATGCTTGTTTAGCTTTGGGAAAAAGTTGGTCAAGTGGGTGGGTGGGAATGGATAGTTTTGAGAACGACCTGCCTTGTATGGACCAGTAAGCCTACTCTATTCTTATGTTCTTATGTTTTATACCCAGTACTGCTCACTCACATATTTATTCAATCTCTTATTATATCAGTGGTATAAAATACCAACTACTCAAGGGGTTATCTTCAGTGACTCCAGTTGGTAGAATATGCAACTCATACAACTGTATTGCCCACCTAGTTCTTTCCAGAATCAGTTCTAAATTTAGATTTATTCATCTTGAATCCATTGCTGCAGGTCATGTCTTGGTTAGGTATTTTCGACACTTTATTGGTATGTGATAAATGGTTTGAAAAACCGACAAGTTGAAGATTGAGACACTTATGCAACATATGTGAATCTTTATTGAGGAAACGTTTCTACAAGTTTGATGGACTGAGCACATCGACTCCAGGCTGAGGGACTGATTACCTCAAACTCCTCCTCTCCTTACACCTTTCTGCTTTGTATTGGACTGATGAAGCCACTGTGTGGCGAAATAAAGATTCCCATATGTTGAATAAGTATCTCAGTCTTCATCTTGTCGGCTTTTTAAACCATTTATCACACACATGTTTTCCCACAAATTTATATCCATTCTGTAACATGAAAATCAGGATCATTAGATCATAGGTATAATATCGAGATCTTACCAACGATGTATTGTTTGTTCACATTCCTATTATAAATGTTTAGAAAACTGACAAGTTGATGAATGAGACACTTGTGCAACATTTGGACATCTTTATTCTGGAAACATTTCGCCAGCCAGTGGCTTCTTCAGTCCAATATAGAGGAAGGTGGAGGACGAAGAAATGTTTCCACAATTGGGATGCTCAGGTGTTGCACAGGTGTCTCATTTATCCACATTCCTATTGTGCTCAGACATGGCCCAATTTTCTCCTGTCCACCCTGTATTCCAAGAAATGCAGCAGTAGTTTGCTGGTCTCCACGAACGGCACGAGTTATGTTGGAAAATTAACTGCCAGATAATGAAGCGAAGGCTGTTGTAACGACCTCGCTCAATAGCAGACTTACATGTCTTTCATCGACTTCTTGGGCCACATACATAAATTATGTCCTTGGGCCTGGTGGACCTTACAGGCTAACAGCAGGTTATACAGAGTTCAGGATGTTGATGTATGGCGCTCTTCATTTAACAGGAATCGTCAGTTTGAGACGACTCTTTCGACTGAGGATCGGACACACACGTCACCCACAGCCGCAACAGAGGAAAGAGTCTTAGTCGAGAGATCACTGAATTAGAGAAAAAACTTAGGATGTCATACCTAACAGAAAAAGTACAAAGGGCCATACAGGATATTGCAAGAATCCCAAAATATTTTTATTTCTATGCAAAATTCAAGCTAAGAACTTCCTGTAGAATTGGACCATTATTGAGTGGAGATTCGTATACTGACGATGAACACGAAATGAGTGAAATCCTAAAAGAACAGTATGAGTCGGTGTTCAGCAACCCACTAAATTACAGCAATTTCATGGACCAGCACAACCAGCATAACCCGAACCAGCATGGTTTTAGAGCAGGACGATCATGTCTGTCACAGCTGCTAAACCATTATGACAGAATTACGGAGGCGTTGGAAGAAGACCAAAACGGAGATGTGATTTACACAGATTCTGCAAAGGCGTTTGACAGATGCGATCATGGAGTGATAGCGCACAAAATGAGGGCCATGAGCATTACGGGGAAGGTAGGCAGATGGATTTTCGGGTTCCTGACACACAGAACACAGAAAATAATAGTAAACAGCAAGATCCAGCATCAGCGAGGTAAAAAGCTCAGTGCCACAAGGCACTGTCCTGGCACCTCTACTGTTTCTCATCCTCATAGCAGACAGATAAAAACACCCGTCACACTTTTGTATCATCATTTGCAGATGACACTAAAATAAGCATGAAAGTCACTACGGTAGAGGACACTGAAAAATTACAGGAAGACATAAGCAGTGTTTTCCAGTGAGCAGTGAAGAACATGACGTTCAATGGTGATAAGTTCCAGCTGCTTAGGTATGGAAAGAATGAAGAACTCAAAAGGAACACTGTATACAATACTCAAGAGGGTCACCAAATAGAACAAAAGGAACACGTAAAAGACTTGGGAATAATTATGTCAGCTGACCTTTCTTTTAAAGATCATAATAAAACGAAGATCACGACAGTCAGGAGGATGACGGGGTGAATATTGAGAACTTTAAAAACAAGGGAAATAATGCCGATGGTGACATTTTTCAAATCGCTAGTGCTCTCTCATTTAGAATATTGCTCAGTGCTGACGGCCCCGTTCAAAGCAGGAGAAATATCAGAGCTGGAACAAATACAGAGATCGTTTACGGCTCACATTGAGCCAGTAAAGCACCTAAATTACTGGGAACGCCTTCAGGTCTTGAACATGTACTCAGTGGAGCGGAGGAGAGAGAGATACGTGATAATATATATCTGGAAAGTACTCGAGGGCCTGGTCCCAAATCTGCACGCTGCCATAACAACATACTGGAGTGAGAGGTATGGGAGGAAGTGCAAAATAAACCCAGTGAGGAGCAGGGGTGCTGTGGTGACAATAAGGGAACACTGTATCCACATCCTGGGTCCCAGACTATTCATCATCTTTCCAGAAGATATCAGAAACACGGCTGGAACAACTGTCAAACCTTTCAAGAGGAAACTGGACAAATATCTTCGCCAGGTGCCAGATCAACCTGGCTGTGATGGATATGTGGAGCAGCATGTCTCCACCAGCAACAGCCTGGTTAACCAGGCAAGCACCAGACGAACCTGGCCCATGGTCGGGCTCCGATAGTGAAACTCTCGAAACTTCAAAGGTATATCAAAGGTATAACCACTTGTTTGCAGTTGCCCCTCTCTGTGTAGCTTGTGACTTACAACTATCTGTTGTTTGGCTAATGGTGCTTCACCATTATGCAAGAATGCTTTCATCCTTAAAATAATGATTACGGTAAACTCTCAGCATACATTCACTGAGAGAAATACACCTCCTGTCAACTGAATAACACATTTTGACTGTTTACCCACAAATTAGGTCTTTCCGCCTTTGTTGTACTTTTTATAATTACCGAGGTGTCTGTAGGGACCTCAGGGAACTTTCAGAGGAGTCTTTTGACTCCTATGAAACACAACACATTATGGTATAAACCTTGGTAATAAATACCGACAAGATGGTTTAGAAAGACACGTAAGCAAACACTATGACATATTTATTAGAAAACGTTTTCTAATAAATATGTCATAGTGTTTGCTTACGTGTCTTTCTAAAACAACACATTATACATTATCACAAAAAGTTAGAATAACCAGCATCAGTTGAAAGCTCATTCGTTTATAATTGAAGGATTGTTAAGTGATGCTGGTAAACCTAATTTGCTGTGAGTGTATATATTTGTGTTATGTTTTTAGTCATGTTAGTAGTTCTTTATTAATTATAATATTATCTTTGTTTTTCTTTGTGTTTTATTACTTTTTACTGCCAAGAGTGCTGAGTCATCTACACAGTGCTGGGTAATATACACAGTGCTGAGTAATCTACAGTCAGTGCTGAGTGATTCACACAGTGCTCTTCAAGTGTGAGAATCACCTCCTTAACAAGGATACATAAAGATGAAGTATAACCTGAGGACTTCTAGTATTTATGCTTCTTGATATAAAACTAAGAATTATATTACCTTGATTGTGAATACTTTTGTACTGTAGCTTTGACTTTAAATTGCTACAGATCAGGTCTCACAAGTTTGTCGCATTTCGATTGTTAATGATCTACAGTTCAGTGATTCTCAACCTTCCTACACAAGTCTGCCACATTTGATGGTCAGATGTGTGATGATGGCCGCACTGTTTTGTTGACACTCTGCAGTGTGGAACTTACATAGAAGTGAATTCATAATTTCATGTGAGGGCCGCATCCATTTCCTAGAAGGGTCACATTCAGGGGTTCCCAACCTGCGGCCCGCGGGCCACAGGTTGGGGACCCCTGAATTTTACACTGTTAAGTACCGTGGTTCGATTTTGATTACAGCCTTACAGTTGTGAATTGATAATGGTCCAGGAGGAACCGAAACGTCGTCATAAGGTTCTTCTCTCAAATGTGGGTTATATGGTGATCTGTTGCACCTACTTTACTGTGGCGTTTTATTCTTTATTACAACCTCTTAGTTATCCACATTAAACATTTGCCCCTCGAAAATTATTTGACGGGTATAGGCAGGAGTGTGGATATATAAGTATGAGCGTGGATGAGGGCGTGTGAGCATGGGCGGGGGTGTGGGTGCCCTTCCAGGCACGTTCTGAAGGGGCACTTTCGCCCGGTGTCGCCTACTACCGGAATCACTTTCTCCAGCACCAACGCCACGGGTGTCAGTGCGATAACACCACCAGGCTCTTATCACTGACCTGTGTGCGTGTCATGTGCATCATTGCCGGCCAATTCGAGTACTGAGGCAACTTGGTATTGCATGGTTGCTGCCACGTGACGAGAAGACATGTATCATTCCTTGGCACCTGCAACTGTCCATCCGTGATGGTGAGGAACTGAACAAGCTCCTGTCTGGCGTAGCTGTTGCTCAAGCCAGCTGCAATGTAGACATCAGTGAGACAAGATGGCTGTCAGCCGTTGTACTTCGTGTTCCAGATGGTCCGTCGAACCTTCCTTGCACATTGTATGCAACAGCGAGATCCATATCTTTCTTCCAAATACTGCTGGTCAGGGTGTCCGTCTCACAGCCTTATCCAAAATGCTCTTCATAACTATGGGCTTTCTGCATGCGCAACTAAATGTCACCCATCTCAGTACAAACATTGTATCATGTTGAAATAAAATTATTAACATTAATATTATTATAATGTTCACTACTCGTATCGTGTTCGGGTAGGAGACGAGTAGTCGACGGACCAGTGAGTCGATGCTCTTTTCCCTGAGGAAGTAGCAGCGTCTTTCCTGCCAGCAGAAGAAATATACTTAGCTCCAACTGACTTCCCAGGTGGAGTTACGTTCTGAACGAACGTAGACAAGTTAAAGCGTTGCCAGGGGAGAAGATGGATTTAACAAATTTAATATCCCACCACTGCCACCAAGGTTGTTGTGGATGGATGAGTAATACTCAACTGCTTTGTCCGGGTTTATTGAGAAGAAAATGATGTGTCGACTGCTAGCTGCCTTGTCTAACTGGTGTCTACATCGTAGCTGCCTTGAACAGTGGCTACGCCAGACAGGATCTTGTTCATTTCCTCATCATTACGGATGGCTGTTGCAGGTGCCGAGGACTAATACATGGCTATTTGTTGTCACGTTCAGCATTGCTGGCCAACTCGAGTATTTGTGCAGCTAGGTATTCCATGACTTGCTGGAGCGAGACTGATTTCCCCCTTCACTTTGCTGCGACTTGACATATCTACTGAGTTACTCAAATGATTACACACTGGATGAATCTGAGTAGTAGTATAGAGATTCGTCAGGACTCTGCCTGACAGGGGTGTTAAGCTTGTGACGACCCGTCAAGGGCTCAGCAGGGAGCGTCCATGTAGTAGGTGTTCTGTGGTGCAGCAGGTTAGCTGCGACGGTGAGGTCTGCCTGGTCTCCTCAGTGGACTTGATGTGTCTTGATCGATGTCTTCAGTACGGTCACAGCAGGATGTTTATGGTTGCAGCTGTACTCTGCCAGCACTTGTAACAACCAATGTGCCAACACTTGTAACAATTACTCTGTCAACACTTGTAACAGCTACATTATGAACTGCTCGTTAAGGCTTTAAAATTACACGAGATGTAACTTTAATTAGCTTGTGTGTGTTTGTTTATTTACCTATTTGTAACTACAGTAGCAGAGTTATGCTCATGGTGTCTCATTTTCAAATCTGCTCCTCATTTTTTTAAAATTCCACTAGTTGCAATACTTACTAATTCCTCATTAATACATTTCTCTGGTCAACCACTCGATTTAAGAAGAAAATGTTTCTGCTATCCTTTCCACTCCACTTTTTCCTCAATTTGGAACAGTTGACTCTTGTTATCCCTGTTGCAGGAACTAAGAAGTCTTCTTTATCTCTTCTTTCAAGTCCTTTCATGACTTATATGTAGTTATCATGTCTCTTATTTTCCTCCTCTCAGCCAACATGGACATCTTTAATGTTTTCATCATAGTTCATATTTTTCAACTCTGACAGTCGTTGTGTAGATCTCCAACTTATCTGGGTTTTTTTCAGGTGTGGCCACCACACAACTGTTGCATCTTTCAATTCTGTCCTAATATAAGTGTGTGTGTGTGTGTGTGTGTGTGTGTGTGTGTGTGTGTGTGTGTGTGTGTGTGTGTGTGTGTGTGTGTGTGTGTGTGTGTGTGTGTGTGTGTGTGTGTGTGTGTGTGTGTGTGTGTGTGTGTTTATGTGTGTGTTTTGATTGCGCTTTTACACGTTACATTTTGAGAAAAGAACGATGAACTTTGGAATGTGTTGCATCATCTATGTGTACAAGAACTGAGCAGAAGAACGTACGGAATGTGGCCGGCTGCCGGCCAGCTGCTTGTTGACTGCTGGTTGTTAATTGGCTAGTGGTTGGTTAGTGGCTGATTGCTTACTAACTACTTTTCATTGATTGGTTGATGGGTGGTCATTTTTCTGGTTTGTGACTGCTGGCTAACTAGTGTAGTGAGTTAGTTCATGGTTGTTGTTAGTATCTGAGTGGAACTACCGTATTAGTGAATAGCAATAGTTGTAGTTTAGGCGCCCTCATATGAAAACTGGAGTTAGGTTAGGTAAGATTCGTCAGGAAACAGGACAAGTGTTTCCTGACGATGGTCTTAGTCATATGATGTCCCGCCACTGGAGATTTTGATCTGACCGAGGTCGTGAAGGTGGTATCAGGTTGATAACACATTTGTTTTTCTCTCCAGAATAGTTTGTATTATTGCTCTCTCTCCCGTCCCTGGGTCACCTTAACGTGGTGGTGGGGTTTCAGTAGTTTGTGCCCAGGGGTAGGGGTCTCTTCTTTGGGATGGGTCCCACACTCCCCACAGGGTGCTACTCTTCCCACAGGATGCTCCCCTCACTAACAACCCAGCATATTTTCCGCCGATGCAATAAGATCACAGTAAAGAGGTGATGCCACAAAATGCAAAAGAACCACTGTGAAAAAATAGTGAAATTCCAAGCGCTTTCGTGATTTATCATATTATCAAGGACCTGCACTTTTAATCTGACTATTTTTTCACAGTGGCTGTTGCATATCTTCCGGCATAAATGGTGAGTACATTTCCCTTGTCATTTAAATTTGTTGATGGCCCTGATGACACGGAACAAATTATGATTATGGATTGTAGAATGTAAACAGTAGTTTGAATAGTTTTACTTACTGTGTAATTATGATTTATGCACAAATAACCCGCACATAAAAGAGAGAAGCTTACGACGACGTTTCGGTCCGACTTGGACCATTGACAAAGTCACAACGTCGTCGTAAGCTTCTCTCTTTTATGTGCGGGTTATTTGTGTATTGTTCCAGTCACGGTATTGTGCCTTTTTGTTATTTATGATTTATGCAATACGTGAATTATCGACCACAGTAGCAAGTTGATAATGACAGTGTCACTTTGTAATGTTATAAATGATATGTCTAAACCAAACGGTTTTAATACTTGTAAATATAATACAACACACAACGTACAAATCCCAGTCAAATCAAAGCTTTCTTTAGGTAAGATACACCAGCACTAAAAGTTAAAGTCAATATTAAGAAGCTTTCTTAAGCTGTCGCTCCAACACTGATGCGCCACATTTTATTATAGCTGCAGATTGTAACTTACACAACCGGATAATAATGTGATCCTTCATTTGATCAGAGTACATTAGAATTGAAATTTTGATAGCAGTGATTAGAGACATTCTCCAGATAGTTTACGGAAACCATTCTTCAGTTAGTTTACATAGACTATTCTTCAGTTAGTTTGCGGAAACCATTCTTCAATTAGCTTACGGAAACCATTCTTCAGTTAGTTTGCGGAAACCATTCTTCAGTTAGTTTGCGGAAACCATTCTTCAGTTAGTTTACGGAAACCATTCTTCAATTAGCTTACGGAAACCATTCTTCAGTTAGTTTGCGGAAACCATTCTTCAGTTAGTTTGCGGAAACCATTCTTCAGTTAGTTTGCGGAAACCATTCTTCAGTTAGTTTACGGAAACCATTCTTCAGTTAGTTTACGGAAACCATTCTTCAGTTAGTTTGCGGAAACCATTCTTCAATTAGCTTACGGAAACCATTCTTCAGTTAGTTTGCGGAAACCATTCTTCAGTTAGTTTACGGAAACCATTCTTCAGTTAGTTTACGGAAACCATTCTTCAGTTAGTTTACGGAAACCATTCTTCAGTTAGTTTGCGGAAATAATTGACAAATTTGTGCTTCGTATATAGTCTAGAACTTCACTGAAACTTCTGTATGAAGGTAGTCAGACACACTTGTTCCACAGCAAGTGTTTATATTATATCATGATAAATGAGACACTTGTGCAACACTTGGGTATCTTTATTGTGAAAACGTTTAACCACACTGACTTCTTCAGTCCAGTGGACTTGAGGAAGCCACTGGTTGGCGAAACGTTCGCAGAATAAAGATAATCAAGTGTTGCACAAATGTCTCATTTATCAACTTGTTGGTTTTGTAAACTATTTATTCACGTGTTATCTAATGTAGACACTACCAAGAAGTACCTAAAAGAGACTGAAATGTGTCTTTCTGTCATCTTAGATGTCAAAAAACCAGTTAGGGATGTGTTGATTCCTCTTATATATGAAGGGAAGGTAGTGAGAAATCACAGGACTTTCACATTATTGAGTTATCTTTAAGTGTACTCGTGGAAGTCTTCCTTTTTTGTACGGCAGTTTGCACTGTCTGTTAATCACCCTGCGTGATTTCAATGTGCAAATGTGGAATCACTCCCTCTAGAATTTTCCAGGTGTAAATTATGATGTATTTTACTCGCCTTCATTCCAAAAAAGTACAGTTTAAGGGACTTGGGTCATTTCCATTAATTTAGGAGGTTGGCTGAGTTTTTATACAGGCAGTGAAGATTCTCTGCATATTCTCTTGATCTGCAGTTTCCCCTACCTTAAAAAAAAGGTTGTTAGTATGCAGCAATATTATTGATCTAGAGAGAACAAGTAGTTTACTGAGTATCATCATTAACCTGGCATCTTTTGTTTTAAAGCTTTTAATTATTCACTCTATTATTTTTCCTTGCCGTTGTGACAGTAACATTGTGTGATGCTTGAATGTAAATTCATTAATCTTCTGCTTTATTGAGTAGTTTGAGTTTATTTTATGTTCAGTTTCAGGTTTTATTTCCTTATATTTTCCACAGCAGAGTAACTGAAATTTTCCTCATTGAACATCATAGTGTTTTGTGCTGACTACTGAAAAATCTGGTTTATGTCGACTTGGTGAATGTCATGGCCATACAGATTCTAATGACGTCTGAGGATGATACAATAATATGATTTATGTGGGTGCTCGTGGCTTGGTAGACAGCGTCTTTAGCTCACACACTGTGGGTCGGATCGATCCCCGGCAATGATGAAACTTTGGGCATGTTTCCCAAAGTCACACTGTTAGTGTGACTTTGTAAATGGTCCAACTCGGACCGAAACGTCGTCGTAAGCTCCTCTCTTCTATGTGTGGGTTATTTGTGGATTGTTCCATTCACAGTATTGTACCTTTTTTGTTATTTATGGATACCAGCCTCACCAGCAGTACACATATTATTACAAACACGGAAACAAGTAGTTTTAAAGCAAAGAAGAATACTGCGACTGGTCAAGACTCGAACCCGAGACTTTAGTAAGTTTATCTAGGCACAGGTACACGTAAGTACAATTATCAAACGTAATGTTGAAAAGAGAAATTTTCAGTTTGTTGAAAGAAGAAGAAGAATGTAAATTATCTAGGATAACAGAAAGAAGTCAGACTTAGTTCCATTGGGGGTCCTTGTTCCTTTAAGTCTCCCAAGAAGCTCTAGAGCTCTGCTCATGCTCTAGACCAAATTATGAGTGAGAGGTCTTTTTAAGGTACTAGTCAGCTGCCCTTCAAACATGGAGCTGGAAATCGCAGTCTCTCTCTCTATACTTACCGTCTTAAACCAAAGCTTTTATATTTTTAATTCAATGGTAATTTAATTTTTTAACCTTAGGCTTACAAACAAAAATCTCAAATAATAAAAAAAGGCACAATACCGTGACCGGAACGATACACAAATAACCCGCACATAAAAGAGAGAAGCTTACGACGACGTTTCGGTCCGACTTGGACCATTTACAAAGTCACACTTTGTGCGTGTAAATGGTCCAAGTCGGACCGAAACGTCGTCGTAAGCTTCTCTCTTTTATGTGCGGGTTATTTGTGTAAAAATCTCAAATTTTTCCTTAATTATTTAAACTTTTCTGAATGTCCTTTCCTTGAAACGTTGTCAGAATATATGACACACACACACACACATACACACCACCAAGTGCTGGACACAGTACACACAACCAAGGAAGAAGTGAAGAGGCTTCTGAGTGAGATAGATACCTCAAAGACAATGGGGCCGGATAACATCTCTCCATGGGTCCTGAGAGAGGGAGCAGAGGAGCTATGTGTACCCCTAACAAAAATATTCAATACGTCTATCGAAACAGGGAGATTGCCTGAGGCATGGAAGACAGCAAATGTAGTCCCAATCTTTAAAAAAGGAGACAGATATGAATCACTAAACTATAGACCTTTGTCTCTGACATGATTTGTGTGCAAAGTCATGGAGAAGATTATCAGGAGGAGAGTGGTGGAACACCTGGAACAGAACAAGATTATAAATGAAAACCAGCATGGGTTCATGGAAGGCAAATCCTGTGTCACAAACCTTCTGGAGTTTTATGACAAGGTAACAGAAGTAAGACACGAGAGAGAGGGGTGGGTTGATTGCGTTTTCCTAGACTGCAGGAAGGCC
>NC_091366.1:14579713-14674713 GCF_038502225.1 Cherax quadricarinatus
GAAACAAGTGTATAATTGACAACCAGCACGGTTTCAGGAAAGGAAAATCCTGTGTCACAAACCTACTAGAGTTTTATGACAAGGTGACAGAAGTAAGACAAGAGAGAGAGGGGTGGATCGACTGCATTTTTTTGGACTGCAAGAAGACCTTCGACACAGTTCCTCACAAGAGGTTACTGCAAAAGCTAGAGGATCAGGCACACATAACAGGAAAGGCACTGCAATGGATCAGAGAATACCTGACAGGGAGGCAACAACGAGTCATGGTACGTGACGAGGTGTCAGAGTGGGCACCTGTGACAAGCGGGGTTCCACAGGGGTCAGTCCTAGGACCTGTGCTGTTCTTGGTATATGTGAACGACATAACGGAAGGGATAGACTCAGAAGTGTCCTTGTTTGCAGATGATGTGAAGTTAATGAGAAGAATCAAATCGGATGAGGATCAGGCAGGACTACAAAGAGACCTGGACAGGCTACAAGCCTGGTCCAGCAACTGGCTCCTTGAGTTTAACCCTGCCAAATGTAAAGTCATGAAGATTGGGGAAGGGCATAGAAGACTGCAGACACAATATAGTTTAGATGGCCAAAGACTGCAAACCTCACTCAAGGAAAAAGATCTGGGGGTGATTATAACACCGAGCATATCTCCTGAGGCGCACATCAATCAGATAACTGCTGCAGCATACGGGTGCCTGGCAAACCTACGGATAGCGTTCCGATACCTCAGTAAGGATTCGTTCAAGACTCTGTATACCATTTACGTCAGGCCCATACTGGAGTATGCAGCACCAGTTTGGAATCCACACCTAGTCAAGCACGTCAAGAAATTAGAGAAAGTGCAAAGGTTTGCAACAAGACTAGTTCCAGAGCTACGGGGATTGTCCTACGAAGAAAGGTTGAGGGAAATCGGCCTGACGACACTGGAGGACAGGAGGGTCAGGGGAGACATGATAACGACATATAAAATACTGCACGGAATAGACAAGGTGGACAAAGACGGGATGTTCCAGAGAAGGGACACAGACACAAGAGGTCACAATTGGAAGTTGAAGACTCAGATGAATCAAAGGGATGTTAGGAAGTATTTCTTCAGTCATAGAGTAGTCAGGCCATGGAATAGCCTAGAAAGTGACGTTGTGGAGGCGGGAACCATACATAGTTTTAAGGCGAGGTATGATAAAGCTCATGGGGCAGGGAGAGAGAGGACCTAGTAGCAATCAGCAAAGAGGCGGGGCCAGGAGCTATGAATCGACCCCTGCAACCACAAATAGGTGAGTACACACACACATCCCTCACCCCCCACACACCTTTCCCTCCCCCTCAGACCTTTCCCCTCCCCCGCTCTTGCCTTCACTCCTCCCTCCTATCTTTCTCTCTCCCCCTCCCTCGCATTTCTCTCTCTCATAGCCTTTTTCCCTCCCCTTCCCCCCTACTCTCTCTCTCTCTCTCTCTCTGTCTCCCTCTCTCTCTGTCTCCCTCACTCCCATAACCCTATCCCTCACCCTGCTCTCTCTCTATAGGCTTCTCTCTCCATCTCCCTTTTTCTATATTTCTACCCCTCCCTCGCATTTCTCTCTCTCATAGCCTTTTCCCTCACCCTCCTTTCTCCCTCTCTCTCTCTCCCTCTCTTTCTCCCTCTCTCTACCCTTTCTCTCCCCCCTCACATTTCCCTCTCTCTCCCCCTCTTTCCCCTCCCTCACCCCCATACTCTCTCCTCTCATTCCCTCTTTCTGCCCTTTCTCTTTCCTCTCTCTCCCTCTTTCTACCCTTTCTCTCTCCCCCTCTCACCCTCTCCCTCCTCTAGCCTTCTGTCTGTGGTAAAAAAAAAAAAAAAAAAAAATGGGTGGCCCTAGAGGACGGAAAACCAGAGATCTGGTAGACGAACCAGGGAGGAAAGACTGGGAGTTAGAGCTCCAAAAAAGGGAGGAAGAGTGGGGAAGGAAGATAGTAGAGCTTGGTAAGAAAATGGAGGAGCGGATAGCTGAAGAGTGCAGGAAGTGGGAAGTACAGGTCTTAGCAGCAGAAGCTAGGATACAGTGCTTAGAAGAGAAACTGCAAAGCCTGAAACAGATTGAGAGACAAATGACAATTCAGATGTGACATCAGGAAATTCAATGTCAGGCGCAGACATGCGGACAGTAAGCAACAACGGAGACATGCCGTACGCGAAGGCCCTATCAGACCCACGTGGGGCCAGGGAAAAGACGAGGAGCACACTAAGATCAAATGACAGGTCCTAAGACAATGAAGGTATGCTATATGCAGAGATTCTAACAGCCAACTGCAGTAGCAAGGGACAGCTGGTCATGAAAGACAGTTCACTGAGAATAGAAGTTTCAGATATGACAGGGACTGAAGGCAAGAACATGTCAATGGAAGGAAATAAAATGCCTCAGAGGAAGCAGATGGAGACTCAGTGGGAGGAGGAAAGGGCGAGGTCAGTTTTTGTGTACGGGCTCCAAGAAGCCAAGGGGGACAACTTTGAAGAAATAAAACAGGAGGAGAAAAAAATGATTGAAGGCATCATGAAAACAATAGGTGAGGGCGATATGACCCAGGTGACAAATTTTCAGAGAATTGGGTGGTTTGCGAGTGGAAGGATACAGCCTGTCAGAGTAACTTTCAAGGAAGAATCAGTTCGAACCAGGATTCTGCAAGAGAAAGCAAGACTGAGGGACAAACAGGGGTACCAGAGAGTATACCTCGACCGCGACAGAACACAAGAAGAAAGGACTACATTGAAAGAGAGGGTACAGAGACGCAAGGAGGAACGAGAGGCAATGACGAAGATGGGCAGGACCCAGACACAGGAGGAAGGGCAAACACAGCCCACAGAATCTCCCACCAAAAGACTCCAACCGCGACATTTCCAACGCAACTGAGCAACCTATACTACAACCCACTCACTGTTCCCTCTCCCACCAACCCCCATATCACAAACCTCACCCCAACAGCTGTCCCTTATGGGCATTCTGACCCCACCCCCATCATCACAAACCCCACCTACACCACAGCCCCATATAGGCCCCCACCAAGGCTCTCGCTCCCCCAACCCCAATATTCTTGCATGACCACAATGATAGAAAAGAAACTGAAAGTTTGGTACACAAACGCGGATGGAATAACGAATAAACATGAGGAGTGGAACGAAAGAATCAGTGAAAAATCCCCAGACATCATAGCAGTCACAGAAACAAAACTCGCTGAGACAATAACAGACACAATCTTCCCAACGGGATATCAGATCCTGAGGAAAGATAGGAGTAGAGGGGGATGGAGGGGTTGCACTGCTCATAAAACACCGATGGGGATTTGAGGAAATGGAAGGCATGGACATGATTGGAGAAAGAGACTACATTGTAGGTACAATTCAGTCCGGAGAACATAAAGTAGTCATTGGAGTGATGTATAACCCACCACAGAACTGCAGGAGGCCAAGAGAGGAGTACGAAGAAAACAACAGGGTGATGGTGGACACACTGGCTGAGGTGGCAAGAAGAGCTCATTCGAGCAGAGCAAAGTTACTGGTAATGGGCGATTTCAACCACAGGGAGATCGACTGGGAAAACCTGGAGCCACATGGGGGTCCCGAAACATGGAGAGCCAAGATGATGGATGTGGTACTTGAAAACCTCATGCATCAACATGTCAGGGACACAACCAGAGAGAGAGGGGAGGATGAGCCAGCAAGACTGGATCTTGTGTTCACCCTGAGCAGTTCAGACATTGAGGACATCACTTACGAGAGGCCCCTTGGAGCTAGCGATCACGTGGTTCTGAGTTTTGATTATATAGTAGAGTTACAAGTGGAGAAGGTAACAGGAACTGAAGGGGACAGGCCAAACTATAAAAGGGGGGACTACACAGGTATGAGAAACTTCCTGCAGGAGGTTCAGTGGGACAGAGAAATTGTAGGAAAATCAGTAAACGAGATGATGGAATATGTGGCAACAAAGTGCAAGGAGGCAGAGGAAAGGTTTGTTCCCAAGGGAAACAGAAATAATAGGAAGACCAAAACGAGTCCTTGGTTTACCCGAAGGTGTAGGGAGGCAAAAACTAAGTGCAACAGAGAATGGAAAAGGTACCGGAGGCATAGGACCCAGGAAAACAAGGAGATTAGTAGAAGGGCCAGAAACGAGTATGCACAGATAAGGAGGGAGGCCCAGCGACAGTATGAAAACGACATAGCATCGAAAGCCAAATCTGACCCGAAACTACTGTATAGCCACATTAGGAGGAAGACAACAGTCAAGGACCAGGTGATAAGGCTGAGGAAAGAAGGTGGAGAACTCACAAGAAACGATCAAGAGGTATGTGAGGAGCTCAACACGAGATTTAAGGAAGTATTTACAGTAGAGACAGGAAGGACTCTGGGGGGACAGACCAGATGGGGACACCAGCAAGGAATACACCAACAAGTGTTGGACGACATACATACAGATGAGGAGGAGGTGAAGAAACTGCTAAGGGACATCGATACCTCAAAGGCAATGGGACCAGACAACATCTCCCCGTGGGTCCTTAGAGAGGGAGCAGATATGTTGTGCATGCCACTTACCACAATCTTCAACACGTCCCTGGAAACTGGGCAACTACCTGAGGTATGGAAGACGGCAAATGTAGTTCCCATTTTTAAAAAAGGAGACAGAAAAGAGGCACTAAACTATAGACCTGTGTCATTGACGTGTATAGTATGCAAAGTTATGGAGAAGATTATCAGGAGGAGAGTGGTGGAGCACCTGGAACGGAACAAGAGTATAAATGCCAACCAGCACGGATTCATGGAAGGCAAATCCTGTGTCACAAACCTTCTGGAGTTTTATGATAAAATAACGGAAGTAAGACACGAGAGAGAGGGGTGGGTTGATTGCATCTTCTTGGACTGCAAGAAGGCCTTTGACACAGTTCCTCACAAGAGATTAGTGCAGAAGCTAGAGCATCAGGCGCATATAACAGGAAGGGCACTGCAATGGATCAGAGAATACCTGACAGGGAGGCAACAACGAGTCATGGTACGTAATGATGTATCACAGTGGGCACCTGTGACGAGCGGGGTCCCACAGGGGTCGGTCCTAGGACCAGTGCTATTTTCGGTATATGTGAACGACATGATGGAAGGGTTAGACTCAGAAGTGTCCCTGTTTGCAGATGATGTGAAGTTAATGAGGAGAATTAAATCTGATGAGGACCAGGCAGGACTTCAAAGAGACCTGGACAGACTGGACACCTGGTCCAGCAAATGGCTTCTCGAATTTAATCCTGCCAAATGCAAAGTCATGAAGATAGGGGAAGGGCACAGAAGACCACAGACAGAGTATAGGCTAGGTGGCCAAAGACTGCAAACCTCACTCAAGGAGAAAGATCTTGGGGTGAGTATAACACCGAGCATGTCTCCGGAAGCACACATCAATCAGATAACTGCTGCAGCATATGGGCGCCTGACAAACCTGAGAACAGCATTCCGATACCTTAGTAAGGAATCGTTCAAGACACTGTACACCGTGTATGTCAGGCCCATACTGGAGTATGCAGCACCTGTTTGGAACCCGCACTTGATAAAGCACGTCAAGAAACTAGAGAAAGTACAAAGGTTTGCGACAAGGTTAGTTCCAGAGCTAAGGGGAATGTCCTATGAAGAAAGATTAAGGGAAATCGGCCTGACGACACTGGAGGACAGGAGGGTCAGGGGAGACATGATAACGACATATAAAATACTGCGTGGAATAGACAAGGTGGACAAAGACAGGATGTTCCAGGGAGGGGACACAGAAACAAGAGGCCACAATTGGAAGTTGAAGACACAAATGAGTCAGAGAGATATTAGGAAGTATTTCTTCAGTCATAGAGTTGTAAGGCAGTGGAATAGCCTAGAAAATGACGTAGTGGAGGCAGGAACCATACACAGTTTTAAGACGAGGTTTGATAAAGCTCATGGAGCGGGCAGAGAGAGGGCCCAGTAGCAACCGGTGAAGAGGCGGGGCCAGGAGCTAAGACTCGACCCCTGCAACCACAAATAGGTGAGTACAAATAGGTCAGTACACTAAGACTGCCGGGGGATCTCTTCCTCTTATAATGTCTCTCTCGCCTAACCTCGTGTTGACCTTTATCTTGACAACAAGTGTCTGACATTTATGTCAGAGTAATATATTTGATGCTTGTGTGTGTGTCACACTTCACCTTGTATCTCATAGTCAGATCTACCTTTCTCTCCCCTCCCTTACCTCATTCTTCCCTCCCTTACCTCTTTCTTCCTCACTTACCTCATTCTTCCCTTCCTTACCTCATTCTTCCCTCCCTTACCTCATTCTTCCCTCCCTTACCTCTTTCATTTCTTCCTTGCCGTCTTTATCGCTTCCTTTCCTCATTATTTCTTTCCTTACCTTATTAATCTTTACCTTCTTCCTCCCTCCCATTCTCCATTCTTACTTTACTCATTCCTCCTTTTCTTCCTCCTTCCTTCATTCTTGCATTATTCTCTCCTTACCTTCTCTCGCTTTCCTTACCTCATTTCCCCTTCATTCCTTTCGACCTTTCTTATTTCACTCCTCCATTCTTCCTTTTTTTTCACCCTTCTTACTTCAGTCTTCCCTTTTTACCACCCTTCTGACTCTCCTCCTCCTCCTCCTCCTCCTCCTCCTCCTCCTCCTCCTCCTCCTCCTCCTCCTCCTCCTCCTCCTCCTCCTACTCCTCCTCCTCCTCCTCCTCCTCCTCCTCCTCCTCCTCCTTCCCCTCCCCCTTCTCCTCCCCCTCCCCTTCTTTCATAAGAACATAAGAAAGGAGGAACGCTGCAGGAGGCCTGCTGGCCCATACTAGGCAGGTCCTTTACAATTCATACCACTAACAAAAATTTGCCCAACCCAATTTTCAATGCCACCCAAGAAATAAGCTCTGATGTGAAAGTCCCACTCAAATCCAACCCCTCCCACTCATGTACTTATCCAACCTAGATTTGAAACTACCCAAAGTCCTAGCCTCAATAACCCAACTAGGTAGACTGTTCCACTCATCAACTACCCTATTTCCATACCAATACTTTCCTATGTCCTTTCTAAATCTAAATCTAAACTTATCTAATTTAAATCCATTACTGCGGGTTCTCTCTTGGAGAGACATCCTCAAGACCTTATTAATATCCCCTTTATTAATACCTATCTTCCTCTTATACACTTTCCACACTTCTTTCTCCACCCCTCCCTTCTTCCCTCCCTCCTCTCCTTTTTTACCGCAGCCTGTGGTATATTCCGTCTTCCCCAGCCAAGCATCATACTTTGTGTGACCTCAACAATAAGGTATGCGGCTTAAATGACGTGAAATATGACTCACAGAATCATAATAACACGATTGTGAACAAACCACGGAACGGGTGGGGTTTGGACCCATGGCGAGGTAGTCCTAAAAGTCCAGGCCAGTGCGTTAACTATTGGACCTTCTTGCTCTAACATGCTTCACCCAACTAGGTATATATACTTAGTTGGATGAATCTTATTGTATCCAGCTGGCCCAGTGGCTTAAGCACTGGTCTGAAGTTTTTGGACTCTCTTGTTATGGATTCAAACCCCACCCGTTCCGTGGTTTGACATGAAATATAGTATCTGCCATAACACTAACCCCTCGAGATTTCGAAAAATCCATTTATGGTATGTCCGTACACTCTCGCCCAAGTCCAGACTCGTGGAGCTACATATTCTTCAGGACTTGCATAAATAGGTGTTCCATGGCTAGGTTGGTAGAGCACTCACCTCACTGAGTGTCCGTGATTCGATCTCCGGCCGAGTGGAAACATTGGACATATTTCCTTACACCTGCTGCCCCTGTTTACCTTGCAGTAAGTAATTACCTGGGTGTTACCCGACTGTTGTAGGTGGCATCCTGGGGGTGATACTATTCCTTAGATAGGGTTAGGCTTTGAAATGAGCTGAGGTAGGATAACAGCTCTTAGCCGGTAAAATTGATCGTGTACAGATATTGTTTACAGATGGAATCTGTTATTATACGACACTGATACAGTCCCACTCTATGCAAGTGACTGTAAAGCAATAGCAAAGCACTGCAGACCAAGAGCACTATGCTGACTCTTGCAATGATGTGCAAGAATCAGCATCTCGAGCAAGAGTCATCTTATCAAGAGTCAGCATATCAAACAAGAGTCAGCATATCAAACCAGAGTCAGCATATCAAGCAAGAGTCAGTATGTCTCGTAATTATATCAAGCAAGTCATATCAAGCAGGTCAACATATCAAGCAAGTCAACATATCAAGCAAGTCATCATATCAAGCAGGTCAACATATCAAGCAAGTCAACATATCAAGCAGGTCAACATATCAAGCAAGTCATCATATCAAGCAGGTCAACATATCAAGCAAGTCAACATATCAAGCAAGTCATCATATCAAGCAGGTCAACATATCAAGCAAGTCATCATATCAAGCAGGTCAACATATCAAGCAAGTCATCATATCAAGCAGGTCAACATATCAAGCAAGTCATCATATCAAGCAGGTCAACATATCAAGCAAGTCATCATATCAAGCAAGTCATCATATCAAGCAAGTCATCATATTAAGCAAGTCATCATATCAAGCAAGTCATCATATCAAGCATGTCATCATATCAAGTAAGAATCAGCATATCAGGCAAGACTCTACAGCAGCTCTATGCTTGGTCGGACTCTGTGGATATAAATAGGGACTCAGAAGTGAAGAAGAGAAAGTCGTCTTAATGTTAGAGTAAACTCTACAACGCGGAAGTGACCGCTACTTTAGCTCAAGTACCTGGAAAATACGTGTAATATACCTGCGATATACATATAATATACTTGTATTATAGCTGTGATAGATCTGACCGGTAAGAGGACAGTGTCATCCTCGTTGTCTAGTCTAAAACTTACTTTCTTTTTTATATATTCCTGCCCCTCATGACCTGCTATTATTTTCTTAATTTAGTACGTTTATTCAGGTACAGGTACAAATAAATGCAGTTATACACATTATTATACATAAGTAACATATGTAAATTACCTAGGATAACCCAAAAAAGAGTAAAAGTGGTGTATTGGGGTCCTTGACCCCTCATACCATACCTCATATACGCTCTGGTGCTCTCATACACTGGTACACTGCTACAAAGATTACTTCTTGTGCATCCCTGGTGTGTACTTACTGATGCTAACATACAATTATTAACACTCAGGACTCACGAAATCGTAATAACACAGTTGCAAACAAACCACTGAGCGGGTGAAGTTTGAACAGTGATCTTTGTACCCTGGTTAATTCTCCAACAAGCTAATACCACCAGTCACACTACCTCATTAGGCGAGACAGCATGCTCTAATACCCCTGAACAATACTCCGCTCCCTTGCTAGCAAAATACCCCGACACGCCCCTCGTACCGATGCTTGTGATAGGCCATGTTGATCTAACATACAAGAACAGCGGGGTGTCCACAGTGATGTTGTATGTTGATCTAACATACAAGAACAGCGGGGTGTCCACAGTGATGTTGTATGTTGATCTAACATACAAGAACAGCGGGGTGTCCACAGTGATGTTGTATGTTGATCTAACATACAAGAACAGCGGGGTGTCCACAGTGATGTTGTATGTTGATCTAACATACAAGAACAGCGGGGTGTCCACAGTGATGTTGTATGTTGATCTAACATACAAGAACAGCGGGGTGTCCACAGTGATGTTGTATGTTGATCTTACATACAAGAACAGCGGGGTGTCCAGAGTGATGTTGTATGTTGATCTAACATACAAGAACAGCGGGGTGTCCACAGTGATGTTGTATGTTGATCTTACATACAAGAACAGCGGGGTGTCCACAGTGATGTTGTATGTTGATCTAACATACAAGAACAGCGGGGTGTCCACAGTGATGTTGTATGTTGATCTAACATACAAGAACAGCGGGGTGTCCAGAGTGATGTTGTATGTTGATCTAACATACAACAAGAGCAGCGGGGCGTCCACAGTGATGTTGTATGTTGGTCTAACATACAACAAGAGCAGCGGGGCGTCCACAGTGATGTTGTATGTTGGTCTAACATACAACAAGAGCAGCGGGGTGTCCACAGTGATGTTGTATGTTGGTCTAACATACAACAAGAGCAGCGGGGCGTCCACAGTGATGTTGTATGTTGGTCTAACATACAACAAGAGCAGCGGGGCGTCCACAGTGATGTTGTATGTTGGTCTAACATACAACAAGAGCAGCGGGGTGTCCACAGTGATGTTGTATGTTGGTCTAACATACAACAAGAGCAGCGGGGTGTCCACAGTGATGTTGTATGTTGGTCTAACATACAACAAGAGCAGCGGGGCGTCCACAGTGATGTTGTATGTTGGTCTAACATACAACAAGAGCAGCGGGGCGTCCACAGTGATGTTGTACGTTGGTCTGACATACAACAAGAGCAGCGGGGTGTCCACAGTGATGTTGTACGTTGGTCTGACATACAACAAGAGCAGCGGGGTGTCCACTCTGGACGCTTGAGGTGGGGAGGAGAACAGACCTTATGAAGGCGGTGCGGTGCGTTACAAAGGTGTCCTGCTATCTTGTGCTCCCAAAGGTCGCCCGCCACTTCGTCAGGCAGCCTCATGAATTATAGAAGGGGAAAGTGTTGGTGATATAAACACTTGGACGTCTAGTGCATGTTGCGCATGACCGAGTGCTCCACCATGTAGGCACGTAAGGAAGAAGGTACACAGCTTTAAGAATAGGTATGATAGGGCTCACTCACCCAAGAGAAAGTGAACTCTTGTAGTGATAACTCGGGGCCAGGAGCAACATCTCAACCCCTGCAACCATGGGAGGACGTAACATAACACATTGTATTGGACATTAGCAAGTAATGCAAACTTGATAAAGGTTTAATTCAAATTCAAAACTTTATTTGTTTGCGTAGTGTGCAATGTATAGTTTACAATGTATAGTTTACAATGTGTAGTTTACAATGTGTAGTTTACAATGTGTAGTTTACAATGTGTAGTTTACAATGTGTACTTTACAATGTGTAGTTTACAATGTGTACTTTACAATGTGTACTTTACAATGTGTAGTTTACAATGCGTAGTTTACAATGTGTAGTTTACAATGTGTAGTTTACAATGTGTAGTTTACAATGTGTAGTTTACAATGTGTAGTTTACAATGTGTAGTTTACAATGCGTAGTTTACAACGTGTAGTTTACAATGTGTAGTTTACATGCAGTAAAATGTTGTTAAGTACAAAGAAAACCACTAACATGTGTGTTTAACGCTTCCCCGTAAATGTGTATTTTTTTACAATTTCGTGACGGTCACGAATATTTCAGTTTCGATATTAGTTCTAAGTGTATGTCTCTGACACATATACAACATTTAGGAACTTGTATTAGGGTACGTTTAGTTCACCAGGAACTTATCTATCTGGTACACAGCTGAGAAAATGTGGCTAAATACATCAGATACACCGAGAAATGTGTATGTCTCAGTATACATACACTGAGAGATGTGTATGTCTCAGTATATATACACTGAGAGATGTGTATGTCTCAGTATATATACACTGAGAGATGTGTATGTCTCAGTATATATACACTGAGAGATGTGTATGTCTCAGTATATATACAACGAGAGATGTGTATGTCTCAGTATATGTACACTGAGAGGTGTGTATGTCTCAGTATATGTACACCGAGAGATGTGTATGTCCCAGTATATGTACACTGAGAGATGTGTATGTCTCAGTATATATACACTGAGAGGTGTGTATGTCTCAGTATATATACACTGAGAGGTGTGTATGTCTCAGTATATGTACACTGAGAGGTGTGTATATCTCATTATATATACACTGAGAGGTGTGTATATCTCAGTATATATACACTGAGAGGTGTGTATATCTCAGTATATATACACTGAGAGGTGTGTATGTCTCAGTATATGTACACTGAGAGGTGTGTATGTCTCAGTATATATACACTGAGAGGTGAGTATGTCCCAGTATATGTACACTGAGAGATGTGTATGTCTCAGTATATATACACTGAGAGGTGTGTATGTCTCAGTATATGTACACTGAGAGGTGTGTATATCTCAGTATATATACACTGAGAGGTGTGTATGTCTCAGTATATATACACTGAGAGGTGAGTATGTCTCAGTATATATACACTGAGAGGTGAGTATGTCTCAGTATATATACACTGAGAGGTGTGTATGTCTCAGTATATGTACACTGAGAGGTGTGTATATCTCAGTATATATACACTGAGAGGTGTGTATGTCTCAGTATATATACACTGAGAGGTGAGTATGTCTCAGTATATATACACTGAGAGGTGAGTATGTCTCAGTATATATACACTGAGAGGTGTGTATGTCTCAGTATATGTACACTGAGAGGTGTGTATATCTCAGTATATATACACTGAGAGGTGTGTATGTCTCAGTATATATACACTGAGAGGTGAGTATGTCTCAGTATATATACACTGAGAGGTGAGTATGTCTCAGTATATATACACTGAGAGGTGAGTATGTCTCAGTATATATACACTGAGAGGTGAGTATGTCTCAGTATATATACACTGAGAGGTGTGTATGTCTCAGTATATGTGCACTGAGAGGTGAGTATGTCTCAGTATATATACACTGAGAGGTGTGTATGTCTCAGTATATATACACTGAGAGGTGAGTATGTCTCAGTATATATACACTGAGAGGTGAGTATGTCTCAGTATATATACACTGAGAGGTGTGTATGTCTCAGTATATGTACACTGAGAGGTGTGTATATCTCAGTATATATACACTGAGAGGTGTGTATGTCTCAGTATATATACACTGAGAGGTGAGTATGTCTCAGTATATATACACTGAGAGGTGAGTATGTCTCAGTATATATACACTGAGAGGTGTGTATGTCTCAGTATATGTACACTGAGAGGTGTGTATATCTCAGTATATATACACTGAGAGGTGTGTATGTCTCAGTATATATACACTGAGAGGTGAGTATGTCTCAGTATATATACACTGAGAGGTGAGTATGTCTCAGTATATATACACTGAGAGGTGAGTATGTCTCAGTATATATACACTGAGAGGTGAGTATGTCTCAGTATATATACACTGAGAGGTGAGTATGTCTCAGTATATATACACTGAGAGGTGTGTATGTCTCAGTATATGTACACTGAGAGGTGTGTATGTCTCAGTATATATACACTGAGAGGTGTGTATATCTCAGTATATATACACTGAGAGGTGTGTATGTCTCAGTATATATACACTGAGAGGTGTGTATATCTCAGTATATATACACTGAGAGGTGTGTATGTCTCAGTATATATACACTGAGAGGTGAGTATGTCTCAGTATATATACACTGAGAGGTGTGTATGTCTCAGTATATATACACTGAGAGGTGTGTATATCTCAGTATATATACACTGAGAGGTGAGTATGTCTCAGTATATATACACTGAGAGGTGTGTATGTCTCAGTATATATACACTGAGAGATGTGTATATCTCAGTATATATACACTGAGAGGTGTGTATGTCTCAGTATATATACACTGAGAGGTGTGTATATCTCAGTATATATACACTGAGAGGTGTGTATATCTCAGTATATATACACTGAGAGGTGTGTATATCTCAGTATATATACACTGAGAGGTGTGTATATCTCAGTATATATACACTGAGAGGTGTGTATGTCTCAGTATATATACACTGAGAGGTGTGTATATCTCAGTATATATACACTGAGAGGTGTGTATGTCTCAGTATATATACACTGAGAGGTGTGTATATCTCAGTATATATACACTGAGAGGTGTGTATGTCTCAGTATATATACACTGAGAGGTGTGTATATCTCAGTATATATACACTGAGAGGTGTGTATGTCTCAGTATATATACACTGAGAGGTGTGTATATCTCAGTATATATACACTGAGAGGTGTGTATGTCTCAGTATATATACACTGAGAGGTGTGTATATCTCAGTATATATACACTGAGAGGTGTGTATGTCTCAGTATATATACACTGAGAGGTGAGTATGTCTCAGTATATATACACTGAGAGGTGTGTATATCTCAGTATATATACACTGAGAGGTGAGTATGTCTCAGTATATATACACTGAGAGGTGTGTATATCTCAGTATATATACACTGAGAGGTGTGTATGTCTCAGTATATATACACTGAGAGGTGAGTATGTCTCAGTATATATACACTGAGAGGTGAGTATGTCTCAGTATATATACACTGAGAGGTGTGTATATCTCAGTATATATACACTGAGAGGTGTGTATGTCTCAGTATATATACACTGAGAGGTGAGTATGTCTCAGTATATATACACTGAGAGGTGAGTATGTCTCAGTATATATACACTGAGAGGTGTGTATATCTCAGTATATATACACTGAGAGGTGTGTATGTCTCAGTATATATACACTGAGAGGTGAGTATGTCTCAGTATATATACACTGAGAGGTGAGTATGTCTCAGTATATGTGCACTGAGAGGTGAGTATGTCTCAGTATATGTGCACTGAGAGTTTACCGTAATCTCAGAGTGATTGATGCCATGGTATGGTACGTACACCAGCTGGCTGAGTGAATGATGTCATGGTATAAAACGTATACCAGCTGGCTGAGTGAATGATGTCATGGTATAAAACGTATACCAGCTGGCTGAGTGAATGATGTCATGGTATAAAACGTATACCAGCTGGCTGAGTGAATGATGTCATGGTATAAAACGTATACCAGCTGGCTGAGTGAATGATGCCGTGATAAAACACGTATACCAGCTGGCTGAGTGAATGATGCCGTGATATAACACGTATACCAGCTGGCTGAGTGAATGATGTCATGGTATAACACGTATACCAGTTGGCTGAGTGAATGATGTCATGGTATAACACGTATACCAGCTGGCTGAGTGAATGATGTCATGGTATAACACGTATACCAGTTGGCTGAGTGAATGATGTCATGGTATAACACGTATACCAGCTGGCTGAGTGAATGATGCCGTGATATAACACGTATACCAGCTGGCTGAGTGAATGATGTCATGGTATAACACGTATACCAGCTGGCTGAGTGAATGATGCCGTGATATAACACGTATACCAGCTGGCTGAGTGAATGATGCCGTGATAAAACACGTATACCAGCTGGCTGAGTGAATGATGCCATGGTATAACACGTATACCAGTTGGCTGAGTGAATGATGGCATGGTATGGTACGTACACCAGCTGGCTGAGTGAATGATGTCATGGTATAACACGTATACCAGCTGGCTGAGTGAATGATGCCATGGTATAACACGTATACCAGTTGGTTGAGTGAATGATGGCATGGTATGGTACGTACACCAGCTGGCTGAGTGAATGGTACCATGGTATGGTACACCAGCTGGCTGAGTGAATGATGCCATGGTATGGTACATACACCAGCTGGCTGAGTGATTGATGCCATGGTATGGTACATACACCAGCTGGTTGAGTGACTGATGCCATGGTATGGTACATACACCAGCTTGCTAAGTGAATGATACCATGGTATGGTACACCAGCTGGCTGAGTGAATGGTACCATGGTATGGTACACCAGCTGGCTGAGTGAATGATACCATGGTATGGTACATACACCAGCTTGCTAAGTGAATGATACCATGGTATGGTACATACACCAGCTGGCTGAGTGACTGATGCCATGGTATGGTACATACACCAGCTGGCTGAGTGATTGATACCATGGTATGGTACATACACCAGCTGGCTGAGTGAATGATGCCTTGGTATGGTACATAAACCAGCTGGCTGAGTGATTGATGCCATGGTATGGTACATACACCAGCTGGCTGAGTGAATGATGCCATGGTTTGGTACATACACCAGCTGGCTGAGTGACTGGTGCCATGGTATTGTACGTACACCAGCTAGCTGAGTGACTGGTGCCATGGTATGCTACATACACCAGCTGGCTGAGTGACTAGTGCCATGGTATGGTACATACACCAGCTGGCTGAGTGACTGATGCCATGGTATGGTGCGTACGCCAGCTAGCTGAGTGACTGCTGCGATGGTATGGTAGATACACCAGCTGGCTGAGTGACTGGTGCCATGGTATGGTACACACATCAGCTGGCTGAGTGACTGGTGCCATGGTATGGTACATACATCAGCTGGCTAAGTAAATGATGCCATGGTATGGCACATACACCAGCTGGCTGAGTGAATGATGCCATGGTATGGTACATACATACACCAACTAGCTGAGTGACTTGTGCCATGGTATGGTACATACACCAGCTGGCTGACTGACTGGTGCCATGGTATGGTATATACAAAAGCTGGCTGAGTGACTAGTGCCATGGTATGGTACATACACCAGATGGCTGAGTGATTAATGCTTTGGTATGGTACAAACACCAGCTGGCTGAGTGACTGGTGCCATGGTATGGTACATACACCAGCTGGCTGACTGACTGGTGCCATGGTATGGTATATACAAAAGCTGGCTGAGTGACTAGTGCCATGGTATGGTACATACACCAGATGGCTGAGTGAGTGATGCTATGGTATGGTACGTACACCAGCTAGCTGAGTGACTTGTGCCATGGTATGGTACATACACCAGCTGGCTGAGTGACTGGTGCCATGGTATGGTACATACACCAGCTGGCTAAGTGACTGGTGCCATGGTATGGTACGTACAATATACATTATCAGTGCTCTTCAACTCTCGCCTCATGTTTACTTGTGGTCTCCGCCTCATACAGACCTCTCACGCCTCATCTTCGGCATTATATAAGACTGCTCTCGTGCTTCAGCTTCACATTGTTCCAGACTATGGAGCTGAACACTTCTCTAGGCTAAGAGACTAAAACCACCTCAAAACTATTTCCTCATGATGGACTGGTTACAGCGTCTTTACCTCGCCACTACTGCTGCCTCTAATTTATTCTCTGTATTTGACTAACGAAACCTATAGTGTAGGCAAACCGTTTCAACAATAAAGATACCTAACTGTTGCACATGTATTTTATCAACTTGTATAATTATATACCATTATCGTCAAACCACTCGTGTACATATCCAATCTATTTTTTAAAGTTACCCAAAGTTTTCGCTTCAAAAGTTGTACTTGAGAGTTTGCTTTTACGTCTGGAAACATTACAAATGGCATTTTCTGTTGTCTGTTATGTATATGACCCCCGCAGTCCTCATTGTGTTCGTACGTCGGGCGAAGATGAAGAAGTAGACACATGTGTAATATCTGGGTATCTTTATTTGTAGACGTTTTCGCCAATCAGTGACTTTATCAATATAATACAAGGACATAATGTGAAGAAAGTTAAATTATATACAGATTATGTTCTTGTATTGATAAAGTTACTGGTTGGCGAAAACGTCTACAAATAAAGATACCCAGATGTTACACATGTGCCTAATTCTTAATCTTGTCGGTATTGTACATCATTTATGTACAACGTCGGGCGACTTGATTCCAGTATCAGAGAGAATACGTTGATAACGGCTCTCACTCGTAATTTTTACATCACTGTAATGTTAACATACCACACTGTACTGTCATCATTGTAGCCCTTAATAGATCCTCTTGCTGCACTCACACTGCTAGAAACAATACTTTAAATGAATTAACAAAGCTCTCAGGAGCGAAACGTCTCCTGGGAGTTCCAGTATCCCACAAGTGATTTTTGTAACCCACAATACTCTTTAACCTTCGTTATGCAATTGTAAGTTTTTATTGTAATTCTATATTACGCCAACATTTATTAATGACGTTATCCAGTGTTCAATTTCAACGTTACGCTCTACACAGAGTGAAAAGTTGTCCCGATAAGAGCTTGTTCTCCAGCTTGTGTGTTGGGCATCATTCCTGTCAACAATACGCTGCTTCATCCACACAAAACACTTTCTCCGTTCAGCACCACTTGTTACTCCTGATAAGTCCTTCATTAGTGAGTAGTTAAACTGGACCTGAAGCTGATGTTGACATAACTAAATGTAAACTTTACCAGATGGACTCAAACTTTACCAGATGGACTCTTGTCACGCTCTGAGTCATTATGTGCTGGAATGCGATAAAATCAATGGATTCAGAGACAACTCACTCAGAAATGTTCAATAAATGCTAAAGTATTTTATCCACAATGGCATATTACCCACCAATCTGGAAAAATATCCTGACTTTGCCTATTGTAAATAACTCATAACTATTTAAATGTGCTTTTATTCAACCATACCTTGCTAAAACATAAGGTAAACATAAGGTAGTATAAATAACTCAGTACAAATAAACAACACTGAAACTAACCACGGTACAGGTGGGGTTTGAACTCGCGGTGAGTGAGTCGTAAAACTCCAGACCGACGCGTTAGCCACTGGGCCAGCGAGGGGTTGAACCGCGAGTTCAATTCCCAGCCGTACCGTGGTTTGCAATCGTGTCATTCAATAAAAATTCAGATTCAGGAAGGATATAGGAAAGCACTGGTGTGGTAATAGAGTTGCGGATGAGTGGAACAAACTCCCGAGTAACGTCATTGAAGCTAAAACCTTGTGTAGTTTTAAAAATAAGCTAGAGAAGTACTCATGTACTTTTCTAGCTTATTTGAGTTAGACCTGCTTAGTATGGGCCAGTAGGCTTACAGCAGTGTACCTTCCTTATGTTCTTATGTATGAGGTGGTGGGGTGGGGTTTGAGGAGGTGAGGTGGGGCATGAAGGGGTGAGGTGAGGTTTGAGGAGGTGAGGTGGGGTATGAACAGGTGAGGTGGGGTATGAAGAAGTGAGGTGGGTTATGAAGAGGAGGTGGGGTATGAAGAGGTGAAGGGTATGAAGAAGTGAGGTTTTAATGTGAGGTGTGAGGTAGTTGTGGTGTGGGGTATGAGGTGGTGGTGGTGGTGAAGAGTATGAGGTGGTGGTGGTGCAGGGTATGAGGTGGTGGTGGTGCAGAATATGAGGTGGTGCAGGGTATAAGGTAGTGGTGGTGCAGGGTATGAGGTAGTTGTGTGGGGTATGAGGTTGTGGTGCAGAGTATGAGGTAATGGTGGTGCAGGGTGTGAGGTAGTGGTGGTGCAAGGTATGAGGTGGTGGTGGTGCAGAGTATGAGGTAGTTGTGGTGCAGGGTATGAGGTAGTGTTGGTGCAGGGAATGAGGTAGTGGTGGTGTGGGGTATGGGGTAGTGGTGGTGCAGAGTATGAGGTAGTGGTGGTGCAGGGTATGAGTTAGTGGTGGTGCAGGGTATGAGGTAGTGGTGGTGTGGGGTATGAGGTAGTGGTGCAGGGTATGAGGTAGTGGTGCAGAGTATGAGGGAGTGGTGTGGGGTATGAAGTAGTGGTGCAAGGTATGATGTAGTGCAGAGTATGAGGTATGGTGCAGGGTATGAGGTAGTGGTGTGGGATATGAGGTAGCAGTGCAGAGTATGAGGTGATGGTGCAGGATATGAGGTAGTGGTGTGGGGTATGAGGTGGTTGTATGGCGTATGAAGTGGTGGTGGTGTGTGTTATAAGATTATGAGGTTGGGTATTATGTGATAAGTACTATGTGAAAATTATGTGATCAAATCACCTGCAGGAGGCCTAACGGGGCATCACCTGAATTATTACCTCCATATAATTTGGGTGAGGTAAGTGGGACTTAGTCACAGTAGGTCGCTGAACTGCAACTCCTTCGACTGCCTACTTCTTCACCGCTCTCACAAAAAGCTAGACCTGACATTAAATTAATAAATATAAAATTAAAAACAGCTGAGACATAAATGCAAGGATTAATGGTGTACCTTTCTGTGAGTGATGTTTCCTTATCGTCCGCCATCCACTCGTAATTGTTGAGGTCCCGCAAATTTCCTGTCCCATTTCTTCACCAAGGGACATTAACATGGGTTCCTCTTACAAATTCAGGCCTAATCACACCAAATTGGCCTATGAGAATGCCTGAATTTGTAATAGGTAGTAATTCAGGTTATGTCCTGTAAGCCTCCTGCAGGTAATTTACTTACATAATAATTTTCACAAAATAAATCTTTGTTGCATTTAATGAGACCTTTATGCCCATGGACTTACCACTTAATTATTGCAGATGGATCACACCATAACACTACCCTAGCAGATAGAATTTACAATGGCCAATGCAAAAACTACTGTACATTATGGGTAAGCATCACTTAGCTAAGGTGTGTTGTTGGGAAGGATTCATTGAAGTCCTCAATTTTCCGTCCTGGTTGCCGACTTGTAAGGGTTTTCCAAACTATTTATCCCAATTCTTCAGCAGGAACGTGTCAGCAATTTCTAAATTACGAATTGAGGCCGACATACACCAATTTACCTCTGAGAACGCCTGATTACATCACACAATTAAAGTACCAGTGCTCACACATTAAATGCAATATGGCATCTCCTCTCCGGCGTCACTACTGGCTGTTCTACACCCCCCCCTCCCACTCAAAATTTCTCGAAGGGTCAAAATAGCATCACATTTTAATATGCAATTATTATATTTACTTATATGTTTTACATTTAGGAAATTATGTAAAAAATTCCACTAAGTAGGGGCTGGGCATTGGGTAGCAGTAGTGACCTTGGGTATGATCATCACTACAGGTGGGTAGGGGTGGGGCACTGGGTAGCTGTAGTGACCTTGGGTATGACCATCACTACAGGTGGGTAGGGGCTGGGCATTGGGTAGCAGTAGTAACCTTGGGTATGATCATCACTACAGGTGGGTAGGGGTGGGGCACTGGGTAGCAGTAGTGACCTTGGGTATGATCATCACTACAGGTGGGTAGGGGTGGGGCACTGGGTAGCAGTAGTGACCTTGGGTATGATCATCACTACAGGTGGGTAGGGGTGGGGCACTGGGTAGCAGTAGTGACCTTGGGTATGATCACTACAGGTGGGTAGGGGTGGGGCACTGGGTAGCATTAGTGACCTTGGGTATGATCATCACTACAGGTGGGAAGGGGTGGGTCACTGGGTAGCAGTAGTGCCCTTGGGTATGATCATCACTACCGGTGGGTAGGGATGGGGAACTGGATAGTAGTAGTGACCATGGGCATGATCATCACTACAGGTGGGTAGGGGTGGGGCACTGGGTAGCAGTAGTGACCTTGGGTATGATCATCACTACAGGTGGGTAGGGGTGGGTCACTGGGTAGTAGTAGTGACCATGGGTATGATCATCACTACAGGTGGGTAGGGGTGGGGCACTGGGTAGCAGTAGTGACCTTGGGTATGATCATCACTACCGGTGGGTAGGGATGGGGCACTGGGTAGCAGTAGAGTCCTTGGGTATGATCACTACCGGTGGGTAGGGGTGGGGCACTGGGTAGCAGTAGTGACTTTGGGTATGACCATCACTACAGGTGGGTAGGGGTGGGTCACTGGGTAGCAGTAGTGACCTTGGGTATGATCATCACTACCGGTGGGTAGGGGTGGAGCACTGGGTAGCAGTAGTGACCTTGGGTATGATCACTACAGGTGGGTAGGGGTGGGGTACTGGGTAGCAGTACTGACCTTGGGTATGATCATCACTACAGGTAGGTAGGGGTTGGTCATTGGGTAGCAGTAGTGACCTTGGGTATGATCATCACTACCGGTGGGTAGGGATGGGGCACTAGGTAGCAGTAGTGACCTTGGGTATGATCATCACTACAGGTGGGTAAGGGTGGGGCACTGGGTAGCAGTAGTGACCTTGGGTATGATCATCACTACAGGTGGGTAGGGGTGGGGCACTGGGTAGCAGTAGTGATCATGGGTATGATCATCACTACCGGTGGGTAGGGATGGGGCACTGGGTAGCAGTAGAGACCTTGAGTATGATCATCACTACAGGTGGGTAGGGGTGGGGCCCTGAGTAGCAGTAGTGACCTTGGGTATGATCACTACCGGGGGGTAGGGGGGGGGCACTGGGTAGCAGTAGTGACCTGGGGTATGATCATCACTACCGGTGGGTAGGGGTGGGTCACTGGGTAGCAGTAGTGACCTTGTGTATGATCACTACCGGTGGGTAGGGGTGGGGCACTGGGTAGCAGTAGTGACCTTGGGTATGATCACTACAGGTGGGTAGGGGAGGGGCACTGGGTAGCAGTAGTGACCTTGGGTATGATCATCACTACAGGTAGGTAGGGGTTCATCATTGGGTAGCAGTAGTGACCTTGGGTATGATCATCACTACCGGTGGGTAGGGGTGGGGCACTGGGTAGCAGTAGTGACCTTGGGTATGATCATCACTACAAGTGGGTAGGGATGGGGCACTGGGTAGCAGTAGTGACCTTGGGTATGATCATCACTACCGGTGGGTAGGGGTGGGGCACTGGGTATCAGTAGTGACCTTGGGTATGATCATCACTACAGGTGGGTAGGGGTGGGGCACTGGGTAGCAGTAGTGACCTTGGGTATGATCACTACCGGTGGGTAGGGGTGGGGCACTGGGTAGCAGTAGTGACCTTGGGTATGATCATCACTACCGGTGGGTAGGGGCTGGGCACTGGGTAGCAGTAGTGACCTTGGGTATGATCATCACTACCGGTGGGTAGGGGTGGGGCACTGGGTAGCAGTAGTGACTTTGGGTATGATCATCACTACAGGTGGGTAGGGGTGGAGCACTGGGTAGCAGTAGTGACCTTGCGTATGATCACTACAGGTGGGGAGGGGCTGGTCACTGGGTAGCAGTAGTGATCATGGGTATGATCATCACTACAGGTGGGTAGGGGTGGGGCACTGGGAAGCAGTAGTGACCTTGGGTATGATCATCACTACCGGTGGGTAGGGGTGGGTCACTGTGTTGTAGTAGTGACCATGTGTATGATCACTACAGGTGGGTCGGGGTGGGGCACTGGGTAGCAGTAGTGACCTTGGATATGATCATCACTACCGGTGGGTAGGGATGGGGCACTGGGTAGCAGTAGAGACCTTGGGTATGATCATCACTACAGGTGGGTAGGGGTGGGGCACTGGGTAGCAGTAGTGACCTTGGGTATGATCATCACTACCGGTGGGTAGGGCTGGGGCACTGGGTAGCAGTAGTGACCTTGGGTATGATCATCACTACAGGTGGGTAGGGGTGGAGCACTGGGTAGCAGTAGTGACCTTGGGTATGATCACTACAGGTGGGTAGGGGTTGGTCACTGGGTAGCAGTAGTGATAATGGGTATGATCATCACTACCGGTGGGTAGGGGTGGGGCACTGGGTAGTAGTAGTGACCTTGGGTATGATCATCACTACAGGTGGGCAGGGGTGGGTCACTAGGTAGTAGTAGTGACCATGGGTATGATCACTACAGGTGGGTAGGGGTGGGGCACTGGGTAGCAGTAGTGACCTTGGGTATGATCATCACTACCGGTGGGTAGGGATGGGGCACTGGGTAGCAGTAGAGACCTTGGGTATGATCATCACTACAGGTGGGTAGGGGTGGGGCACTGGGTAGCAGTAGTGACCTTGGGTATGATCATCACTACAGGTGGGTAGGGGTGGGTCACTGGGTAGCAGTAGTGACCTTGGGTATGATCACTACCGGTGGGTAGGGGTGGGGCACTGGGTAGCAGTAGTGACCTTGGGTATGATCACTACAGGTGGGTAGGGGTGGGGCACTGGGTAGCAGTAGTGACCTAGGGTATGATCATCACTACAAGTGGGTAAGGATGGGGCACTGGGTAGCAGTAGTGACCATGGGTATGATCATCACTACAGGTGGGTAGGGGTGGGGCACTGGGTAGCAGTAGTGATCATGGGTATGATCATCAATACAGGTGGGTATGGGTGGGGCACTGGGTAGTAGTAGTGACCATGGGTACGATCATCACTGCAGCTGGGTAGGGGTGGGGCACTGGGTAGCAGTAGTGATCATGGGTATGATCATCACTACAGGTGGGTAGGGGTGGGGCACTGGGTAGCAGTAGTGACCTTGGGTATGATCATCACTACAGATGGGTCGGGGTGGGGCACTGGGTAGCAGTAGTGACCTTGGGTATGATCACTACAGGTGGGTAGGGGTGGGGCACTGGGTAGCAGTAGTGACCTTGGGTATGATCATCACTACAGGTAGGTAGGGGTTGGTCACTGGGTAGCAGTAGTGACCTTGGGTATGATCCTCACTACCGGTGGGTAGGGGTGGGGCACTGGGTAGCAGTAGTGACCTTGGGTATGATCATCACTACAAGTGGGTAGGGGTGGGGCACTGGGTAGCAGTAGTAACCTTGGGTATGATCATCACTACCGGTGGGTAGGGGTGGGGCACTGGGTATCAGTAGTGACCTTGGGTATGATCACCACTACAGGTGGGTAGGGGTGGGTCACTGGGTAGCAGTAGTGACCTTGGGTATGATCATCACTACCGGTGGGCAGGGGATGGGCACTGGGTAGCAGTAGTGACCTTGGGTATGATCATCACTACAGGTGGGTAGGGGTGGGGCACTGGGTAGCAGTAGTGACTTTGGGTATGATCATCACTACAGGTGGGTAGGGGTGGGGCACTGGGTAGCAGTAGTGACCTTGGGTATAATCATCACTACAGGTAGGTAGGGGTTGGTCATTGGGTAGCAGTAGTGACCTTGGGTATGATCCTCACTACCGGTGTGTAGGGGTGGGGCACTGGGTAGCAGTAGAGACCTTGGGTATGATCATCACTACAAGTGGGTAGGGATGGGGACTGGGTAGCAGTAGTGACCTTGGGTATGATCATCACTACCAGTGGGTAGGGGTTGGGCACTGGGTAGCAGTAGTGACCTTGGGTATGATCATCACTACAGGTGGGTAGGGGTGGGGCACTGGGTAGCAGTAGTGACTTTGGGTATGATCATCACTACAGGTGGGTAGGGGTGGGTCACTGGGTAGCAGTAGTGACCTTGGGTATGATCACTACCGGTGGGTAGGGGTGGGGCACTGGGTAGCAGTAGTGACCTTGGGTATGATCACTACAGGTGGGTAGGGGTGGGGCACTGGGTAGCAGTAGTGACCTTGGGTATGATCATCACTACAAGTGGGTAAGGATGGGGCACTGGGTAGCAGTAGTGACCTTGGGTATGATCATCACTACAGGTGGGTAGGGGTGGGGCACTGGGTAGCAGTAGTGATCATGGGTATGATCATCAATACAGGTGGGTAGGGGTGGGGCACTGGGTAGTAGTAGTGACCATGGGTATGATCATCACTGCAGGTGGGTAGGGGTGGGGCACTGGGTAGCAGTAGTGATCATGGGTATGATCATCACTACAGGTGGGTAGGGGTGGGGCACTGGGTAGCAGTAGTGACCTTGGGTATGATCACTACAGGTGGGTAGGGGTGGGGCACTGGGTAGCAGTAGTGACTTTGGGTATGATCATCACTACAGGTGGGTAGGGGTGGGGCACTGGGTAGCAGTAGTGACCTTGGGTATAATCATCACTACAGGTAGGTAGGGGTTGGTCATTGGGTAGCAGTAGTGACCTTGGGTATGATCCTCACTACCGGTGTGTAGGGGTGGGGCACTGGGTAGCAGTAGAGACCTGGGGTATGATCATCCCTACAAGTGGGTCGGGAGGGGGACGGGGGAGCAGTAGTGACCTTGGGTATGATCATCACTACCGGTGGGTAGGGGTTGGGCACTGGGTAGCAGTAGTGACCTTGGGTATGATCATCACTACAGGTGGGTAGGGGTGGGGCACTGGGTAGCAGTAGTGACTTTGGGTATGATCATCACTACAGGTGGGTAGGGGTGGGGCACTGGGTAGCAGTAGTGACCTTGGGTATGATCATCACTACAGGTGGGTAGGGGTGGGTCACTGGGTAGCAGTAGTGACTTTGGGTATGATCATCACTACCGGTGGGTAGGGGTGGAGCACTGGGTAGCAGTAGTGACCTTGGGTATGATCATCACTACAGGTGGGTAGGGGTTGGTCACTGGGTAGCAGTAGTGATCATGGGTATGATCATCACTACAGGTGGGTAGGGGTGGGGCACTGGGTAGCAGTAGTGACCTTGGGTATGATCATCACTACAGGTGGGTAGGGGTGGGTCACTGGGTAGTAGTAGTGACCATGGGTATGATCATCACTACAGGTGGGTAGGGGTGGGGCACTGGGTAGCAGTAGTGACCTTGGGTATGATCATCACTACAGGTGGGTAGGGGTGGGTCACTGGGTAGCAGTAGTGACCTTGGGTATGATCATCACTACCGGTGGGTAGGGGTGGGGCACTGGGTAGCAGTAGTGACCTTGGGTATGATCACTACCGGTGGGTAGGGATGGGGCACTGGGTAGCAGTAGTGACCTTGGGTATGATCATCACTACAGGTTGGTAGGGGTGGGGCACTGGGTAGCAGTAGTGACCTTGGGTATGATCATCACTACCGGTGGGTAGGGGTGGGGCACTGGGTAGCAGGAGTGACCTTGGGTATGATCATCACTACAGGTGGGTAGGGGTGGATCACTGGGTAGCAGTAGTGACCTTGGGTATGATCATCACTACCGGTGGGTACGGGTGGGGCACTGGGTAGCAGTAGTGACCTTGGGCATGATCACTACAGGTGGGTAGGGGTGGGGCACTGGGAGCAGTAGTGACCTTGGGTATGATCATCACTACAGGTAGGTAGGGGTTGGTCATTGGGTAGCAGTAGTGACCTTGGGTATGATCATCACTACCGGTGGGTAGGGGTGGGGCACTGGGTAGCAGTAGTGACCTTGGGTATGATCATCACTACCGGTGGGTAGGGGTGGGGCACTGGGTAGCAGTAGTGACCTTGGGTATGATCATCACTACCGGTGGGTAGGGGTGGGGCACTGGGTAGCAGTAGTGACCTTGGGTATGATCATCACTACAGGTGGGTAGGGGTGGAGCACTGGGTAGCAGTAGTGACCTTGGGTATGATCATCACTACAGGTGGGTAGGGGTTGGTCACTGGGTAGCAGTAGTGACCTTGGGTATGATCATCACTACCGGTGGGTAGGGGTTGGGCACTGGGTAGCAGTAGTGACCTTGGGTATGATCATCACTACAGGTGGGTAGGGGTGGGGCACTGGGTAGCAGTAGTGACCTTGGGTATGATCATCACTACAGGTGGGTAGGGGTGGGGCACTGGGTAGCAGTAGTGACCTTGGGTATGATCACTACAGGTGGATAGGGGTGGGTCACTGGGTAGCAGTAGTGACCTTCGGTATGATCATCACTACCCGTGGGTAGGGGTGGAGCACTGGGTAGCAGTAGTGACCTTGGGTATAATCATCACTATCGGTGGGTAGGGGTGGGGCACTGGGTAGCAGTAGCGACCTTGGGTATGATCATTACAGGTGGGTAGGGGTGGGGCACTGGGTAGCAGTAGTGACCTTGGGTATGATCATCACTACAGGTAGGTAGGGTTTGGTCATTGGGTAGCAGTAGTGACCTTGGGTATGATCACTACCGGTTGGTAGGGGTGGGGCACTGGGTAGCAGTAGTGACCTTGGGTATGATCACTACAAGTGGGTAGGGGTGGGGCTCTGGGTAGCAGTAGTAACCTTGGGTATGATCATCACTACCGGTGGGTAGGGGTGGGGCACTGGGTAGAAGTAGTGACCTTGGGTATGATCATCACTACAGGTGGGTAGGGGTGGAGCACTGGGTAGCAGTAGTGACCTTGGGTATGATCATCACTACCGGTGGGTAGGGGTTGGGCACTGGGTAGCAGTAGTGACCTTGGGTATGATCACTACAGGTGGGTAGGGGTGGGGCACTGGGTAGCAGTAGTGACCTTGGGTATGATCATCACTACAGGTAGGTAGGGGTTGGTCATTGGGTAGCAGTAGTGACCTTGGGTATGATCATCACTACCGGTGGGTAGGGGTGGGGCACTGGGTAGCAGTAGTGACCTTGGGTATGATCATCACTACCGGTGGCTAAGGGTGGGGCACTGGGTAGCAGTAGTGACCTTGGGTATGATCATCACTACAGGTAGGTAGGGGTTGGTCATTGAGTAGCAGTAGTGACCTTGGGTATGATCACTACCGGTGGGTAGGGGTGGGGCACTGGGTAGCAGTAGTGACCTTGGGTATGATCATCATTACAAGTGGGTAGGGGTGGGGCACTGGGTAGCAGTAGTGACCTTGGGTATGATCACTACAGATGGGTAGGGGTGGGGCACTGGGTAGCAGTAGTGACCTTGGGTATGATCATCATTACAAGTGGGTAGGGGTGGGGCACTGGGTAGCAGTAGTGACCTTGGGTATGATCACTACAGGTGGGTAGGGGTGGGGCACTGGGTAGCAGTAGTGACCTTGTGTATGATCATCACTACAGGTAGGTAGGGGTTGGTCATTGGGTAGCAGTAATGACCTTGGGTATGATCATCACTACCGGTGGGTAGGGGTGGGGCACTGGGTAGCAGTAGTGACCTTGGGTATGATCATTACAAGTGGGTAGGGGTGGGGCACTGGGTAGCAGTAGTGACCTTGGGTATGATCATCACTACCGGTGGGTAGGGGTGGGGCACTGGGTAGCAGTAGTGACCTTGGGTATGATCATCACTCCAGGTGGGTAGGGGTGGAGCACTGGGTAGCAGTAATGACCTTGGGTATGATCATCACTACAGGTGGGTAGGGGTGGGGCACTGGGTAGCAGTAGTGACCTTGGGTATGATCATCACTACAGGTGGGTACCTGGAGGTTTTTCCGGGGATCAACGCCCCCGCGGCCCGGTCCATGACCAGGCCTCCCGATGGATCAGGGCCTGATCAACTAGGCTGTTACTGCTGGCCGCACGCAGTCCAACGTACGAGCCACAGCCCAGCTGATCCGGCACTGACTTTAGGTATCTCTCCAGCTCTCTCTTGAAGGCAGCCAGGGGTTTATTGGCAATTCCCCTAATGCTTGATGGGAGGCTGTTGAACAGTTTTGGGCCCCAGACACTTATGGTGTTTTCCCTTAGTGTACCAATGGCGCCCCTACTTTTTATTGGGGGCATTTTGCATCGCCTGCCCAGTCTTTTACTTTCGTAGGGAGTGATTTCTGTGTGCAGATTTGGGACCATTCCTTCCAAGATTTTCCAAGTGTAGATTATGATATATCTCTCCCTCCTGCGTTCCAACGAGTACAAGTCAAGTGCTTCCAAGCGTTTCCAGTAGTTAAGGTGCTTGACAAAACTTATACGTGCAGTAAAGGATCTCTATACACTCTCTAGATCTGCGATTTCACCTGCTTTGAATGGAGATGTTAATGTACAGCAGTATTCCAGCCTAGAGAGAACAAGTAATTTGAAAAGGATCATGGGCTTGGCATCTCTCGTTTTGAAAGTTCTCATTATCCATCCTATCATTTTCTTTGCACGTGCGATCGTGGCACTGTTGTGATCCTCGAAAGTAAGATCCTCAGACATTACTACTCCCAGGTCCCTTACATTATTTTTCCGCTCTATTGTATGGCCGGAGTCAGTAGTATACTCTGTTCTAGTTATTATCTCCTCCAGTTTTCCATAACGGAGTAGTTGGAATTTGTCCTCATTGAACATCATATTGTTTACCGTTGCCCACTGGAAAACTTTGTTTATATCTTCTTGGAGGTTAACCGCGTCCTCAGCAGATGACAGCCTCATGCAGATCCTAGTATCATCCGCAAAGGATGATACGGTGCTGTGGTGTATATCTCTGTTTATGTCTGATATGAGGATAAGGAATAAGATGGGGGCGAGTACTGTGCCTTGTGGAACAGAGCTCTTCACTATGGCAGCCTCCGATTTAACTCTGTTGACCACTACTCTTTGTGTTCGATTTGTTAGGAAGTTGAAGATCCATCTCCCCACTTTCCCAGTTATTCCTTTAGCACGTATTTTATGGGCTATTACGCCATGATCGCATTTGTCAAATGCTTTTGCAAAGTCTGTGTATATTACATCTGCATTCTGATTTTCTTCCAGTGCATCCAAGGCCATGTCATAGTGATCCAGTAGTTGTGAGAGGCAGGAGCGACCTGCCCTGAACCCATGTTGCCCTGGATTGTGCAGATTTTGGGAATCCAGGTGAATTGCAATCCTGCTTCTTAGCACTCTTTCAAAGATTTTTATGATGTGGGACGTCAGAGCTATTGGTCTATAGTTCTTAGCTAATGCTTTGCTGCCACCTTTATGGAGTGGGGCTATATCCGTTGTTTTAAGTGACTGTGGAATTTCACCTATGTCCAAGCTCCTCCTCCATAGTGTACTTAGGGCACACGAGAGGGGTTTCTTGCAGTTCTTAATGAAAACAGAGTTCCACGAGTCTGGGCCCGGGGCTGAGTGCATAGGCATGTTGTCAATGGCTTTTTCGAAATCTGTCGGAGTTAGGGTAATGTCGGAAATCTGGCATACATTTATGGAGTTTTGAGGCTCATTCATGAAGAAATCATTTGAGTCGTCGATCCTCGGACCGATTAGTGGTTCACTAAACACAGAGTCGTACTGGGATTTCAATATTTCACTCATTTCCTTGTTGTCATCTGTGTAAGTCCCATCCTGTCTGAGTAAGGGTCCGATACTAGATGTGGTATTTGCCTTGTTTTTGGCATATGAAAAGAAATATTTTGAATTTCTTTCAATTTCACTAATAGCTTTAAGCTCCTCCTGCCTCTCCTGGTTCCTGTAAAGAGTCATTTAGCTTAAGTTTGATAGTTTCCACTTCCCTGGTCAGCGCCTCCTTTCGTGTATCAGATATTCTAGCACTCCTTAGGAGCTCAGTGACTCTTCGTCGTCTTCTGTTGAGGGAGCATCTTTTTCTCTCCAGTTTACTCCTGCTCTTCTTCTTTCTTAGGGGAATATGCCTAGAACATGCTTCGGCTACCAGGAAGTTGATCCTTTCAAGGCACTGGTTTGGATCCATGTCATTTAAGATATCTTCCCAACATGTTTTGTTTAGGACATGGTTTACCTGGTCCCAGTTGATGTTCTTGTTGTTGAAATTGTATTTTGTGAAGACACCTTCACAGGTACATGCATTCTGCTGTTCAGGACCCCTATGCATGTACGTCTGGACTTCGATTAGATTGTGATCGGAATTAGTTGTTTTTGATATTCTTATGTCTCTTTTCAGGTCCTCATTATTTGTGAAGATAAAGTCAAGTGTGTTTTCTAGTCTTGTTGGCTCCACTATCTGCTGGCTTAAGGTGTGTTTTTCGCAGAGACTTAGTAGCTCATGTGTGTGTGACCCTTCATCTGCACTACCTCCGGGGATTGTTTCAGCTATAACATTATTTGCTACATTCTTCCATTTTGTATGCCTTAGGTTGAAATCACCAAGCAGTAAGATGTTTGGGGATGGAGCTGGAAGGTTTTCCAAACAGTAATCGATTTTCAGTAGCTGTTCCTTGAACTGTTGGGAGGTTGCATCTGGTGGCTTGTATACAACCACAATGACTAGGTTTTGGTTCTCGATCTTTATTGATAGAACTTCAACTACCTCATTTGTGGTGTTCAGCAACTCCGTGCAGATAAGGGACTCTTTGACATACAGGCCAACCCCCCCTTGTTGCCTGTTTTTTCTGTCACATCTAAAAAGGTTGTAACCACTTATCCATATTTCACTGTCAAAGTGATCTTTTGTGTGAGTCTCTGTGAAGGCTGCAAACATTGCATTAGACTCCACTAGAAGTCCACTGATAAAAGGTATTTTGTTGTTGGTGGATGGCTTAAGGCCCTGTATATTAGCAAATATGAACGAGGCTGTATTCTGTGTTTGTTGGGGGGATTTTGTTATTGGCATCAGTAGTTGTAATTCTGGAGGGCCATGGGTGGCCGGCCACTGGCTGCGCCTCCAGTCCAACAAGGCTCCAAGGTGGTGGACTATTTTTGTTATTTCCTTCCATTTTCTTTTTTCGTTTCCTGCCACTAAAAAATCACCTGGAGTTGGGTTGTCGTAGGTACTATTGTTTGTCTTGTGGGGTCTGTGCCTCCTGGTCCCTTTTACATGGTATGCAGGGCACTCGATGTTGTAACACTGCTTCTGGAGGACCGAGGAGTGGCACATTTTTGGGTGAAAGAAAGTACAGGAAGAAGAACGACACACTCCTTTAGACAGGAGGTCGCTACATTTTTTGGGATGGTCAAAGTTGCATGTCCCATTTTTTCCCCTGTTATTCCATGCTTACAGATGCCCCAAGCATAATATTTGCACAAATTCACCTTTGGTTGAGAATTGTTGGGAGGTGTGTTGTCAATTTCTGCAGGTCTGGGACTGCACTATAATCCTCAGTATCCAAGCCAGGGCCACCCTGTCCTGGATTCCATCTACTTTCCCCAGTAGAGGAAGAAGGAGGAGACTCCTGTCCAACATCTGTACTGTGGGCCACGGTCTTATGCAATGATGGTTGTATATTTACGGTTTTAGATGGTTGTATATTTACTGTTTTTGTGGTGGTTTTGGTAGTGTCCCTAGGAGAGTCTGGGCTGGCAATAAGGCTGGGGTCTGGGTCTGGGTCAGCACTGGGGCTGGGGGCTGGGGCTGGGTCTGGGTCAGTGGCTGGGCCTGGGCCAGCACCAGCACTGTGGGTATTGGTGCTATGCCTGGGGGAGCCTGGGCCAGCACCAGCACTGTGGGTAGGGGTGGGGCACTGGGTAGCAGTAGTGACCTTTGGTATGATCACTACAGGTGAGTAGGGGTGGGTCACTGGGTAGCAGTAGTGACCTTGGGTATGATCATCACTACCGGTGGGTAGGGGTGGAGCACTGGGTAGCAGTAGTGACTTTGGGTATGATCACTACAGGTGGGTAGGGGTTGGTCACTGGGTAGCAGTAGTGATCATGGGTATGATCGTCACTACAGGTGGGTAGGGGTGGGGCACTGGGTAGCAGTAGTGACCTTGGGTATGATCATCACTACAGGTGGGTAGGGGTGGGGCACTGGGTAGCAGTAGCGACCTTGGGTATGATCATCACTACAGGTGGGACGTGCCCAGCCTCTCAATGTACCTCCTCTCAGTAATCACCTTCACTCCCTGTACTCACCAACTTGTGCACGTGGGGGGTTGAATCACGGTTCCTGGACCCACCTTCGTTCTCACCCACTTGTTTCTGGAGTCGAGTGTCAGCTCCTGACTGGCCAGGTTGTGGCGTCGTACTGGCCAGGTTGTGGCGTCGTACTGGCCAGGTTGTGTCGTCGTACTGGCCAGGTTGTGGCGTCGTACTGGCCAGGTTGTGGCGTCGTACTGGCCAGGTTGTGGCGTCGTACTGGCCAGGTTGTGGCGTCGTACTGGCCAGGTTGTGGCGTCGTACTGGCCAGGTTGTGGCGTCGTACTGGCCAGGTTGTGGCGTCGTACTGGCCAGGTTGTGGCAGTTCCTAGGCTCTTGGGCTTTATTATATAATTGAAAACTAAGAAATAATTTACTTCCACAAATTAATAGGTCAGTTCATCCTACTTGCTTGTCTCCTGATTCAAATGTTTTTTGTTCTTCTGTGGTCTCTTGTTTTTGTTCCATAAGAACATAACGAAGAAGCAGTGCAGCAGGCTTACTGGCCCATGCTAGGCAGGTCCATGTTACCTTCTGGCCTACATCTGTCAGGTCCAAGTCACATCCACTTAAGTAGGAGGGAGCGGTTTATAAGATCCACTGGCCCAAGCCCGTCAGGTTCAACTCATACCCACCCACACCCACTCATATATTTGTGTAACCTATTTTTAAAACTACATAAGGTTTTAGCTTCAGTGACACTACTCGGGGGTTGGTTCCTCTCATCTTATTATTCTTTTTATTAATGTTATTATTCATATCTTTACATTTACAAGGAAGCACTTCACCGGTGACGGTTATACAACGCTTGTTGAACGGAGGGTAATCATGTTTGATCAAAAGAAGGGAAGGTCTACCTGGAGGGTGTTCCAGGGGTCAACGCCTCCACGGCCCTCTCCTTGGCCATTCCACCCGGTGGATCAGGGCCTGATCAACCAGGCTGTTAATGCTGGCCGTACGAAGTCCAGCCTACGAACTACATTATTATTATTATAATCAAAGGGGAAGCGCTAAACCCGGAGGATTATATAGCGCCTGGGGGGGGATGTGGAAGGCATTCAGGCTTAATTCGGGGAACTGGTGCACAGATCCAATTTCCTAAATCAAGAGCCCCTCACCAACATCAAGGAACCTTCCTTGAGGGGGTCTACGAACCACAGCCCGGCTGATAAGGTACTGACTTTAGGTATCTGTCCAACTCCCTCTTGAAGGTAGCCAAGGGTCTATTAGTAATACCCCTTGTGCATGGTGGGAGGCTGTTAAACAGTCTTGGGCTCCAGACACTTATTGTGTTTTACTCTTAGCGTACTCATGGCGCCCCTGATTTTCACTAGGGGAGATGTTACACCGTCTGTCCAGTCTTTTGCTTTCCTAGAAAACGATTTGTGTGTGTAAATTTGATACTAGTCCCTCTAGAATTTTATGAAAAAGAGTAACAACAACCCAGGATAACCTAATCACTGTGACTTCCATTGAGGTTCTTTGGTCTACTCCGGGATGCCACCCACAACAGTCGACTAACACCCAGGCACCTACTTACTGCTAGGTGAAGAGGAGAGCAATGAGTGTTAGAAAGCATGCCCGACCTATTCACTCGCCCCAGGGTCGAACCCGGGTCCCTCGGATGTGAACCAAATGCGTTATCATTGAAGAAAGAGTCCCCACATAAAGATGACGCTATTGGTCGCAAAACGACGCTACTTGGTCATAAAATGACGCTACTGGGTCACAAAATGACGCTACTTGATTGTACACTCACGCTACTGGGTCACAAAATGACGCTACTTGGTCATTTTTGTCACTTATGCAATTTTACTGTGCTGCAGTTTAGTTAATGGGGGGTTTAAAGCTTATCAACTACACGAGGGTCATTAAGAGTGAATGTAACCTGTTAACCACGTAACAAGAATATGAGGAGTTTAATCCCTAAAACAGGCAATAAACTCTCAATACATATACACTGAGAGACATACACTTCTCAGTGTATGTAATTATCTGCTGCCACACCAAGACTTAATTATATGCCTTTACAGTGTAAATATGTCACATTTTACCTTAACTTTTTTAATATTTTACTTACACTCTCTCGACGCCTCAAGTGTCCACGGAGAGAGAGCGAGAGAGAGAAAGAGAGAGGGGAGAGAGAGAGTATCCACTTACCTGACAGAGACACCATACCCTGGTCTTCATGTTGATATAAGCGCTGGTGACGATCTCATAACTTCTTGTTGCTGTTCATGTTCTTGAGTTCTACGGTGATCCCTTCCAGGAATCCTGTTATATTCTTCTTGTTTCCAGGGGTCCCTAGTTCCCTAGTAGTTTTTCTACAGTCCTATAGTAGATCTGGAGGTCCTACAGTCCTCTCCAGGGGGTGATGATGGGTGGGCGGGAATGAGACCGCCCACGGTCAAACAGTAATTTTCCAAAACCAGGAGAGATCAAGGAACCCGTAGTGGACAGATAAAGTGTCACTCGTGGATGGACCTGACCGCCAAATGGACATGACTAGCAGTCCCCCTCGAGTTACGCTTTCTTCTGTCCTGTTATAGCGTAAAAACTACCCCGAAATGCAAATTTGTTCGTGGGAACTGGAGCGAGTTGAGGTTGTGTGACCCGGCCTTGGTAACTGGCGGGAGTGGTGGGTTTGTGAGGGTGGTGGGGCAGGGAGGTCAGCAGAGTGGACCACAGCAGTGAGCAACACACGCGGCTGGACGAGCGAACCCGACCCCGTCCAACACTGAACTGGGCACAACCTGGCCAACACCATGCTACCTCTACTACCCCCTCCCATTCTCTCTTTCTTTCCTTTCTCTCTCTCTCTCTCTCTCTCTCTCTCTCTCTCTCTCTCTCTCTCTCTCTCTCTCTCTCTCTCTCTCTCTCTCTCTCTCTCTCTCTCTCTCTCTCTCTCTCGTACCATCACTAAGAACAATAAAGTCGTCACCTTGAACCAGAGGTTGTATATGGTGTGTCAGTGATTAACAACGCCTAGAATAACAGTCATAAATAACTATTAAACTTAAAACATCAAGCGAACCCTCACTGACAGCAAGGAACCGCGCTGACATCAACAAACTTGAGCAGCAGGAATGAGGAAGAATAGAGGGAGACGGGAGGGGAAGAAAGAGGAAGTAACAGAAGTAGAGGTAAGTGAGCAGTAACGCGAGAGCCAGGCCAGGTTATGGTGTGTGGGGCTAGAAACGGTGTAGCCTGTCGGTGGCCCTATTAACCAAAACAACAGCACCAAGATGGAAGCGTGGCAAATGGACCATCTGGTCCCAGGCGCCGTATGACCCTTACACTTGTAAATATATTGACAATTGCAGGTGCACTTATTCCTTTGATCAAAACAATCTTCACATAATTTTTCACCGTAAACTAAAGCAATTTTTATTTCAGCATTTGCTGAAGAATGAGCTAGGCCAACCCTGTATTGACCTTATTATCACTTGTTGCCCCAGTCTTGGCCTTATTACCACCTGCTGCCTTAGTCTTGACTTTATTACCACCTGCTGCCTTAGTCTTGACCTTATTACCACCTGCTGCTCGCTAATTATTTGTTAATTAATAGTTGATATATTAACTAGACTCCATTCTTGGTGGTCAAGTCAGTTAAGTGAACCAGTTGATAGAATGAGTTGACTGCTTTGTTGAGTTCATCTTCTTGATCCAGTGGATCCTTGCAAGGTGAGCACTTTGATCATTGGTTCGTCATCGGCCCTTCATCGAATGGATTTTTTCAAGGTGAGCATCATGATCATTGATCCGTCATCGGCCCTTGACCCAGTGGATCCTTTCCAGGTAAGAGTCTTGATCATTGATCCGTCCTCGTCTCTTGATCCTTCCTTGATTTAAATTCAGTCTTTAAGCTTTCATCCTTGATCCAGTCTTCATTTTCGATCTTTCCTCGAGCCTTAACCCTTCCCCGAGCTTTAACCCTTCCCCGAGCTTTAACCCTTCCCCGAGCTTTAACCCTTCCCCGAGCTTTAACCCTTCCCCGAGCTTTAACCCTTCCCCGAGCTTTGATTCTTCTTCATCCTTCCTCCAAGGAACTGAGAAAGTGTTTAGATTATTTTCCTTTTGGTTAAATTATACAGTTGGTAGTGTTTATGTAACTTGTGTTTATGTCACTAGTGTTTATGTCACTGGTGTTTATAACTCTGGTCTTTATGTCACTAGTGTTTATAGCACTGGTGTTTATGTAACTGGTGTTTATGTTACTGGTGTTTATGTCACTGGTGTTTATAACTCTGGTCTTTATGTCACTAGTGTTTATAGCACTGGTGTTTATGTAACTGGTGTTTATGTCTCTGGTGTTAATATCACTGGTGTTTATAACACTAGTGTTTATGTCACTGGTGCTTAAATAAGTGATGTTTATAACGCTGGGGTTTATATCACTGATGTTTATATTCCTGATGTTTATATCCCGAAATCAGTGAATCCCTTGAAGGATTGGAAAGCTCTTGATCCATCGAATTGGAACTACTCTCCTTCATATCATAGCTGCTTTGCTGTATGATGACTCTTTTCAGCGATTTTTTTTTTTTTTGATCTTGTGACCGAGGTCTCAAGACATTGGTCTGTCACATGATAACACCAGTGAGTGTAGCTTCTGGTCTTGTGACCGAGGTCTCAAGACATTGGTCTGTCACATGATAACACCAGTGAGTGTAGCTTCTGGTCTTGTGACCGAGGTCTCAAGACATTGGTCTGTCACATGATAACACCAGTGAGTGTAGCTTCTGGTCTTGTGACCGAGGTCTCAAGACATTGGTCTGTCACATGATAACACCAGTGAGTGTAGCTTCTGGTCTTGTGACCGAGGCCTCAAGACATTGGTCTGTCACATGATAACACCAGTGAGTGTAGCTTCTGGTCTTGTGACCGAGGTCTCAAGACATTGGTCTGTCACATGATAACACCAGTGAGTGTAGCTTCTGGTCTTGTGACCGAGGCCTCAAGACATTGGTCTGTCACATGATAACACCAGTAAGTGTAGCTTCTGGTCTTGTGACCGAGGTCTCAAGACATTGGTCTGTCACATGATAACACCAGTAAGTGTAGCTTCTGGTCTTGTGACCGAGGTCTCAAGACATTGGTCTGTCACATGATAACACCAGTGAGTGTAGCTTCTGGTCTTGTGACCGAGGTCTCAAGACATTGGTCTGATCACATGACCGATAACACCAGTAAGTGTAGCTTCTGGTCTTGTGACCGAGGTCTCAAGACATTGGTCTGTCACATGATAACACCAGTGAGTGTAGCTTCTGGTCTTGTGACCGAGGTCTCAAGACATTGGTCTGTCACATGATAACACCAGTGAGTGTAGCTTCTGGTCTTGTGACCGAGGTCTCAAGACATTGGTCTGTCACATGATAACACCAGTGAGTGTAGCTTCTGGTCTTGTGACCGAGGTCTCAAGACATTGGTCTGTCACATGATAACACCAGTGAGTGTAGCTTCTGGTCTTGTGACCGAGGTCTCAAGACATTGGTCTGTCATATGATAACACCAGTGAGTGTAGCTTCTGGTCTTGTGACCGAGGCCTCAAGACATTGTTCTGTCATATGATAACACCAGTGAGTGTAGCTTCTGGTCTTGTGACCGAGGCCTTATGACATTGGTCTGTCATATGATAACACCAGTGAGTGTAGCTTCTGGTCTTGTGACCGAGGCCTCAAGACGTTGGTCTGTCATATGATAACACCAGTGAGTGTAGCTTCTGGTCTTGTGACCGAGGCCTCAAGACATTGGTCTGTCATATGATAACACCAGTGAGTGTAGCTTCTGGTCTTGTGACCGAGGCCTCAAGACATTGGTCTGTCATATGATAACACCAGTGAGTGTAGCTTCTGGTCTTGTGACCGAGGTCTTCAGACACAGTCTCCCAGCTCAGGCTGACACTATCCAAGTCTTCCAGCTCAGGCTGACACTACTGAAGTCTCCCAGTTCTGGCTGACACTACTGAAGTCTCCCAGCTAAGGCTGGCACTATTCAAGTCTCCCAGCTCAGGCTGACACTACTCAGGTCTCCCAGCTCAGGCTGGCACTATTCAAGTCTCCCAGCTCAGGCTGACACTACTCAAGTCTCCCAGCTCAGGCTGACACTACTCAAGTCTCCCAGCTCAGGCTGGCACTACTCAAGTCTCCCAGCTCAGCCCTACTCAGGTCTCCCAGCTCAGGCTGACATTACTCAAGTCTCCCAGCTCAGGCTGACACTACTCAGGTCTCCCAGCTCAGGCTGACACTACTCAAGTCTCCCAGCTCAGGCTGGCACTATTCAAGTCTCCCAGCTCAGGCTGACACTACTCAAGTCTCCCAGCTCAGGCTGACACTACTCAAGTCTCCCAGCTCAGGCTGGCACTACTCAAGTCTCCCAGCTCAGCCCTACTCAGGTCTCCCAGCTCAGGCTGACATTACTCAAGTCTCCCAGCTCAGGCTGACACTACTCAGGTCTCCCAGCTCAGGCTGACACTACTCAAGTCTCCCAGTTCAGGCTGACACTACTCAAGTCTCCCAGCTCAGGCTGACACTACTCAAGTCTCCCAGCTCAGGCTGGCACTATTCAAGTCTCCCAGCTCAGGCTGACACTATTCAAGTCTCCCAGCTCACGCTGACACTACTGAAGTCTCCCAGCTCAGGCTGACACTACTCAAGTCTCCCAGCTCAGGCTGACACTACTCAAGTCTCCCAGCTCAGGCTGGCACTATTCAAGTCTCCCAGCTCAGGCTGACACTATTCAAGTCTCCCAGCTCACGCTGACACTACTGAAGTCTCCCAGCTCAGGCTGACACTACTCAAGTCTCCCAGCTCAGGCTGACAGTACTCAAGACTCCCAGCTCAGGCTGACACTATTCAAGTCTCCCAGCTCAGGCAGATGCTGCTAAAGTCTCCCACCTCAGACTGACACTACTGAAGTCTCGCAACTCAGGCTGACACTACTGAAGTCTCCCAGCTCAGGCTGACACTACTCAAGTCTCCCAGCTCAGGCTGACACTACTCAAGTCTCCCAGCTCAGGCTGGCACTATTCAAGTCTCCCAGCTCAGGCTGACACTATTCAAGTCTCCCAGCTCACGCTGACACTACTGAAGTCTCCCAGCTCAGGCTGACACTACTCAAGTCTCCCAGCTCAGGCTGACACTACTCAAGTCTCCCAGCTCAGGCTGGCACTATTCAAGTCTCCCAGCTCAGGCTGACACTATTCAAGTCTCCCAGCTCACGCTGACACTACTGAAGTCTCCCAGCTCAGGCTGACACTACTCAAGTCTCCCAGCTCAGGCTGACACTACTCAAGTCTCCCAGCTCAGGCTGGCACTATTCAAGTCTCCCAGCTCAGGCTGACACTATTCAAGTCTCCCAGCTCACGCTGACACTACTGAAGTCTCCCAGCTCAGGCTGACACTACTCAAGTCTCCCAGCTCAGGCTGACAGTACTCAAGACTCCCAGCTCAGGCTGACACTATTCAAGTCTCCCAGCTCAGGCAGATGCTGCTAAAGTCTCCCACCTCAGACTGACACTACTGAAGTCTCGCAACTCAGGCTGACACTACTGAAGTCTCCCAGCTCAGGCTGACAGTACTCAAGACTCCCAGCTCAGGCTGACACTATTCAAGTCTCCCAGCTCAGGCAGATGCTGCTAAAGTCTCCCACCTCAGACTGACACTACTGAAGTCTCGCAACTCAGGCTGACACTACTCAAGTCTCCCAGCTCAGGCTGACAGTACTCAAGACTCCCAGCTCAGGCTGACACTATTCAAGTCTCCCAGCTCAGGCAGATGCTGCTAAAGTCTCCCACCTCAGACTGACACTACTGAAGTCTAGTAGCTCAGGCTGACACTACTGAAGTCTAGTAGCTCAGGCTGACACATACACATAATTTATACGTATATCATCCGCGTAATAGCATATAACAGGGAAAAACATTGTTAGTTTTGTTGCCACTGTGTAACTCTCACATAGAATATGGTAGTAGCACCCTTCTGATGTATCCAGTTTTGATAAATATAAAAAAAGAAAACTGTCTTTGACTGAGATTTCCACTGACATCCCAATAACATCTATGTGCTAATAAAATTATTGTAAAATTTACAATTAATGCCTAAGGGCCGTGTGATATTACCAAAGTTGTTTAAAATGTTTATAGATGGGCTTGTCAAGGAACGCTAATGTGTTAGAGAAGTGTGCGATTTAAAGATAATAAGTATGATACATTGAGAATTGTAACAGTTGCTCTTTGTCAATGACAGTTTTCTTGGGAGATTCCGGAGAGCTGTTGTAAAGGTTGATAGAGGAGTTTGGGAGGGGATATGGAAGAAGGAAATTTAAAGCTATCATAAAAAGACGCAAGATTATGAGAATAAGAGAAAGTTTACGCGGGGAAAATTTGAATATCATATGAGTTAGGGAATATGAAGGAAGAGAGTGTATATGGGAGTGAACCTGTCAGCAGACGAGTCTGTGAAAGATGACATGAACCATTCAAATACAAAACATGAAAGGAAAAAGGGTATTGAGGCAACTGTGATAAAAAGTTTATCTATGGAAGGCAGAAGGTGAATATACCAGAGTATAGCAGTACCAACACTTTTTATGGGCTTTAAACGTTGTGGCGAGGAGGAGGCTGGAGGCAGTAGACATATCTTCTTTGAGAGCAATGTGTGATGTGAATATTATGCAGGGAATTTGGAGAATACACATTAAATGATAGTGGGGTTAACCTGGAGAGGGTTTCGGGGGTCAACGTCCCCGCGGTTCGGTCTGAGACCAGGTCTCGTGGTGGATCAGGGTCTGATCAACCAGGCTGTTACTGCTGGTCGCACGCAAACTGACGTACTAATCACAGCCCGGCTGATCAGGACTGACTTTAGGTGCCTGTCCAGTGCCTTTTTTAAGACAGCCAGGGAAAAACTATTTCGTAACCCCACTGTCTACTACTATTTCTGCTTGGATTTTGCTGCGGAAGCGGCGAGTGTATTGTGCACCCCATATCCATCCTGTGGATGGTAGTGCAGTAGGATGTGGATACACAAAACGCCTAGGAACTTGGCCCCAGAAGGGTTTGTAGGAGTACGTCTAAATTTATATCTACAGTTCACTTATCTGTTGCAAGCAAATTTAGGAAATTTGCTTGATATGTTTGGTATCTTATTTTCATTAATAAGATATCTTGACATATCACATAAGTTATTATACTGTCTATCTATATTCCTCAATAAGTGGACAATTAAGCAAATAGTGTACAAGATAGTGACCATAGGGCTGGCTACATACTTTACATTTAGTTTGATCATCATCAGTGTCTGCCGAATTACCAGAAGTACTTGTAACCAAGCCTAAACCTGGCCACTACAACATCAGTCGTCTGTTCACATTGCAAGATACTCCATAAACGTTCATGTTATCATGGTGTGTGATGTATCGACTCAGGCTTTTAACTGCATTCCTATAACATTTATTTACATTATTTTTTTATTTCCTAATATTCCTAATGCTAGACACAGATACACCAAAGTTTTATTCTCCATCCAGGATACTATTTCGGCTAACGAATCAACTTTATCATGAAGGAGTAATCCAGTGTGTGATAGAATTCATAACAATTGTGCATTAATTCCTTTTCCCGGATTTTTGAGTATCTTTACTTGGCTTTTCCACTGAGCACATTGTTAAAATCATTGTGAGTCAAGGTCCTTCATTGATGGCATGGAATCAGTAATAATCATAGAGTCAAACTCAGTATCATAAGGTAACCTTAGCGCCATTTGCAGTGTAGACGCCCATTTGATAATTCTTATGCCTAACTCAACATAATTCAAATTATTCTTAACTGGGGAGGTGGCAACAAGAGCAGATGCAGCCCTGCTAGTAGACTCCTCCTCCTTAGATCCATCAGTGTATATAACTTGTGATAAATTATTACTAACAGTTAAGAGAGAGATTTCGTCTTAAGCTTTTGCAAGTGATTTAAGGAAGGGATTACTAGTGATGAGTTTCTTGGAAAGAGCTTGCAGCTATGTGATATTAAGTGAGCACAACTTCCATGAAGGAGTGAAATGCTCTTGTTGTTACAGTGATACAGTTTGTTCAGGTTATAAAACTTAATAATTATTTGCTGTTTTTCACAACCCATTTAGATTTATGTTTATTTACTTCTAGACATTTAAGATTTGTAGTGGCAGTGTCTGGTTTATTTCTTAATATTCTAATAGCAAGTAGTATTAGCTAATATTAACATAGGTGCAGCATAATCAATTAAGGATCTAATATAGGCTATGTACATCATTCTCACTATTTTCACATTACCACTATAGCTGGTGTCGTAGCCAGCAACATTAGCACCATAGCTGGAGCTATAGCCAGCAACATTAGCACCATAGCTGGAGCTATAGCCAGCAACAGCTTTGAGAGCATTTATCTCATTTATCTTATCTTTGCATTTCTTATTTAATTATGGTATAATGGCTTTACTGAAGGGTAAGATTTAACGTAGGTGATGTTTTCAGCCTGTAAACAGATGGGTGGGGGATGTCGTTTGTTTCTTAATGTCCTTGTTTTACATATGACGAGGCCTAGTTGATTACAAATTATTTGAATCTCATTAAGAACAGCTTCTACTAGTCCTGCTACTACTGCTACTGCTACTACTGTTACTACTACTACTACTACTACTACTACTACTACTACTACTACTACTACTACTACTACTACTACTACTAATAATAATAATAATAATAATAATGATAATTTTGGTACTAGTACCTTCTTCCCGACCTGTCTTCTGGCCTTCTCTGCTTATCTCACTCAGTTGTGATATGATAATGGTTCAGAAGGGACTAAAACGTCGTCTCAAGTTTCCTCCCTCTGTGCGGGTTATTTGTGAGTTGTTCCAACCACGGTACTGTGGCTTTTATTCTTATCAACACTAATTACCTCTTGCATCATTACTTTCTACACTTTCTATCTCCTTATCCACACACACACACACACACACACACGCACACGCACACGCACACACACACACACACACACACACGCACACTCACACGCACACACACACACACACACGCACACGCACACGCACACACACACACACACACACACACACGTTCAGTGAAGATGCGGGGCCAGGAACTGAGTCTCGACCCCTGCAACTACAATTAGGCGAGTACAGTTAGGTGAGTACACGCATATACAACAGGTCTAGTGTCTAATCGACATGTGCCTAGGACAAAATGGTAACTAACTGTCACCTCTCTCACCATTACTTTCTACAATTTATACTTAACTACACTGTCATCTCTCTCACCATTACCTTCTACAGTTTCTGTCTTCTTACCGACACTGTCACCTCTCTCACCATTACTTTCTACAATTTATACTTAACTGCACTGTCATCTCTCTCACCATTACTTTCTACAGTTTCTGTCTTCTTACCGACACTGTCATCTCTCTCACCATTACTTTCTACAATTTCGACGCTGCACATGTTGCTGCCGCCCCACTATTCAATACTACGGTCCGCATCTCCTCATACCAAAGTTGGTCCACAATGGTTCACTGACATTCAATGCAACAATGGCGCGCGGGGTGCACGAGGTGGGGCTCGTTATCTCACAATGTCTCGACCTTTAGTGTCTTTCTTGGTCTCAAAGGTAGTGTCCACTAACGGCAACTTTCATTGATCTTTAAACTTTGGCTTTGATGGTGGTAGGACAGTCTGAAGCTGTGTTTGTAGACTGTGTACCTCCCTGGTACCACCACCACCACCACACTCCGAAGGTAGTAGGACAGTCTGAAGCTGTGTTTGTAGACTGTGTACCTCCCTGCTGTCACCACCACACTTACCACAATCCCTCCATCACTGTAAATACAGTAAGTTCTATAAAGCTCCTCTACCTTTACCTTTGATGGGTTTAGAGAGTCTTACTACTCTCTGAGCCCGGCCATGGTCCAGGCTCGTCTGGTGCTAGCCTGGTCAACCAGGCTTTTGCTACTGGAGGCCCGCTGCCCCACATATCCATCACAACCTAGTTTATCTGGCACCTACCTGGAGTCTGCTTGGAAGGTATTCCGGGATCAACGCCCCCGCAGCCCGGCCCACGACCAGGCCTCCCGGTGGATCAAGGCCTGGTCAACCAGGCTGTTACTGCTGGCTGCACGTAGTCCAACGTACGAACCACAGCCCGGCTGATCCGGCACCGACTTTAAGTATCTGTCCAGCGCCCTCTTGAATCCAGCCAGCGCCGCCTATTGGTAATTCCCCATATGCATGGCGGGAGGCTGTTGAACAGTCTTGGGCCCCGGACACTTATGGTGTTTTTTTTTTTAGTGTACCAGTGGCGCCCCTACTTTTTATTGGGGGTATTTTGCACCGCCTGCCCAGTCTTTACTTTCGTAGGGAGTGATTATGTGGGCAGATTCGGGACCATTCCTTCTAGGAATTTCCAAGTGTATATTATGATATCTCTCGCGCCTGCGTTCCAGTGAGTACAAGTCAAGTGCTTCCAAGCGTTCCCAGTAGTTGAGGTGTTTGATAGAACTTATATGTGCAGTAAAGGTTCTCTGTACACTCTCTAAATCTGCAATTTCACCTGCTTTGAGCGGAGATGTACAGCAATACTCCAGCATAGAGAGCAAAAGCGATTTGAAAAGGATCATCAGTGGCTTGGCATCTCTTGTTCTGAACGTTCTCATTATCTATCCTATCATTTTCTTTGCAGTTGTGATCGTGACACTGTTGTGATCCTTGAAAATGAGATCCTCAGACATTACTACCCCCAGGTCCCTCACATTATTTTTCTGCTGTACTGTATGATCAGAGTTTGGAGTATACTCAGTTCAGTTATTATCTCCTCCAGTTTTCCATAACGGAGTAGTTGGAATTTGTCTTCATTGGACATCATATTGTTTTCCATTGCCCTTTGAAAACTTGGTTTATATCTTCTTGGAGGTTAACCGCGTGCTCAGTAGATTACAGTCTCATGCAGATCCTAGTACTTGGTGAAGATACTTGTCTAGTTTTCTCTTGAACACTTCTACACTTGTCCCAGCAGTGTTTTTGATATCTTCTGGTAAGATGTTGAATAATCTTCGGCGACAAATGTTGATACAGTGTTCCCTTTTTTGTGGTATAAACATTGGTAATAGATGCTGACAAATTAGTTTAGAAAGACACGTAAGCAAACACTGGGACATATTTATTAGAAAACGTTTCGGTCCTGGGACCTTGATCACTTCAGAAGTGTTTTCCCACAAGTCTTATTTTTCTTTTTTTTTTTTTTGCAAATAACATAAGTACATCCAGAATTGATTAACACATATTATGAAGGTTTTTTTCCATGTGCTGTTCAACTGTCCATGTTTTTCAGTCATATTTGCAAAAATGTTGCATTATTCAGGAGAGTTTTATAAGAGCTTGCTGTATTATCATGAGTATATGTTTTGATGTATACTGAGAGCAGCAGTACATGTGTATATCTCAGTATATATACATTTAGAGTTTACATTAATCTTTATAGACCCATGTTTGGGTCTACCACTACCACAACCCCTCCCTACCACTACCACAACCCCTCCCTACCACTACCACAACCCCTCCCTACCACTACCGCAACCCCTCCCTACCACTACCCCTCCCTACCACTACCACAACCCCTCCCTACCACTACCCCTCCCTCCGACTACCACAACCCCTCCCTACCACTACCACAACCCCTCCCTCTCACTACCACAACCCCTCCCTCCCACTACCACAACCCCTCCCTCCCACTACCACAACCACTCCCTACCACTACCACAATCCTTCCCTCTCACTACCACAACCCCTCCCTCCGACTACCACAACCCCTCGCTCCCACGACCACAAACCCTCCAACCACCACAACCCCTCCCTAACACTACCACAACCCCTCCCTACCACTACCACAACCCCTCTCTACCACTACCACAACTCCTCCCTACCACTACCCCTCCCTACCACTACCACAACCCCTCCCTACCACTACCCCTCCCTACCACTACCGCAACCCCTCCCTACCACTACCCCTCCCTACCACTACCACAACCCCTCCCTACCACTACCGCAACCCCTCCCTACCACTACCCCTCCCTACCACTACCACAACCCCTCCCTACCACTACCCCTCCCTACCACTACCGCAACCCCTCCCTACCACTACCGCAACCCCTCCCTACCACTACCACAACCCCTCCCTACCACTACCACAACCCCTCCCTACCACTACCGCAACCCCTCCCTACCACTACCCCTCCCTACCACTACCACAACCCCTCCCTACCACTACCCCTCCCTACCACTACCGCAACCCCTCCCTACCACTACCGCAACCCCTCCCTACCACTACCACAACCCCTCCCTACCACTACCACAACCCCTCCCTACCACTAGCACAACCCCTCCCTACCACTACCGCAACCCCTCCCCACCACTACCACAACCCCTCCCTACCACTACCACAATCCCCTCCCCACCACCCCTCCCTCCCAATACCACAACCTCTCCCGACCACTACCACAACCCCTCCCTACCACTACCACAACCCCTCCCTACCACTACCGCAACCCCTCCCTACCACTACCGCAACCCCTCCCTACCACTACCGCAACCCCTCCCTACCACTACCACAACCCCTCCCTACCACTACCGCAACCCCTCCCTACCACTACCCCTCCCTCCGACAACCACAACCCCTCCCTACCACTACCACAACCCCTCCCTCTCACGACCGCAACCCCTCCCTACCACTACCACAACGCCTCCCTCCCACCACCACAACCGCTCCCTCCCACCACCACAACCCCTCCCTCCCACTACCACAACGCCTCCCTCCCACCACCACAACCCCTCCCTTCCCCCACTACCACAACCCTTCCCTCCCACCACCACAAACCCTCACCATACGTCAGTCCCTCCCATCACTACCCCACCAGAATCCTTCTCCACTACCACCACACCACAATCACTCCCAACCACCCCCTCCCCAATACCACCACAATCCCTTCCATCAACTCCCTCCCCACCACAACCACAGTCCCTCCCAACTACTCCCTCCTCTCCACCACACCAAAACCAGTCCCTCACAACCACTCCCTTTCCACCATCACCTCCACACCACCACCACAGTCCCTCACAACCACCCCCTCCACACCACCACCACAACCCCTTATCGTAAACCCTCCCTACCACACTACAATCGTTGCACCACACCATAATCACTTTCCACCATCACACTACAAACCCTCTTTACTAAACACAATCTCTCAGCATCATGGCAAAATGATCCTTCACCACCACATCACAATCCTTCACCACCACATCACAATCCTTCACCACCACATTACAATCTACCACCACACACAATCTACTACCACCACCATATCACAATCCACCACCACTACATCACAATCCTCCACCATCACATCACAATCCACCCGCACCACATCACAATCCACCCGCACCACATCACAATCCACCACCACCACATCACTAACCACCATCACCACATCATAATCCACCACCACCACATCACAATCCACCACCACCACATCACAATCCACCGCCACCACATCACAATCCATCACCACCACATCACAATCTACCACCACATCACAATCTACTACCACCACCATATCACAATCCACCACCACTACATCACAATCCTCCACCATCACATCACAATCCACCCGCACCACATCACAATCCACCCGCACCACATCACAATCCACCACCACCACATCACTAACCACCATCACCACATCATAATCCACCACCACCACATCATAATCCACCACCACCACATCACAATCCACCACATCACAATCCACCACCACATCACAATCCACCACCACATCACAAACCACCACCACATCACAATCCACCACCACCACATCACAAACCACCGCCACCACATCACAATCCACCACCACCACATCACAATCCATCACATCACAAAGCACCACCACCACATCACAATCCACCACCACCACATCACAATCCACCACTACCACATCACAATCCACCACTACCACATCACAAACCACCACCACCACATCACAAACCACCACCACCACCACATCACAAACCACCACATCACAAACCACCACCACATCACAATCCACCACCACCACATCACAATCCACCACCACATCACAAACCACCACTACCACATCACAAACCACCACCACCACCACATCACAGTCCACCACCACCACATCACAATCTACCACCACATCACAATCTACCACCACATCACAATCTATCACCACCACATCACAATCTACCACCACCTCATCACAATCTACCACCACCTCATCACAATCCACCACCACCACATCACAATCTATCACCACCACATCACAATCTACCACCACCTCATCACAATCTACCACCACCTCATCACAATCCACCACCACCACATCACAGTCCACCACCACCACATCACAATCTACCACCACCACATCACAGTCCACCACCACCACATCACAATCCACCACCACCACATCACAATCCACCACCACCACATCACAGTCCACCACCACCACATCACAGTCCACCACCACATCACAATCTACCACCACCTCATCACAATCCACCACCACATCACAGTCCACCACCACCACATCACCATCTACCACCACCACATCACCATCCACCACCACAGCACTGTAATATATTGGGTTGTAGTAACCATTATTAATGACCAGTTTTATTCATTCTATATAACCGGTTTCTCTAACATCTCTGACATGATCTAGTCTTAAAATTAACATAAAATAAGTTACGTGAAGCTTCATGTGCAGGTCCCTTGTGTGGTGAGTCACTCTCAGGTTCACCACTCCTGGTTCAACCTTCACTCTCAGGTTCACCACTCCTGGTTCAACCTTCACTCTCAGGTTCACCACTCCTGGTTCAACCTTCACTCTCAGGTTCACCACTCCTGGTTCAACCTTCACTCTCAGGTTCACCACTCCTGGTTCAACCTTCACTCTCAGGTTCACCACTCCTGGTTCAACCTTCACTCTCAGGTTCACCACTCCTGGTTCAACCTTCACTCTCAGGTTCACCACTCCTGGTTCAACCTTCACTCTCAGGTTCACCACTCCTGGTTCAACCTTCACTCTCAGGTTCACCACTCCTGGTTCAACCTTCACTCTCAGGTTCACCACTCCTGGTTCAACCTTCACTCTCAGGTTCACCACTCCTGGTTCAACCTTCACTCTCAGGTTCACCACTCCTGGTTCAACCTTCACTCTCAGGCTCACCACTCCTGGTTCAACCTTCACTCTCAGGCTCACAACTCCTGGTTCAACCTTCACTCTCAGGTTCACCACTCCTGGTTCAACCTTCACTCTCAGGTTCACCACTCCTGGTTCAACCTTCACTCTCAGGTTCACCACTCCTGGTTCAACCTTCACTCTCAGGTTCACCACTCCTGGTTCAACCTTCACTCTCAGGTTCACCACTCCTGGTTCAACCTTCACTCTCAGGTTCACCACTCCTGGTTCAACCTTCACTCTCAGGTTCACCACTCCTGGTTCAACCTTCACTCTCAGGTTCACCACTCCTGGTTCAACCTTCACTCTCAGGTTCACCACTCCTGGTTCAACCTTCACTCTCAGGTTCACCACTCCTGGTTCAACCTTCACTCTCAGGTTCACCACTCCTGGTTCAACCTTCACTCTCAGGTTCACCACTCCTGGTTCAACCTTCACTCTCAGGTTCACCACTCCTGGTTCAACCTTCACTCTCAGGCTCACCACTCCTGGTTCAACCTTCACTCTCAGGCTCACCACTCCTGGTTCAACCTTCACTCTCAGGCTCACCACTCCTGGTTCAACCTTCACTCTCAGGTTCACCACTCCTGGTTCAACCTTCACTCTCAGGTTCACCACTCCTGGTTCAACCTTCACTCTCAGGTTCACCACTCCTGGTTCAACCTTCACTCTCAGGTTCACCACTCCTGGTTCAACCTTCACTCTCAGGTTCACCACTCCTGGTTCAACCTTCACTCTCAGGTTCACCACTCCTGGTTCAACCTTCACTCTCAGGTTCACCACTCCTGGTTCAACCTTCACTCTCAGGTTCACCACTCCTGGTTCAACCTTCACTCTCAGGTTCACCACTCCTGGTTCAACCTTCACTCTCAGGTTCACCACTCCTGGTTCAACCTTCACTCTCAGGTTCACCACTCCTGGTTCAACCTTCACTCTCAGGTTCACCACTCCTGGTTCAACCTTCACTCTCAGGTTCACCACTCCTGGTTCAACCTTCACTCTCAGGTTCACCACTCCTGGTTCAACCTTCACTCTCAGGTTCACCACTCCTGGTTCAACCTTCACTCTCAGGTTCACCACTCCTGGTTCAACCTTCACTCTCAGGTTCACCACTCCTGGTTCAACCTTCACTCTCAGGTTCACCACTCCTGGTTCAACCTTCACTCTCAGGTTCACCACTCCTGGTTCAACCTTCACTCTCAGGTTCACCACTCCTGGTTCAACCTTCACTCTCAGGTTCACCACTCCTGGTTCAACCTTCACTCTCAGGTTCACCACTCCTGGTTCAACCTTCACTCTCAGGTTCACCACTCCTGGTTCAACCTTCACTCTCAGGTTCACCACTCCTGGTTCAACCTTCACTCTCAGGTTCACCACTCCTGGTTCAACCTTCACTCTCAGGTTCACCACTCCTGGTTCAACCTTCACTCTCAGGTTCACCACTCCTGGTTCAACCTTCACTCTCAGGTTCACCACTCCTGGTTCAACCTTCACTCTCAGGTTCACCACTCCTGGTTCAACCTTCACTCTCAGGTTCACCACTCCTGGTTCAACCTTCACTCTCAGGCTCACCACTCCTGGTTCAACCTTCACTCTCAGGTTCACCACTCCTGGTTCAACCTTCACTCTCAGGTTCACCACTCCTGGTTCAACCTTCACTCTCAGGTTCACCACTCCTGGTTCAACCTTCACTCTCAGGTTCACCACTCCTGGTTCAACCTTCACTCTCAGGCTCACCACTCCTGGTTCAACCTTCACTCTCAGGTTCACCACTCCTGGTTCAACCTTCACTCTCAGGTTCACCACTCCTGGTTCAACCTTCACTCTCAGGTTCACCACTCCTGGTTCAACCTTCACTCTCAGGCTCACCACTCCTGGTTCAACCTTCACTCTCAGGCTCACCACTCCTGGTTCAACCTTCACTCTCAGGTTCACCACTCCTGGTTCAACCTTCACTCTCAGGTTCACCACTCCTGGTTCAACCTTCACTCTCAGGTTCACCACTCCTGGTTCAACCTTCACTCTCAGGTTCACCACTCCTGGTTCAACCTTCACTCTCAGGCTCACCACTCCTGGTTCAACCTTCACTCTCAGGTTCACCACTCCTGGTTCAACCTTCACTCTCAGGTTCACCACTCCTGGTTCAACCTTCACTCTCAGGTTCACCACTCCTGGTTCAACCTTCACTCTCAGGTTCACCACTCCTGGTTCAACCTTCACTCTCAGGTTCACCACTCCTGGTTCAACCTTCACTCTCAGGTTCACCACTCCTGGTTCAACCTTCACTCTCAGGTTCACCACTCCTGGTTCAACCTTCACTCTCAGGTTCACCACTCCTGGTTCAACCTTCACTCTCAGGTTCACCACTCCTGGTTCAACCTTCACTCTCAGGTTCACCACTCCTGGTTCAACCTTCACTCTCAGGCTCACCACTCCTGGTTCAACCTTCACTCTCAGGTTCACCACTCCTGGTTCAACCTTCACTCTCAGGTTCACCACTCCTGGTTCAACCTTCACTCTCAGGTTCACCACTCCTGGTTCAACCTTCACTCTCAGGTTCACCACTCCTGGTTCAACCTTCACTCTCAGGCTCACCACTCCTGGTTCAACCTTCACTCTCAGGTTCACCACTCCTGGTTCAACCTTCACTCTCAGGTTCACCACTCCTGGTTCAACCTTCACTCTCAGGTTCACCACTCCTGGTTCAACCTTCACTCTCAGGCTCACCACTCCTGGTTCAACCTTCACTCTCAGGCTCACCACTCCTGGTTCAACCTTCACTCTCAGGTTCACCACTCCTGGTTCAACCTTCACTCTCAGGTTCACCACTCCTGGTTCAACCTTCACTCTCAGGTTCACCACTCCTGGTTCAACCTTCACTCTCAGGTTCACCACTCCTGGTTCAACCTTCACTCTCAGGCTCACCACTCCTGGTTCAACCTTCACTCTCAGGTTCACCACTCCTGGTTCAACCTTCACTCTCAGGTTCACCACTCCTGGTTCAACCTTCACTCTCAGGTTCACCACTCCTGGTTCAACCTTCACTCTCAGGTTCACCACTCCTGGTTCAACCTTCACTCTCAGGCTCACCACTCCTGGTTCAACCTTCACTCTCAGGTTCACCACTCCTGGTTCAACCTTCACTCTCAGGTTCACCACTCCTGGTTCAACCTTCACTCTCTGGTTCACCACTCCTGGTTCAACCTTCACTCTCAGGTTCACCACTCCTGGTTCAACCTTCACTCTCAGGTTCACCACTCCTGGTTCAACCTTCACTTTCAGGTTCACCACTCCTGGTTCAACCTTCACTCTCAGGTTCACCACTCCTGGTTCAACCTTCACTCTCAGGTTCACCACTCCTGGTTCAACCTTCACTCTCAGGTTCACCACTCCTGGTTCAACCTTCACTCTCAGGTTCACCACTCCTGGTTCAACCTTCACTCTCAGGTTCACCACTCCTGGTTCAACCTTCACTCTTAGGTTCACCACTCCTGGTTCAACCTTCACTCTTAGGTTCACCACTCCTGGTTCAACCTTCACTCTTAGGTTCACCACTCCTGGTTCAACCTTCACTCTCAGGTTCACCACTCCTGGTTCAACCTTCACTCTCTGGTTCACCACTCCTGGTTCAACCTTCACTCTTAGGTTCACCACTCCTGGTTCAACCTTCACTCTCAGGTTCACCACTCCTGGTTCAACCTTCACTCTCTGGTTCACCACTCCTGGTTCAACCTTCACTCTCAGGTTCACCACTCCTGGTTCAACCTTCACTCTCTGGTTCACCACTCCTGGTTCAACCTTCACTCTCTGGTTCACCACTCCTGGTTCAACCTTCACTCTCTGGTTCACCACTCCTGGTTCAACCTTCACTCTCAGGTTCACCACTCCTGGTTCAACCTTCACTCTCAGGTTCACCACTCCTGGTTCAACCTTCACTCTCAGGTTCACCACTCCTGGTTCAACCTTCACTCTCAGGTTCACCACTCCTGGTTCAACCTTCACTCTCAGGTTCACCACTCCTGGTTCAACCTTCACTCTCAGGTTCACCACTCCTGACACAACTTTTGCCTTGATATACCTTGGATGAGTTCCCAGAGTTATTCTATTCCTAGAGCCCGGCCATGGCCATATTGTATCATACCGTACCCTCAGCCATGGCCATATCGTACCGTACAGTACCCCCATCCATGGCCATATTGTACCTTACCGTACCCCCATCCATGGCCATATTGTACCGTACCGTACCCCCAGCTATGGCCATATTGTACCGTACCGTACCCTAACTATGGCCATATTGTACCGTACCGTACCCCCAACTATGGCCATATTGTACCGTACCGTACCCCCAGCCATGGCCATATTGTACCTTACCGTACCCCCAGCCATGGCCATATTGTACCGTACCGTACCCCCAGCCATGGCCATATTGTACCGTACCGTACCCCCATCCATGGCCATATCGTACCGTACCGTACCCCCAGCCATGGCCATATTGTACCGTACCGTACCCCCAGCTAGGGCCATATTGTACCGTACCGTACCCCCAGCTAGGGCCATATCGTGAAATTTGCCACCAAATTTTAGTAATTTTTGACTTCAGATAAAAGTCTGGTGAAATATGGTAACCACGTCGTTATTAAACGTTGAGATGGAAAATAAATGAATGATAACGCTAAGTATAAACACCATGGTGTAATGTTTATGGTGGCAGGGACGGAGTGAGGGACCCAGGGACGGAGTGAGGGACCCAGGGACGGAGTGAGGGAGCCAGGGACGGAGTGAGGGACCCAGGGACGGAGTGAGGGACCAAGGGACGGAGTGAGGGACCCAGGGACGGTGTGAGGGACCCAGGGACGGAGGGACCCAGGGACGGAGTGAGGGAGCCAGGGACGGAGGGACCCAGGGACGGAGTGAGGGAGCCAGGGACGGAGGGACCCAGGGACGGAGTGAGGGAGCCAGGGACGGAGGGACCCAGGGACGGAGTGAGGGAGCCAGGGACGGAGGGACCCAGGGACGGGGTGAGGGAGCCAGGGACGGAGTGAGGGACCCAGGGACGGAGTGAGGGACCCAGGGACGGAGGGAACCAGGGACGGGGTGAGGGAGCCAGGGACGGAGTGAGGGACCCAGGGACGGAGTGAGGGACCCAGGGACGGAGTGAGGGACCCAGGGACGGAGTGAGGGACCCAGGGAAGGAGTGAGGGACCCAGGGAAGGAGTGAGGGACCCAGGGACGGAGTGAGGGACCCAGGGACGGAGTGAGGGACCCAGGGACGGAGTGAGGGACCCAGGGACGGAGGGACCCAGGGACGGAGTGAGGGAGCCAGGGACGGAGTAAGGGACCCAGGGACGGAGTGAGGGACCCAGGGACGGAGTGAGGGACCCAGGGACGGAGTGAAAGACCCAGGGAAGGAGTGAGGGACCCAGGGAAGGAGTGAGGGACCCAGGGAAGGAGTGAGGGACCCAGGGACGGAGTGAGGGACCCAGGGACGGAGTGAGGGACCCAGGGACGGAGTGAGGGACCCAGGGACGGAGTGAGGGACCCAGGGAAGGAGTGAGGGACCCAGGGAAGGAGTGATGGACTCAGGGAAGGAGTGAGGGACCCAGGGAAGGAGTGAGGGACCCAGGGACGGAGTGAGGGACCCAGGGACGGAGTGAGGGACCAAGGGACGGAGTGAGGGACCCAGGGACGGAGTGAGGGACCCAGGGACGGAGTGAGGGAGCCAGGGACGGAGTGAGGGAGCCAGGGACGGAGTGAGGGACCCAGGGAAGGAGTGAGGGACCCAGGGACGGAGTGAGGGACCCAGGGAAGGAGTGAGGGACCCAGGGACGGGGTGAGGGAGCCAGGGACGGAGTGAGGGACCCAGGGACGGAGTGAGGGACCCAGGGACGGAGTGAGGGACCCAGGGACGGAGTGAAGGACCAGGGACAGGGACAGGGAGTGAGGGACCCAGGGACGGAGTGAGGGACCCAGGGACGGAGTGAAGGACCCAGGGACGGAGTGAGGGAGCCAGGGACGGAGTGAGGGACCCAGGGACGGAGTGAGGGACCCAGGGACGGAGTGAGGGAGCCAGGGACGGAGTGAGGGACCCAGAGACGGAGTAAGGGACCCAGGGACGGAGTGAGGGACCCAGGGACGGAGTGAGGGACCCACGGACGGAGTGAGGGACCCAGGGACGGAGTGAGGGACCCAGGGACGGAGTGAAGGACCCAGGGACGGAGGGACCCAGGGACGGAGTGAGGGACCCAGGGACGGAGTAAGGGACCCAGGGACGGAGTGAGGGACCCAGGGACGGAGTGAGGGACCCACGGACGGAGTGAGGGACCCAGGGACGGAGTGAGGGACCCAGGGACGGAGTGAGGGACCCAGGGACGGAGTGAGGGACCCAGGGACGGAGTGAGGGACCCAGGGACGGAGTGAGGGACCCAGGGACGGAGTGAGGGACCCAGGGACGGAGTGAGGGACCCAGGGACGGAGTGAGGGACCCAGGGACGGAGGGACCCAGTGACGGAGTGAGGGAACCAGGGACGGAGTGAGGGAGCCAGGGACGGAGTGAGGGACCCAGGGACGAAGTGAGGGACCCAGGGACGGAGTGAGGGACCCAGGGAAGGAGTGAGGGACCCAGGGAAGGAGTGAGGGAGCCAGGGACGGAGTGAGGGACCCAGGGACGGAGTGAGGGAGCCAGGGACGGAGTGAGGGACCCAGGGACGGAGTGAGGGACCCAGGGACGGAGTGAGGGACCCAGGGACGGAGTGAGGGACCCAGGGACGGAGTGAGGGATCCAGGGACGGAGTGAGGGAGCCAGGGAAGGAGGGAGGATAGTGTGATCAAGTCTTCACTGCTCCTCCTCCTCCTCTCACACTCACTGCTGACAGGTAACACCTCTCGCTCACACTCACTGCCGACAGGTGACACTCATCTCTCTCACACTCACTGCTGACAGGTGACACTCCTCTCTCTCTCACACTCACTGCTGACAGGTGACACTCCTCTCTCTCACACTCACTGCTGACAGGTGACACTCCTCTCTCTCTCACACTCACTGCTGACAGGTGACACTCATCTCTCTCACACTCACTGCTGACAGGTGACACTCATCTCTCTCTCACACTCACTGCTGACAGGTGACACTCATCTCTCTCACACTCACTGCTGACAGGTAACACTCATCTCTCTCACACTCACTGCTGACAGGTGACACTCCTTTCTCTCACACTCACTGCTGACAGGTAACACCTCTCTCTCACACTCACTGCCGACAGGTGACACTCATCTCTCTCACACTCACTGCTGACAGGTAACACCTCTCTCTCACACTCACTGCCGACAGGTGACACTCATCTCTCTCACACTCACTGCTGACAGGTGACACTCCTCTCTCTCTCACACTCACTGCTGACAGGTGACACTCCTCTCTCTCACACTCACTGCTGACAGGTGACACTCCTCTCTCTCTCACACTCACTGCTGACAGGTGACACTCATCTCTCTCACACTCACTGCTGACAGGTGACACTCATCTCTCTCACACTCAATGCTGACAGGTGACACTCCTCTCTCTCACACTCACTGCTGACAGGTGACACTCATCTCTCTCACACTCACTGCTGACAGGTGACACTCCTCTCTCTCACACTCACTGCTGACAGGTAACACCTCTCTCTCACACTCACTGCTGACAGGTGACACTCATCTCTCTCACACTCACTGCTGACAGGTGACACTCCTCTCTCTCTCACACTCACTGCTGACAGGTGACACTCCTCTCTCTCACACTCACTGCTGACAGGTGACACTCCTCTCTCTCTCACACTCACTGCTTACAGGTGACACTCCTCTCTCTCACACTCACTGCTGACAGGTAACACCTCTCTCTCACACTCACTGCTGACAGGTGACACTCCTCTCTCTCACACTCACTGCTGACAGGTGACACTCCTCTCTCTCACACTCACTGCTGACAGGTGACACTCCTCTCTCTCACACTCACTGCTGACAGGTGACACTCCTCTCTCTCACACTCACTGCTGACAGGTGACACTCCTCTCTCTCACACTCACTGCTGACAGGTAACACCTCTCTCTCACACTCACTGCTGACAGGTAACACTCCTCTCTCTCACACTCACTGCTGACAGGTAACACCTCTCTCTCACACTCACTGCTGACAGGTGACACTCCTCTCTCTCACACTCACTGCTGACAGGTGACACTCCTCTCTCTCACACTCACTGCTGACAGGTGATACTCCTCTCTCTCACACTCACTGCTGACAGGTAACACCTCTCTCTCACACTCACTGCTGACAGGTGACACTCCTCTCTCTCACACTCACTGCTGACAGGTAACACCTCTCTCTCACACTCACTGCTGACAGGTGACACTCCTCTCTCTCACACTCACTGCTGACAGGTGACACTCCTCTCTCTCACACTCACTGCTGACAGGTGACACTCCTCTCTCTCACACTCACTGCTGACAGGTAACACCTCTCTCTCACACTCACTGCTGACAGGTGACACTCCTCTCTCTCACACTCACTGCTGACAGGTGACACTCCTCTCTCTCACACTCACTGCTGACAGGTAACACCTCTCTCTCACACTCACTGCTGACAGGTAACACCTCTCTCTCACACTCACTGCTGACAGGTAACACCTCTCTCTCACACTCACTGCTGACAGGTGACACTCCTCTCTCTCACACTCACTGCTGACAGGTGACACTCCTCTCTCTCACACTCACTGCTGACAGGTAACACCTCTCTCTCACACTCACTGCTGACAGGTGACACTCCTCTCTCTCACACTCACTGCTGACAGGTGACACTCCTCTCTCTCACACTCACTGCTGACAGGTGACACTCCTCTCTCTCACACTCACTGCTGACAGGTGACACTCCTCTCTCTCACACTCACTGCTGACAGGTGACACTCCTCTCTCTCACACTCACTGCTGACAGGTAACACCTCTCTCTCACACTCACTGCTGACAGGTGACACTCCTCTCTCTCACACTCACTGCTGACAGGTGACACTCCTCTCTCTCACACTCACTGCTGACAGGTGACACTCCTCTCTCTCACACTCACTGCTGACAGGTAACACCTCTCTCTCACACTCACTGCTGACAGGTAACGCTCCTCTCTCTCACACTCACTGCTGACAGGTAACACCTCTCTCTCACACTCACTGCTGACAGGTGACACTCATCTCTCTCACACTCACTGCTGACAGGTGACACTCCTCTCTCTCACACTCACTGCTGACAGGTGACACTCCTCTCTCTCACACTCAGTGCTGACAGGTAACACCTCTCTCTGACACTCACTGCTGACAGGTGACACTCCTCTCTCTCACACTCACTGCTGACAGGTGACACTCCTCTCTCTCACACTCACTGCTGACAGGTAACACCTCTCTCTCACACTCACTGCTGACAGGTGACACTCCTCTCTCTCACACTCACTGCTGACAGGTGACACTCCTCTCTCTCACACTCACTGCTGACAGGTGACACTCCTCTCTCTCACACTCACTGCTGACAGGTAACACCTCTCTCTCACACTCACTGCTGACAGGTGACACTCCTCTCTCTCACACTCACTGCTGACAGGTGACACTCCTCTCTCACACTCACTGCTGACAGGTAACACCTCTCTCTCACACTCACTGCTGACAGGTAACACCTCTCTCTCACACTCACTGCTGACAGGTGACACTCCTCTCTCTCACACTCACTGCTGACAGGTGACACTCCTCTCTCTCACACTCACTGCTGACAGGTAACACCTCTCTCTCACACTCACTGCTGACAGGTGACACTCCTCTCTCTCACACTCACTGCTGACAGGTGACACTCCTCTCTCTCACACTCACTGCTGACAGGTAACACCTCTCTCTCACACTCACTGCTGACAGGTAACACCTCTCTCTCACACTGCTGACAGGTGACACTCCTCTCTCTCACACTCACTGCTGACAGGTGACACTCCTCTCTCTCACACTCACTGCTGACAGGTGACACTCCTCTCTCTCACACTCACTGCTGACAGGTGACACTCCTCTCTCTCACACTCACTGCTGACAGGTAACACCTCTCTCTCACACTCACTGCTGACAGGTGACACTCCTCTCTCTCACACTCACTGCTGACAGGTGACACTCCTCTCTCTCACACTCACTGCTGACAGGTAACACCTCTCTCTCACACTCACTGCTGACAGGTAACTCCTCTCTCTCACACTCACTGCTGACAGGTAACTCCTCTGTCTCACACTCACTGCTGACAGGTAACACCTCTCTCTCACACTCACTGCTGACAGGTGACACACCTCTCTCTCACACTCACTGCTGACAGGTAACACCTCTCTCTCACACTCACTGCTGACAGGTGACACTCAGCTCTCTCTCACTGCTGACAGGTGACACACCTCTCTCTCACACTCACTGCTGACAGGTGACACTCATCTCTCTCACACTCACTGCTGACAGGTGACACTCCTCTCTCTCACACTCACTGCTGACAGGTGACACTCCTCTCTCTCACACTCACTGCTGACAGGTGACACTCCTCTCTCTCACACTCACTGCTGACAGGTAACACCTCTCTCTCACACTCACTGCTGACAGGTGACACTCCTCTCTCTCACACTCACTGCTGACAGGTGACACTCCTCTCTCTCACACTCACTGCTGACAGGTGACACTCCTCTCTCTCACACTCACTGCTGACAGGTGACACTCATCTCTCTCACACTCACTGCTGACAGGTGACACTCCTCTCTCTCACACTCACTGCTGACAGGTGACACTCATCTCTCTCACACTCACTGCTGACAGGTGACACTCCTCTCTCTCTCACACTCACTGCTTACAGGTGACACTCCTCTCTCTCACACTCACTGCTTACAGGTGACACTCCTCTCTCTCACACTCACTGCTGACAGGTAACACCTCTCTCTCACACTCACTGCTGACAGGTGACACTCCTCTCTCTCACACTCACTGCTGACAGGTGACACTCCTCTCTCTCACACTCACTGCTGACAGGTGACACCTCTCTCTCACACTCACTGCTGACAGGTGACACTCCTCTCTCTCACACTGCTGACAGGTCTCTCACACTCACTGCTGACCTCTCTCTCACACTCACTGCTGACAGGTAACACCTCTCTCTCACACTCACTGCTGACAGGTAACTCCTCTCTCTCACACTCACTGCTGACAGGTGACACTCCTCTCTCTCACACTCACTGCTGACAGGTGACACTCCTCTCTCTCACACTCACTGCTGACAGGTGACACTCCTCTCTCTCACACTCACTGCTGACAGGTGACACTCCTCTCTCTCACACTCATTGCTGACAGGTAACACCTCTCTCTCACACTCACTGCTGACAGGTGACACTCCTCTCTCTCACACTCACTGCTGACAGGTAACACCTCTCTCTCACACTCACTGCTGACAGGTAACACCTCTCTCTCACACTCACTGCTGACAGGTGACACTCCTCTCTCTCACACTCACTGCTGACAGGTGACACTCCTCTCTCTCACACTCACACTCACTGCTGACAGGTGACACTCCTCTCTCTCACACTCACTGCTGACAGGTGACACTCCTCTCTCTCACACTCACTGCTGACAGGTGACACCTCTCTCTCACACTCACTGCTGACAGGTGACACTCCTCTCTCTCACACTCACTGCTGACAGGTAACACCTCTCTCACACTCACTGCTGACAGGTAACTCCTCTCTCTCACACTCACTGCTGACAGGTGACACTCCTCTCTCTCACACTCACTGCTGACAGGTGACAATCCTCTCTCTCACACTCACTGCTGACAGGTGACAGGTGACACTCCTCTCTCTCACACTCACTGCTGACAGGTGACACTCCTCTCTCTCACACTCACTGCTGACAGGTGACACTCCTCTCTCTCACACTCACTGCTGACAGGTGACACTCCTCTCTCTCACACTCACTGCTGACAGGTAACACCTCTCTCTCACACTCACTGCTGACAGGTGACACTCCTCTCTCTCACACTCACTGCTGACAGGTGACACTCCTCTCTCTCACACTCACTGCTGACAGGTGACACTCCTCTCTCTCACACTCACTGCTGACAGGTGACACTCCTCTCTCTCACACTCACTGCTGACAGGTAACACCTCTCTCTCACACTCACTGCTCACACCTCACACTCACTGCTGACAGGTGACACCTCTCTCTCACACTCTCTGCTGACAGGTGACACTCCTCTCTCTCACACTCACTGCTGACAGGTAACTCCTCTCTCTCACACTCACTGCTGACAGGTAACACCTCTCTCTCACACTCACTGCTGACAGGTGACACTCCTCTCTCTCACACTCACTGCTGACAGGTGACACTCCTCTCTCTCACACTCACTGCTGACAGGTGACACTCCTCTCTCTCACACTCACTGCTGACAGGTAACACCTCTCTCTCACACTCACTGCTGACAGGTGACACTCCTCTCTCTCACACTCACTGCTGACAGGTGACACTCCTCTCTCTCACACTCACTGCTGACAGGTGACACTCCTCTCTCTCACACTCACTGCTGACAGGTGACACTCCTCTCTCTCACACTCACTGCTGACAGGTGACACTCCTCTCTCTCACACTCACTGCTGACAGGTAACACCTCTCTCACACTCACTGCTGACAGGTAACACCTCTCTCTCACACTGCTGACAGGTGACACTCCTCTCTCTTACACTCACTGCTGACAGGTGACACTCCTCTCTCTCACACTCACTGCTGACAGGTGACACTCCTCTCTCTCACACTCACTGCTGACAGGTGACACTCCTCTCTCTCACACTCACTGCTGACAGGTAACACCTCTCTCTCACACTCACTGCTGACAGGTGACACTCCTCTCTCTCACACTCACTGCTGACAGGTGACACTCCTCTCTCTCACACTCACTGCTGACAGGTAACACCTCTCTCTCACACTCACTGCTGACAGGTAACTCCTCTCTCTCACACTCACTGCTGACAGGTGACACTCCTCTCTCTCACACTCACTGCTGACAGGTGACACCTCTCTCTCACACTCACTGCTGACAGGTGACACTCCTCTCTCTCACACTCACTGCTGACAGGTAACTCCTCTCTCTCACACTCACTGCTGACAGGTGACACTCATCTCTCTCACAATCACTGCTGACAGGTAACTCCTCTCTCTCACACTCACTGCTGACAGGTGACACTCATCTCTCTCACACTCAATGCTGACAGGTGACACTCCTCTCTCTCACACTCACTGCTGACAGGTGACCCTCCTCTCTCTCACACTCACTGCTGACAGGTGACCCTCCTCTCTCTCACACTCACTGCTGACAGGTAACACCTCTCTCTCACACTCACTGCTGACAGGTGACACTCCTCTCTCTCACACTCACTGCTGACAGGTGACACTCCTCTCTCTCAAACTCACTGCTGACAGGTGACACTCCTCTCTCTCACACTCACTGCTGACAGGTGACACTCCTCTCTCTCACACTCACTGCTGACAGGTGACACTCCTCTCTCTCACACTCACTGCTGACAGGTGACACTCCTCTCTCTCACACTCACTGCTGACAGGTAACACCTCTCTCTCACACTCACTGCTGACAGGTGACACTCCTCTCTCTCACACTCACTGCTGACAGGTGACACTCCTCTCTCTCACACTCATTGCTGACAGGTAACACCTCTCTCTCTCACTGCTGACAGGTGACACTCCTCTCTCTCACACTCACTGCTGACAGGTGACACTCCTCTCTCTCACACTCACTGCTGACAGGTAACTCCTCTCTCTCACACTCACTGCTGACAGGTGACACTCCTCTCTCTCACACTCACTGCTGACAGGTGACACTCCTCTCTCTCACACTCACTGCTGACAGGTAACACCTCTCTCTCACACTCACTGCTGACAGGTAACACCTCTCTCTCACACTCACTGCTGACAGGTGACACTCCTCTCTCTCACACTCACTGCTGACAGGTGACACTCCTCTCTCTCACACTCACTGCTGACAGGTAACACCTCTCTCTCACACTCACTGCTGACAGGTGACACTCCTCTCTCTCACAGTCACTGCTGACAGGTAACACCTCTCTCTCACACTCACTGCTGACAGGTGACACTCCTCTCTCTCACACTCACTGCTGACAGGTAACACCTCTCTCTCACACTCACTGCTGACAGGTAACACCTCTCTCTCACACTCACTGCTGACAGGTGACACTCCTCTCTCTCACACTCACTGCTGACAGGTGACACTCCTCTCTCTCACACTCACTGCTGACAGGTAACACCTCTCTCTCACACTCACTGCTGACAGGTGACACTCCTCTCTCTCACACTCACTGCTGACAGGTGACACTCCTCTCTCTCACACTCACTGCTGACAGGTGACACTCCTCTCTCTCACACTCACTGCTGACAGGTAACACCTCTCTCTCACACTGCTGACAGGTGACACCTCTCTCTCACACTCACTGCTGACAGGTGACACTCCTCTCTCTCACACTCACTGCTGACAGGTGACACTCCTCTCTCTCACACTCACTGCTGACAGGTGACACTCCTCTCTCTCACACTCACTGCTGACAGGTAACACCTCTCTCTCACACTCACTGCTGACAGGTGACACTCCTCTCTCTCACACTCACTGCTGACAGGTGACACTCCTCTCTCTCACACTCACTGCTGACAGGTGACCCTCCTCTCTCTCACACTCACTGCTGACAGGTAACACCTCTCTCTCACACTCACTGCTGACAGGTGACACTCCTCTCTCTCACACTCACTGCTGACAGGTGACACTCCTCTCTCTCACACTCACTGCTGACAGGTGACACTCCTCTCTCTCACACTCACTGCTGACAGGTAACACCTCTCTCTCACACTCACTGCTGACAGGTGACACTCCTCTCTCTCACACTCACTGCTGACAGGTGACACTCCTCTCTCTCACACTCACTGCTGACAGGTGACACTCCTCTCTCTCACACTCACTGCTGACAGGTGACACTCCTCTCTCTCACACTCACTGCTGACAGGTGACACTCCTCTCGCTCACACTCACTGCTGACAGGTGACACTCCTCTCTCTCACACTCACTGCTGACAGGTAACACCTCTCTCTCACACTCACTGCTGACAGGTGACACTCCTCTCTCTCACACTCACTGCTGACAGGTGACACTCCTCTCTCTCACACTCACTGCTGACAGGTGACACTCCTCTCTCTCACACTCACTGCTGACAGGTGACACTCCTCTCGCTCACACTCACTGCTGACAGGTGACACTCCTCTCTCTCACACTCACTGCTGACAGGTAACACCTCTCTCTCACACTCACTGCTGACAGGTGACACTCCTCTCTCTCACACTCACTGCTGACAGGTGACACTCCTCTCTCTCACACTCACTGCTGACAGGTGACACCTCTCTCTCACACTCACTGCTGACAGGTGACACTCCTCTCTCTCACACTCACTGCTGACAGGTGACACTCCTCTCTCTCACACTCACTGCTGACAGGTGACACTCCTCTCTCTCACACTCACTGCTGACAGGTGACACTCCTCTCTCTCACACTCACTGCTGACAGGTGACACTCCTCTCTCTCACACTCACTGCTGACAGGTGACACTCCTCTCTCTCACACTCACTGCTGACAGGTAACACCTCTCTCTCACACTCACTGCTGACAGGTGACACTCCTCTCTCTCACACTCACTGCTGACAGGTGACACTCCTCTCTCTCACACTCACTGCTGACAGGTGACACTCCTCTCTCTCACACTCACTGCTGACAGGTGACACTCCTCTCTCTCACACTCACTGCTGACAGGTGACACTCCTCTCTCTCACACTCACTGCTGACAGGTAACACCTCTCTCTCACACTCACTGCTGACAGGTGACACTCCTCTCTCTCACACTCACTGCTGACAGGTGACACTCCTCTCTCTCACACTCACTGCTGACAGGTGACACCTCTCTCTCACACTCACTGCTGACAGGTGACACTCCTCTCTCTCACACTCACTGCTGACAGGTGACACTCCTCTCGCTCACACTCACTGCTGACAGGTGACACTCCTGGATATAATCACACTCACTGCTAAGTTCCCACCTCATTATTAACAGGTGACTAAGTTTTTAAAGGCATAAAGTATTTTTATCTTCATATTTTGTTGTATATTCATAGAAAATTTTATCATCTAGTGAAATCTGGTTAATCTTTACTTATATGTACTTGTACGTATAGGTATAATTATCATACATAGTGTAAATTACCTTGGATAACCCCCAAAATTTAGACAAGTGACCTATTTCCATTGACACAAACCTCGTGAGACCCGGCAGTCCTGGCAGGATGGTGCTCATAAGGAGTCCTGGCAGGATGGTGCTCATAAGGAGTCCTGGCAGGATGGTGCTCATAAGGAGTCCTGGGAGGATGGTGCTCATAAGGAGTCCTGGCAGGATGGTGCTCATAAGGAGTCCTGGGAGGATGGTGCTCATAAGGAGTCCTGGGAGGATGGTGCTCATAAGGAGTCCTGGGAGGATGGTGCTCATAAGGAGTCCTGGGAGGATGGTGCTCATAAAGAGTCCTGGGAGGATGGTGCTCATAAGGAGTCCTGGCAGGATGGTGCTCATAAGGAGTCCTGGCAGGATGGTGCTCATAAGGAGTCCTGGCAGGATGGTGCTCATAAGGAGTCCTGGGAGGATGGTGCTCATAAGGAGTCCTGGGAGGATGATGCTCATAAGGAGTCCTGGCAGGATGGTGCTCATAAGGAGTCCTGGCAGGATGGTGCTCATAAGGAGTCCTGGGAGGATGGTGCTCATAAGGAGTCCTGGGAGGATGGTGCTCATAAGGAGTCCTGGGAGGATGGTGCTCATAAAGAGTCCTGGGAGGATGGTGCTCATAAGGAGTCCTGGCAGGATGGTGCTCATAAGGAGTCCTGGGAGGATGGTGCTCATAAAGAGTCCTGGGAGGATGGTGCTCATAAGGAGTCCTGGCAGGATGGTGCTCATAAGGAGTCCTGGCAGGATGGTGCTCATAAGGAGTCCTGGCAGGATGGTGCTCATAAGGAGTCCTGGCAGGATGGTGCTCATAAGGAGTCCTGGGAGGTTGATGCTCATAAGGAGTCCTGGGAGGATGGTGCTCATAAGGAGTCCTGGGAGGATGGTGCTCATAAGGAGTCCTGGGAGGATGATGCTCATAAGGAGTCCTGGGAGGTTGGTGCTCATAAGGAGTCCTGGCAGGATGGTGCTCATAAGGAGTCCTGGGAGGATGATGCTCATAAGGAGTCCTGGGAGGTTGGTGCTCATAAGGAGTCCTGGGAGGATGGTGCTCATAAGGAGTCCTGGGAGGATGGTGCTCATAAGGAGTCCTGGGAGGATGGTGCTCATAAGGAGTCCTGGGAGGATGATGCTCATAAGGAGTCCTGGGAGGATGGATGCTCATAAGGAGTCCTGGGAGGATGGTGCTCATAAGGAGTCCTGGAAGGATGATGCTCATAAGGAGTCCTGGGAGGATGGTGCTCATAAGGAGTCCTGGAAGGATGATGCTCATGAGTCCTGGGAGGATGGTGCTCATAAGGAGTCCTGGGAGGATGGTGCTCATAAGGAGTCCTGGAAGGATGGTGCTCATAAGGAGTCCTGGAAGGTTGATGCTCATAAGGAGTCCTGGGAGAATTGTGCTCATAAGGAGTCCTGGGAGTATGGTGCTCATAAGGAGTCCTGGGAGGATGGTGCTCATAAGGAGTCCTGGGAGGATGATGCTCATAAGGAGTCCTGGGAGGATGGTGCTCATAAGGAGTCCTGGGAGGATGGTGCTCATAAGGAGTCCTGGGAGGATGGTGCTCATAAGGAGTCCTGGGAGGATGGTGCTCATAAGGAGTCCTGGGAGGATGGTGCTCATAAGGAATCCTGGGAGGATGATGCTCATAAGGAGTCCTGGTAGGATGGATGCTCATAAGGAGTCCTGGGAGGATGATGCTCATAAGGAGTCCTGGCAGGATGGATGCTCATAAGGAGTCCTGGAAGGATGATGCTCATAATGAGTCCTGGCAGGATGGATGCTCATAAGGAGTCCTGGCAGGATGATGCTCATAAGGAGTCCTGGGAGGATGGATGCTCATAAGTAGTCCTGGGAGGATGATGCTCATAAGGAGTCCTGGGAGGATGATGCTCATAAGGAGTCCTGGGAGGATGATGCTCATAAGGAGTCCTGGGAGGATGATGCTCATAAGGAGTCCTGGGAGGATGATCATAAGGAGTCCTGGGAGGATGATGCTCATAAGGAGTCCTGGCAGGATGGATGCTCATAAGGAGTCTTGGGAGGATGGATGCTCATAAGGAGTCCTGGGAGGATGGATGCTCATAAGGAGTCCTGGGATGATGATGCTCATAATGAGTCCTGGGAGGATGATGCTCATAAGGAGTCCTGGGAGGATGGTGCTCATAAGGAGTCTTGGGAGGATGATGCTCATAAGGAGTCCTGGGAGGTTGATGCTCATAAGGAGTCCTAGGAGGATGATGCTCATAAGGAGTCCTAGGAGGATGATGCTCATAAGGAGTCCTGGGAGGATGATGCTCATAAGGAGTCCTAGGAGGATGATGCTCATAAGGAGTCCTGGGAGGATGATGCTCATAAGGAGTCCTAGGAGGATGCTCATAAGGAGTCCTGGGAGGATAGTGCTCATAAGGAGTCCTGGGAAGATGATGCTCATAAGGAGTCCTGGGAGGATGATGCTCATAAGGAGTCCTGGCAGGATACTCATAAGGAGTCCTGGGAGGATGATGCTCATAAGGAGTCCTGGCAGGATGGATGCTCACAAGAAGTCCTGGGAGGATGATGCTCATAAGGAGTCTTGGGAGGATGATGCTCATAAGGAGTCCTGGGAGGATGGATGCTCATAAGGAGTCCTGGGAGGATGATGCTCATATGGAGTCCTGGGAGGATGGTGCTCATAAGGAGTCTTGGGAGGATGATGCTCACAAGGAGTCCTAGGAGGATGCTCATAAGGAGTCCTGGGAGGATGATGCTCATAAGGAGTCCTAGGAGGATGATGCTCATAAGGAGTCCTGGGAGGATGATGCTCATAAGGAGTCCTGGGAGGATGATGCTCATAAGGAGTCCTGGGAGGATGATGCTCATAAGGAGTCCTGGGAGGATGGTGCTCATAAGGAGTCCTGGGAGGATGATGCTCATAAGGAGTCCTGGTCTATGTTAGGCAGCTCCAATTCTCCCCACCGGCTTAAGCCTATGCCTTGACCTAGTGAGGTCAGACACGTCACTTAAGGGAGGAGCACTGTGTCCGACCTAGCAGCTAGTCAGGGCCAACTCACACCCACTCATGTATTTACCCAACCTATTTTTAACCCTTTCAGGGTCCCCAGGCCCTCTCAGAGACTTGTTCTCAGGGTCGCCAAAATTTAAAAAAAAAAAAAAATTCTTCACTTTCTCCAAGCCTAAAGGCAAGCCTTGTGATTATTCAGTGTACCAAGTAGGGTTCACTTGTACACTGACTCACCCTATTAGACCAAGCACACTGAGAAATACCAAAAAGCTTTAGAAGCTAAGTAGGACACATCACAGGGACTAAAGGAGGTAAGCAGGACACATCACAGGGACTAAATGAGGTAAGCAGGACACATCACAGGGACTAAAGGAGGTAAGCAGGGCACATCAAAGGGACTAAAGGAGGTAAGCAGGACACATCAAAGGGATTAAAGGAGGTAAGCAGGACACATGACAGGGACTAAATGAGGTCAGCAGGACACATCACTGGGACTAAAGGAGGTAAGCAGGACACATCACAGGGACTAAAGGAGATAAGCAGGACATACCATAGGGACTAAAGGAGGTAAGCAGGACACATCACAGGGACTAAAGGCGGTAAGCAAGACACATCATAGGGACTAAAGGAGGTAAGCAGGACACATCACAGGGACTAAAGGAGGTAAGCAAGACACATCACAGGGACTAAAGGAGGTAAGCAGGACACATCACAGGAACTAAAGGAGGTAAGCAGGACACATCACAGGGACTAAAGGAGGTAAGCAAGACACATTACAGGGACTAAAGGAGGTAAGCAAGACACATTACAGGGACTAAAGGAGGTAAGCAAGACACATCACAGGGACTAAAGGAGGTAAGCAGGACACATCATAGGGACTAAAGGAGGTAAGCAGGACACATCATAGGGACTAAAGGAGGTAAGCAGGACACATCATAGGGACTATAGGAGGTAAGCAGGACACATTACAGGGACTAAAGGAGGTAAGCAGGACACATCATTGGGACTAAAGGAGGTAAGCAGGATACATTGCAAGGACTAAAGAAGGTAAGCAGGACACATCATAGGGACTAAAGGAGGTGAGCAGGACACATTACAGGGACTAAAGGAGGTAAGCAGGACACATCATTGGGACTAAAGGAGGTAAGCAGGATACATTGCAAGGACTAAAGAAGGTAAGCAGGACACATCATAGGGACTAAAGGAGGTGAGCAGGACACATTACAGGGACTAAAGGAGGTAAGCAGGACACATCATAGGGACTAAAGGAGGTAAGCAGGACACATTGCAAGGACTAAAGAAGGTAAGCAGGACACAGCATAGGGACTAAAGGAGGTAAGCAGGACACATCATAGGGACTAAAGGAGGTAAGCAGGACACATCATAGGGACTAAAGGAGGTAAGCAGGACACATCACAGGGACTAAAGGAGGTAAGCAGGACACATCACAGGGACTAAAGGAGGTAAGCAGGACACATTACAGGGACTAAAGGAGGTAAGCAGGACACATCATAGGGACTAAAGGAGGGAAGCAGGACACATCATAGGGACTAAAGGAGGTAAGCAGGACACATCACGGGGACTAAAGGAGGTAAGCAGGACACATTACAGGGACTAAAGGAGGTAAGCAGGACACATCATAGGGACTAAAGGAGGGAAGCAGGACACATCATAGGGACTAAAGGAGGTAAGCAGGACACATTACAGGGACTAAAGGAGGTAAGCAGGACACATCATAGGGACTAAAGGAGGTAAGCAGGACACATCACAGGGACTAAAGGAGGTAAGCAGGACACATTACAGGGACTAAAGGAGGTAAGCAGGACACATCATAGGGACTAAAGGAGGGAAGCAGGACACATCATAGGGACTAAAGGAGGTAAGCAGGACACATTGCAAGGACTAAAGGAGGTAAGCAGGACACATCATAGGGACTAAAAGAGGTAAGCAGGATACATTACAGGGACTAAAGGAGGTAAGCAGGACACATCATAGGGACTAAAGGAGGTAAGCAGGACACATCATAGGGACTAAAGGAGGTAAGCAGGATGTTGCAACCCTTGAATGGGTCACAGTGTATGTAATGTATATTACCTTTTCATATAATTTTATATTGCTTATATTTGCGATAATAGCTAAATCATAAATATATTGCTTTATATTATTATTTGACTTACTTTTGTTAGGTAGGATGTAACATTTATATATTATGTGCTCATAGTTCAAGTCTTGATTGTCTAACTACTGTAATTATCGCTCGTGGCTCGTTACTCTGCCGGCTTCTCGGTGTTGCTGGGCAGCAACTGTCCACGGAGCTATCACGTGATCGAGGGGGGGTGTTCACACCTCGCCTGAAGTAGTCAGTCTGGACTAGACTCTCTTGGTGGTTGGACGTATTCCTGACAAGACGTGCCTAACTCTCCCTTACTGGCCCCTTGTTGGAAGATCGTCTCTGTCGCTTTATTGTTGTAGGTTCTGTGGAACTCTGTTCACCGAATACTGTCTAGACTTAGTGATTTTCGACGTTGTAATGAGGTTGTGTATCGCATAGACACTCTGAGCAACTCAGGTTCTGAGCTGTAGCTTCTGACCTAACTTGTACTGGTATCTGTGCACTGTCACAGTCGGGGATTTTCTTATGCTGAACTTAGATTCAGTAGTATGGGAGTTTTGTGACTTTTGTGGAGGATCTGCTGATGGTCCCTACTTAGTGTCGTTATATTATCTCCTTGTTCCTGATTCTGTGTCACAGTTGCTTGTTATATTGCTATTGGGCTTAACAGTCGTTTTATTGTTCAAGCAAGCTGTTCTGATTGCCAGGTGGTCAAGAAGTTAGTCGATGTGAGGACTTTGTCAGTCACTTGTTTAAGTCTAGTCGAGTCGTGAGACATAGCGAACTACTTAGAGCACTTACACACATACACACAAACTTATTTGTATATTGTATTATTAAATGTTAATGTACCAAATGGTACTTGAGACGTATAAATGTGATATGTGCCTTAAGTACAATACTACTGTACACGAGAGAAGTGATTATTATTAATTTGTTTTAATTTATTAATTTATTTTAATTTGATAATATACTCCTAGACATCTTGATTGTTAATAAATTTATTAAATTTTAATTTCTCTAGTTAGTAGCCTACCAGTAGTAATCCTGAAGCACTAATAATTCTTATTGAATTCTAATGGATAATTGGACCAGGATACTGACTAATTGTTACGAAAACCCAGTAACAGGCTGGATGCTAGAAGGGCAGTCCTTTCTAGTATTCACTGTAGATCTCTAAGCTTATTAGAAATCGCGTTTTTTGTAACACAGGACACATCACAGGGACTAAAAAAGTCTATTTTCCATAAGCCTGGAATTAATCTGAATCAGAAAGTTACTCGTTCACTAATTTTAAAAGCTGCTAACAAAAATATCATAAATTAAGACCTGTGTTACATGGTCGAGTGGAGAATGTCATGACTCACGAAATCGTAATAACACCATTGCCAACGTGTTATTACGATTTCGTGAATCATGATGGGAGCTTTGAAAGAACTTAAGCTAGAGTTCGCCACGGCCACGCTGGTGGGAGATTTATCTGTGAAAACTTTCATTTGTGGTCACAGTGGTGGCCCATGCTAACTTTCTATGATGTGTATAGAAATATACTGAGTTAGATGAATTTTATTGCAGCCAGCTGGCCCGGTGGCTTATATACTGGCCTGGAGTTTTACGACTAACTTACCATAGGTTCAAACCCCACCCGTACCATGGTTTGAGTGTCAAGACTGACCTGCACTCGTCATGGACGACACGTCCATGGCGACTTGAAAGTTATTACAGCAGTTGAGAAAAAATGGCAGATAGAGTCATAGCTTGCAGAAATTTGAAATTATAACCGCAGATAATGGCTCTAATGTTGATGAAATAAGGAAGGTATGCAGACGCGATGATAGATGATGCAGAAGATAACGATGATGGCGAGGTTGAGATGATTATGGAGGAGATCAGTCCAGATGAAGAGTCTGCTTTAACTCTCATGGAAACGGAAAAACAAAGTCATGTCACAACAGTAGTTAATGGTGTTGTTGTTGTTCTCTGTGATATCAACACTGCAACTGTGTGTACGTGATGTGACTGCCACCGGGGAATATATAAAAGCCTTGCTACCTAAAGTGATAAAGCTGATAAATAAAACTCACAGGCAAAATATGGGACTGGTATTTAAGCAAACTGCTAAACCACTGCCGAGGGTGGACTGTGAAACCCCATGTGGGTCATCCTAAATTAGTAAGTTTACTTAGATACGGGTAAACATAAGTACAGTTATCATACTTAGTAACATATGTGTAAAATACCCAGGAAAACATAAAAAGTCACACCAAGTGACTTATTTCCATTGAGGTCCTTTTAATACCTTGTTATTTAAAGCCTAGCTGCCACAAAGGACATAAGTCACTTTGACTTTTATAGGGGAAATTTGTCATGGAGACCCATACCCATGACTTGCCACCTCCCGGACGCTTCCTGCAGCACCCCCTACAGACCCTGGCACTCCTGACCATTCTTCGGACCTCTCTTCCAACCCGGTACCTCCTCCGGGCAGCGTTCCATCACCCACTGGTACCGTGGTTGCGACCGACCCTTTAGACATTTCTGACCTCTGCGCGGCTTTCACTATGATGCCGGCTTCTCCACATACAGTGCATCGATTTTTGGATCGTACACACAGCTCTGGATGGCCCGCCTCAAACCTTCCATCCAAACGACCTTCTGGAAATGTCCAACTAAGCAATTCCTCCCCTTACGCTCTATGTTTCAAAGTCTTTCTTGGACAAAATTCTTTACACATCAACCAATTTCTACGACTATCTTTCAGATCACAGCATCAGCATCGCCATGTTGAGCAGAACATTTCGTTCTGTGTTCTTAAGAGTGACACACGTGTTGCCACAGTACAAAATGCAGAGCAGGCACATAATCTTTCACTTCTGGATGTTGTTGACAACACACCAGTTACGATTTACAAGCACATCTCTCTAAATTCTTGCTGTGGATCTATTGTACTTACACATACGATCGTACAGTGACAGTTCTATTGTACTTGCACATATGATTGTGAAATGACGACATTCTGGAGCAACTTGAGCTCCAGAATCTCCCGATCATTAAAGTTAACATTACATACCCCCTGCCCGCAGGCGGAAGCCCTATCCTTGCAATATAGCGAGGCTAACTTTTGACAGCCGTGAACTGCCACCATCTGTTTACGTAGCAGGACCACGCCTACAAGTGGGGGAAGTGATCCCTACCCCGCAACAATGCCGAAAATGCTGGCGCTTCGACCACTCGGCAAAATATTGCAGGTGTGTGGTGCTGCTGATCATAGCAGTCCATCCTGCAGCCACCCTCCCTTTCGGCTTAACTGCAAAGAGGCACACTTGGCCTCTTAAAAGGAGATCCGCTGTCTTAAAGAGAAAGAGGGTTTCTCTTACGCCATGGCAGTTTTCAATCTCTGCCTCCAAGAGAGACTCCCACGGCTGTCTTATTCCGGAGTCACTAGACAGCCCCAGACTTCGGGGATGCCTGTTTTCACAACTGCCTCTGTGCCCCTTACTTCTGCAGTCAGCTCAACATCCAACCCTTTTACAGTCCTGGGCTCTGAGGTTCCAACCTCATCATCCCTTACTGTCCCTACTTCTTCACCTTCCCACTCACATGTTTCAACGTCTACGCATTCCCTCCAGTCTAAGTCGACGCCCCATGTTCCTTCTTCTCCAGAGTCTTCATCTTCATTTACGTCCAAATCTCATTCAACCCCCAAACCACATGACATTCCCACACGTTATTCTCCCTCTATCTTTACCTCGAAATGCATCTGATACTGTTGTGGAGGTTCATCCACCCCTGATTGCAGCTGCTCCCTCGCCTGTCCATCCGGAAGTTTCTGCATGCCAAGGCACTTCTACTTCTTCTTTGGTATCTTCCGTTGTCTCTCCACTTTTTACCCAAACTACATCTTCTCCCTCTGCCGCCAAGCTCTCTCCGCCTTCTCTCTATCTCTTCAGAAACTATTGAAGCCATTTCCGCGTTGATCGAGGAGACAACCCTGTGATGGAAACCGGTCCACACCCCGACACCTCACATTCTCATCTTTTTTTCGCCTGCAAAATGTTACTATTATGCTCTATTAGCCGATCATGGTTTATTTGCAGTGGAATATTCGAGATCTCAACGGTAATTGGGGTGAGCTTCAGGTGTTGCTCTCCCAGTTTTCCCCTGTTTGTGTCTGTTTACAAGAACCAAAATTGAGCTCCGCTGTTTTCCGTTCCGTCTCCGGCTATATCTTATTACATTCATTGGATTCTTTTCCCAGTGGGACTTTTAATGAAAGTGCACTTCTTTTGCACCACTGTATACCACATTCTCGGGTCCTTCTCCATACTTTGCTGCATAACACTGCAGCCTGCATCTAACTGAACAAGTGTTATACAGTCTGCTCTTTATATCTTTCTCCTTCGCGGCCATTATCTATTCCGGATGTGGCATTTCTGATTTCTTCCCTACCTCCTCCTCCCCTCTTATTAGGTTTGTCTGCAATCGTTTCATTACTATGTAGTGAGTCACTCTTATTAGGAGATTTTAATGCTCATCATTTCCTCTCGGGAGGGTCTCACTGTGACTTGTGGCAATCAATTAGAGGCTCTTCTCATTTCTCTTCCATATTTTAAATACAAGTACTCCCACTCATTGCGACCCTCAAACTCAAACTCTCTCTTCCGAAGATCTCTCAAATTGCTCCTCATCCACTGCACTCGACTGTATCTGATTTACATGACAGCGATCATTTTCCTATCTTCTCATACATATTCTCGACCTCTTCGCAGCCCACGTTGGCAGTTTGAATGAAGAACCTTCTCCTTTGTCCTAAACTACTGACCTATTACAACTACTTTTGTCCTCTGTTTTAACCGCAGCCTCGAATACAATCTGTCAAACCTCAGGTAGGCTCCCTCAGAAATGCGTGCCTCGGTGGTCTCTTGCTTGTGCTCGTGCTACATGGGACCGATATCGTTGCAATAGAACCACAGAGCGACTCCTGGATTTTAAACGGGCGAGGGCGGTGGCCCGACGTCGCATCCGTGAAGCTAAACGCACTGGTTGGCAGGATTATGTTTCTACCATCACTTCGGCTTCTTCTGTAAGTGTAGTTTGGAAAAAAAAAAGTACGGAAATTGAGTGGTAAGTACTCTTAAAACCCTGCTCCCGTTCTTAGGGTTGTTGTTGTCAGCATTGAAGTTGCCACAGAAATTTGAAATCATCTTGTCCGTATCTCTCAGGGGCTCCATCTATGCCCCCTCGTTTCTTTCCTTCAAGTCTACCAGAGAGTTATTGCCTTTATACTTTTGTTCTAACAGAGACGAGTCTTATAATGTGCCTTTTACTCTTCTAGAACTAGAGTCAACATTTTCCACTTGCCGATCATTGGCAGCTGGGACCTGATGGTTTTCATATTAGTATACTTCAGCATTTACATTCGTCAACACTCACAGTTCTCTTACGTCTTTTTAATCTTATTTGGTCACAAGGAGTTCTTCCCCAGCTTTGGAAAACTGCCGTTGTTTTGCCTTTTCGTAAACCAGATACTTCGGCCATGATACCTCACACTATCGTCTCATAGCTCTTACCAGTACAGTTTGCAGGTTGATGCAACGTCTGGTAAATAGGCGTTTGGTGTGGTATTTAGAAACACAATAGCCTCTCCACTAGTTAATTTAGCTTTCGTAAGGAGCGCTCCACTATCGACCCCTTAGTCCGCTTACATACCTATGTTCGTAATGCCTTTGCTGATAAATGCTCGGTTATTGCAGTCATTTTTATCTTGAAAAGGCATGTGACACTACTTGAAGAAACAACATCTTGCCCAAGCTAATTCCTTAGCCGTCCGAGGCACTCAGACAATTCTCCTTAAAAACTTAATCTGAGAGACATTTCCGTGTTCGGTTTAATAATGTGCTTTCCCTGGATGGGTTTCCCTGTCATATTTCAAATCATAGGAAGGGTTTCCCTGTCATTTCCCATTACACAGGAAGGTTTCTCAGTCACATTCCATCAGAGGATAGTTTCCCTGTCACATTCCATCACACAGGATAGTTTCCCTGTCACATTCCATCACACAGGATAGTTTCCCTGTCACATTCCATCTCACAGGATAGTTTCCCTGGCACATTCCATCACACAGGATAGTTTCCCTGTCACATTCTATCACACAGGATAGTTTCCCTGTCACATTCCATCACACAGGATAGTTTCCCTGCCACATTCCATAACACAGGATAGTTTCCCTGTCACATTCCATCACACAGGATAGTTTCCCTGCCACATTCCATCACACGGGATAGTTTCCCTGTCACATTCCATCACACAGGATAGTTTCCCTGCCACATTCCATCACACAGGATAGTTTCCCTGTCACATTCCATCATACAGGATAGTTTCCCTGTCACATTCCATCACACAGAATAGTTTCCTTGTCATATTCCATCACAGGATAGTTTCCCTGCCACATTCCATCACACAGGATAGTATCCCTGCCATATTCCGTTACACAGGATAGTTTGCCTCTCACATTCCATCACACAGCATAGTTTCCCTGCCACATTCCATCACACAGCATAGTTTCACTGCCACATTCCATCACACACACAATAGTTTCCACACCACATTCCATCACACAGGATAGTTTCTCTGTCACATTCGATCACACAGGATAGTTTCCATGCCACATTCCATCACACAGCATAGTTTCCCTGCCATATTCCATCACACACGATAGTTTCCCTGCCACATTCCATCACACAGGATAGTTTCTCTGTCACATTCCATCACACAGGATAGTTTCCCTGCTGCATTCCATCACACAGGATAGTTTCCCTACCACATTCCATCACACATGATACTTTCCCTGCCACATTCCATCACACAGGATAGTTTCCCTGCCACATTCCATCACAGGATAATTTCCTTGCCACATTTCATCACACAGGATAATTTCCCTCTCACATTCCATCACACAGGATAGTTTCCCTGCTGCATTCCATCACACAGGATAGTTTCCCTGCCACATTCCATCACACAGGATAGTTTCCCTGCCACATTCCATCACACAGGATAGTTTCCCTGCCACATTCCATCACACAGGATAGTTTCCCTGCCACATTCCATCACACAGCATAGTTTCCCTGCCACATTCCATCACACACGATAGTTTCCCTGCCACATTCCATCACACAGGATAGTTTCCCTGCCACATTCCATCAGAGGATAATTTCCTTGCCACATTCCATCACACAGGATAGTTTCCCTGTCACATTCAATCATACATGGTAGTTTCCCTGATACATTCCATCACACAGGATAGTTCCCCTGCCACATTCCCTCACACAGGAAAGTTTCCCTGCCACATTCCATCACACAGGATAGTTTCCCTGCCACATTCCATCACACAGGATAGTTTCTCTGCCACATTCCATCACACAGGATAGTTTCCCTGCCACATTCCATCATACAGGATAGTTTCTCTGCCACATTCCATCATACATGATAGTTTCCCTGCCACATTCCATCACACAGGATAGTTTCTCTGCCACATTCCATCACACAGAATAGTTTCCCTGCCACATTCCATCATACAGGATAGTTTCCCTGCCACATTCCATCACACAGGATAGCTTCCCTGGCACATTCCATCACATGGGATAGTTTTCCTGCCACATTCTATCACACTGGATAGTTTCCCTGCCACATTCCCTCACACAGGAAAGTTTCCCTGCCACATTCCATTACACAGGATAGTTTCTCTGCCACATTCCATCACACAGGATAGTTTCCCTGCCACATTCCATCACACAGCATAGTTTCCCTGCCACATTCCATCACACACGATAGTTTCCCTGCCACATTCCATCACACAGGATAGTTTCCCTGCAACATTCCATCACACAGGATAGTTTCTCTGCCAAATTCCATCACACAGGATAGTTTCCCTGCCACATTCCATCACACAGCATAGTTTCCCTGCCACATTCCATCACACACGATAGTTTCCCTGCCACATTCCATCACACACGATAGTTTCCCTGCCACATTCCATCACACAGGATAGTTTCCATGCCACATTCCATCACACAGGATAGTTCCTCTGTCACATTTCATCACACAGGATAATTTCCCTGCCACATTTCATCACACAGGTTAATTTCCATCTCACATTCCATCACACAGTATAGTTTCCCTGTTACATTCCATCATACACGGTAGTTTCCCTGCCACATTCCATCACACAGGATAGTTTCCCTGGCACATTCCATCACATGGGATAGTTTTCCTGCCACATTCTATCACACTGGATAGTTTCCCTGCCACATTCCCTCACAGGAAAGTTTAACTGCCACATTCCATCACACAGGATAGTTTCCCTGCCACATTCCGTCACACAGCATAGTTTCCCTGCCACATTCCATCACAAACGATAGTTTCCCTGCCACATTCCATCACACAGGATAGTTTCTCTGCCACATTCCATCACACAGGATAGTTTCCCTGCCACATTCCATTACACAGCATAGTTTCCCTGCCACATTCCATCACACACGATAGTTTCCCTGCCACATTCCATCACACAAGATAGTTTCTCTGTCACATTCCATCACACAGCATAGTTTCCCTGCCACATTCCATCACACAGGAAAGTTTCCCTGCCACATTCCATCACACAGGATAGTTTCCCTGCCACATTCCATCACACAGGATAGTTTCCCTGCCACATTCCATCACACAGGATAGTTTCCCTGCCACATTCCATCACACAGGATAGTTTCTCTGCCACATTCCATCACACAGGATAGTTTCTCTGTCACATTCCATCACACAGCATAGTTTCCCTGCCACTTTCCATCACACAGCATAGTTTCCCTGCCACATTCCATCACATACGATAGATTCCCTGCCACATTCCATCACACAGGATAGTTTCTCTGTCACATTCCATCACACATGATAGTTTCCCTGGCACATTCCATCATACAGGATAGTTTCCCTGCCACATTCCATCACACATGATAGTTTCCCTGGCACATTCCATCACATGGGATAGTTTTCCTGCCACATTCTATCACACTGGATAGTTTCCCTGCCACATTCCCTCAAACAGGAAAGTTTCCCTGCCACATTCCATCATACAGGATAGTTTCTCTGTCACATTCCATCATGCATGATAGTTTCCCTGCCACATTCCATCACACAGGATAGTTTCTCTGCCACATTCCATCACACAGGATAGTTTCCCTGCCACATTCCATCACACAGGATAGTTTCCCTGCCACATTCCATCACACTGGATAGTTTCCCTGCCATATTCCATCACTCAGGATAGTTTCTCTGCCACATTCCATCACACCGGATAGTTTCCCTGCCACATTTCATCACACAGGATAGTTTCCCTGCCACATTCCATTACACAGGATAGTTTCTCTGCCACATTTCATCACACAGGATAGTTTCTCTGCCACATTCCATCACACAACATAGTTTCCCTGCCACATTCCATCACACACGATAGTTTCCCTGCCACATTCCATCACACAGGATAGCTTCCCTGGCACATTCCATCACATGGGATAGTTTTCCTGCCACATTCTATCACACTGGATAGTTTCCCTGCCACATTCCCTCACACAGGAAAGTTTCCCTCCCACATTCCATTACACAGGATAGTTTCTCTGCCACATTCCATCACACAGGATAGTTTCCATGCCACATTCCATCACAAAGGATAGTTTCTCTGTCACATTCCATCACACAGCATAGTTTCCCTGCCACATTCCATCACACAGCATAGTTTCCCTGCCACATTAAATCACACACGATAGTTTCCCTGCCACATTCCATCACACAGGATAGTTCCTCTGTCACATTTCATCACGTAGGATAATTTCCCTGCCACATTCCATCACAGGATAATTTCCTTACCACATTTCATCACACAGGATAGTTTCCCTGCCACATTCCATCACACAGGATAGTTTCCCTGTCACATTCCATCACACAGGATAGTTTCCCTGCCACATTCCATCACACAGGATAGTTTCCCTGCCACATTCCATCACACAGGATAGTTTCCCTGCCACATTCCATCACACAGGATAGTTTCCCTGCCACATTCCATCACACAGGATAGCTTCTCTGCCACATTACATCACACAGGATAGTTTCCCTGCCACATTCCATCACACAGGATAGTTTCCCTGCCACATTCCATCACACAGGATAGTTTCCCTGCCACATTCCATCACATAGGATAGTTTCCCTGCCACATTCCATCGCACAGGATAGTTTCCCTGCCACAATCCCTCACACAGGATTGTTTCCCTGCCACATTCCATCACACAGGATAGTTTTGCTGTCACATTCCATCACACAGGATAGTTTCCCTGCCACATTCCGTCACACAGCATAGTTTCCCTGCCACAATCCACCGCAAACGATAGTTTCCCTGCCACATTCCGTCACACAGGATAGCTTCTCTGCCACATTCCATCACACAGGATAGTTTCCCTGCCACATTCCATCACACAGGATAGTTTCTCTGCCACATTCCATCACACAGGATAGTTTCCCTGCCACATTCCATCACACAGGATAGTTTCCTTGTCACAGGATAGTTTCCCTGCCGCATTCCATCACACACGATAGTTTCCCTGCCACATTCCATCACACAGGATAGTTTCTCTCTCACATTCCATCACACAGGATAGTTTCCCTGCCACATTCCATCACACAGGATAGTTTCTCTGTCACATTCCATCACACAGGATAGTTTCCCTGCCACATTCCATCACACAGGATAGTTTCCCTGCCACATTCCATCACACAGGATAGTTTCCCTGCCACATTCCATCACACAGGATAGTTTCTCTGTCACATTCCATCACACACGATAGTTTCCCTGCCACATTCCATCACACAGGATAGTTTCCCTGCCACATTCCATCACACAGGATAGTTTCCCTGCCACATTCCATCACACAGGATAGTTTCCCTGCCACATTCCATCACACAGGATAGTTTCACTGTCAAATTCCGTAACACAGGATAGTTTCCCTGCCACATTCCATCACACAGGATAGTTTCCCTGTTACATTCCATCACGCAGGATATTTCCCTTGCCACATTTAATCACACAGGATAATTTCCCTCTCACATTCCATCACTCAGTATAGTTTCCCTGTCACATTCCATCATACATGGTAGTTTGTCTGCCACATTCCGTCACACAGGATAGTTTCCTTGCCATATTCCTTCACTCAGGAAAGTTTCCCTGCCACATTCCATCACACAGGATAGTTTCCCTGTCACAGTCCATCACACAGGATAGTTTTCCTGCCACATTCCATCACACAGGATAGTTTGCCTCTCACATTCCATCACGCATAATAGTTTCCCTGCCACATTCCATCACATGGAATAGTTGAATAGTTTCCCTGTTACATTCCATTACACAGGATAGTTTCGCTTTCACATTCCATCACACAGGATAGTTTCACTGTCAAATTCCGTAACACAGGATAGTTTCCCTGTCAAATTCCATCACACATAATAGTTTCTCTGCCACATTCCATCACACAGGATAGCTTCCCTGTCAAATTCCATCACACATAATAGTTTCTCTGCCACATTCCTTCACATAAGATAGTTTGCCTGCCACATTCCATCACACAGGATAGTTTCACTGTTAAATTCCGTAACACAGGATAGTTTCCCTGCCACAGTCCATCACACTTGATAGTTTCCCTGCCACATTCCATCACACAGGATAGGTTCCCTGCCACATTCCTTCACACAGGATAGTTTCCGTGCTACATTCCATCACACAGGATAGTTTCCCTGCCACATTCCATCACACAGGATAGTTTCCCTGCCACATTCCGTCACACAGGATAGTTTCCCTGCCACATTCCATCACACAGGATAGTTTCTCTTCCACAAACCATCACACAGGATAGTTTCCCTGCCACATTCCGTCACACTGGATAGTTTCCCTGTCAAATTCCGCCACACAGGATAGTTTTCCTGCCACATTCCATCACACAGGGTAGTTTCCCTGCCACATTCCATCACACAGGATAGTTTCTCTGCCACATCCCATCACACAGGATAGTTTCCCCTACCACATTCCATCACACAGGATAGTTTTCCTGTCAAATTCCATCACCCATAATAGTTTCCCTGCCAAATTCCATCACACAGGAAAGGTTCCCTGCCACATTCCTTCACACAGGATAGGTTCCCTGCCACATTATATCACACAGGATAGTTTCCCTCTCATATTCCATCACACAGGATATTTTCCCTGCTGCATTCCATCACACAGGGTAGTTTCCCTGCCACATTCCATCACACAGGATAGTTTCCCTGGCGCATTCCATCACACAGGATAGTTTCCCTGCCTCATTCTATCACAGGATAGTTTTCCCTGCCACATTCCATCACAGGATAATTTCCCTCTCACATTCCATCACACAGGATAGTTTCCCTGCCACATTCCATCATACATGGTAGTTTCCCTGCCACATTCCATCGCACAGGATAGTTTGCCTGTCACATTCCATCACACAGGATAGTTTTCCTGCCACATTCCATCATACAGGATAGTTTCCCTGTCAAATTCCATCACACATAATAGTTTCCCTGCCACATTCCATCACACAGGATAGGTTCCCTGCCGCATTCCTTCACATAGGATAGTTTCCCTGCCACATTCCATCACACAGGATAGTGTCTCTGCCACATTCCATCACACAGGATAATGTCTCGGCCACATTCCATCACACAGGATAGGTTCCCTGCCACATTCCTTTACATAGGATAGTTTCCCTGCCACATTCCATCACACAGGATAGTGTCTCTGCCACATTCCATCACACAGGATAATGTCTCGGCCACATTCCATCACACAGGATAGTTTCCCTGTCGTATTCCATCACGCAGGATATTTTCCCTGCTGCATTCCATCACAAATCGTAGTTTCCCTGCCACATTCCATCACACTTGATAGTTTCCCTGCCACATTCCATCACACAGGATAGGTTCCCTGCCAAATTCCTTCACACAGGATAGTTTCCCTGCTACATTCCATCACACAGAATAGTTTCCCCTGCCATATTCCATCACACAGGATAGTTTCCCTGCCACATTCCATCACACAGGATAGTTTCCCTGCCACATTCCATCACACAGGATAGGTTCTCTGCTACATTCCTTCACACAGGATAGTTTCCTTGCCACATTCCATCACACAGGATAGTTTCTCTGCCACATTCCATCACACAAGATAGTTTCCCTGCCACATTCCAACACACAGGATAGTTTCCCTGCCACATTCCATTACACAGGATAGTTTCTCTGCCACATTCCATCACACAGGTTAGTTTCCCTGCCACATTCAATCACACAGGATAGTTTCCCTGTCAAATTCCATCACACAGGATAAGTTGTGCAAGAAAGGTATAAAATACCGACAATATGAAAGTTAAGACACATGTGCAACATCTGGATATCTTTATTGTAGACGTTTCGCCATCCAGTGGCTTTATCAATACAGATTCTAGGACATAATAGGAAGACAGTAGAACTATATTTTAACCTTTCTTGCACAACTTGTCAGACACTGCAACATCATGGAATCTTGGTTCAGAGGACATCTACAAGACCTTCTTCACAGCTGCTGCAACTAACCTATCTCTTTGGGAAGGACCTACTACTTCTACTGGGGAATCCCGCCTGCCAGTGACTATGCCCTCGTCTGCTGCCCGTCCTTATCCACTGACGCCTATATAACCGCCAGTCTTCTTGCCTTTGCTCCAGATTCTCCCCCACCACGATGCTGTGAACACTTACTCCAAGGCTGAGGGACTGATTACCTCATCTTTTGTATATAGTTCTACTGTCTTCGTATTATGTCCTAGAATCTGTATTGATAAAGCCAATGGATGGCGAAACGTCTACAATAAAGATATCCAGATGTTGCACATGTGTCTTAACTTTCACATCACACAGGATAGTTTCCCTGCCACATTCCATCGCGCAGGATAGTTTCCCTGCCACAATCCCTCACACAGGATTGTTTCCCTACCACATTCCATCACACTGGATAGTTTCCCTGTCAAATTCCTTCACACAGGATAGTTTCCCTGCCACATTCCATCACACAGGGTAGTTTCTCTGTCACATTCCATCACACACGATAGTTTCCCTGCCACATTTCATCACACTGGATAGTTTCCCTGTCATATTCCATCACACAGGATATTTTCTCTGCTGCATTCCATCATGCAGGATAGTTTCCCTGCCACATTCCATCACTCAGGATAGTTTCCCTGCCACATTCCATCACACTGGATAGTTTCCCTGCCACATTCCATCACACTGGATAGCTTGCTTGTCACATTCCATCACACAGGATAGGTTCCTTGCCACATTCCATCACACAGGATAGTTTCCCTGCCACATTCCATGACACAGGATTGTTTCCCTACCACTTCCATCACAGGATAGTTTCCCCACCACATTCCATCACACAGGATGGGTCTCATACTTGAAGTAATTACAGAAGTAAAAATCTCCAGTCTTCCTTGGAGTTATATACTGTTCAAAAAAAGTTAATATATTATCCTGGCCCGTGTCCATGCCTGGCAGAGGGACATGGATTTCTATTAGAGGTTGGGACATGTCACGGTATAGGTAAATCATTTGCCAGATGCTGACGACAACATTACTAAGACTTTTTCCACTGCAGATTTTTGTCTCTGTAATTATACCTTCATTCGTAGGTACGTTTGGGAGAAGTGGCGATCCCAGACAGACAAAAACAAGTTGTGAAGGTTATGGCAGGACGTCACTTATCTTTCCACAGGAATTGTCACTTTGAACAGATTCTCTCTCAGTTAAGGATGAGACACACACCCATCTCGCTCGTAGTTACCTGCCTAATGGGATCCTGCTGTCTCTCTCTCTCTCTCTCTCTCTCTCTTCACATTTTTAACTGGATGCCCTCACCTTTGTGCTTTTAGGTTTGAATTTTGTTTATACATCACCGGGGGTGAGATATCAGTGGTTTTTCGGGAAAACGTTAATGTAAATTGTTTAATTTTTGTATAAAGTTATCTTTGTCCTCCTATATTTTAAGGTCTTGATGTGTTGTTAAAGTTTTTAGTTAAAAGATTTATAACTTTTATTCATAAACCAGATTTTTATCCCTTATTGGAATTTTTCTATACTTTCTTTCTGCAATATAGCTTTGATAAGTAAGACACACAGGTAACATTCAGACATCTTTATTCCGAAACGTTTCGCCTACGCAGTAGGCTTCTTCAGTCGAGTATAGAAAGTAGGCAGGAGCAGTAGAGATGTGAAGACGATGTAATCAGTCCATCACCCTTGATGTAGATTTAAGGTTGTCAGTCCCTCGAGCTGGAGAAGAATTCTGTTTCATAGTCAGAAACAATTGTTTCAGGTTATGAAACAGAATTATTCTCCATTCTGAGGGACTGACAACCTTAAATCTACATCAAGGGTGATGGACTGATTTCATCGTCTTCACATCTCTATTTTTCCTGCCTACTTTCTATACTCGACTGAAGAAGCCTACTATGTAGGCGAAACGTTTCGGAATAAAGATGCCTGAATGTTACCTATGTGTCTTACCAACTTGTCGGTATTGTGTACCATTTTAATATTCAATATGACTATGGGTTGTTTTAACAGCGTGTGCAGTTGTATGGTGCTGTGTGGTCCTTGGTTTGTTGCCTTGAGCGTTGAATGACACTAGAGGCCCAGCGCTCAGTCTGTCGAGAATTTGAGCATATTTCCAACTACTGCAGAGTGTATTCATTTTTCACTGCTAGACTCTTGCCAGCTTGATTAATACCTGTGGACAGTTTGGACAGAAACTGTGGAGGATTTGGACAGAAACTGTGGAGGGTTTGGACAGAAACTGTGGAAGGTTTGAACAGAAACTGTGGAAGGTTTGAACAGAAACTGTGGAGGGTTTGAACAGAAACTGTGGAGGGTTTGAACAGAAACTATGGAAGGTTTCAACAGAAACTGTGGAAGGTTTGAACGGAGACTTTGGAAGGTTTGAACGGAGTCTCCGTAAGGTTTGGACGGATACTCTGGAAGGTTTAGACGGATACTCTGGAAGATTTGGATACCCGCCATTTCTATTCTTACTGTCCCCACTAATCCCACCCATACCCCACTAAATACCCCCTGTTCCCATACCTATTATCTCTACCTAACATATCTACTATCCATGCCAGTGCCTAATCAGCTACTACATTAAAGCAGAATTCTACCTCACAGTTGAAAAATGGTCTGGTGATGCCAACAAGATGTGGAAAAAGACACTTACGTACAGTTCAGGACATTAATGATAGGAAACGTTTCGCTACGAGTGGCGAAATTTTTCCTGTGCTTAATGCATTAAACAGTTCAGGAGAGGAAACACTCACCTCACTCACTGGTACCTGATTGCAAGGAATTCTGCTTGCCAGGGACTCTGCTTTCTAGGGATTCTGCTTGTTAGGGATCCTGCTTTTTAGGAATTCTCCTTGCTAGGGACCCTGCTTGCAAGGAAATCTTTTTGCTAGGGATCCTGCTTGCTAGGGATCCTGCTTGCAAGGGGTCCTGTTTGCAAGGATCCTACTTGCCAGGAATCCCTTTTGCCAGGGATTCTGTATCTGTCTGTGTGGCTTGTAGTGTTCCTCTGACTGTGATCTATATTATAATTGTACATGTGCAGCTGCGGTCTTTTAGATATCGTCATAGATTATATAATGACCCAAGTACCTGTAGAGACCTCGAGGACCCTTCAGATAGGTTTCTTTTTTTTTAATATGCTTCGCCAATTCTTCCTCGTATCCTTGCCTACTACCATCATAGTTATCAGAAAGATATTCCTTCTTAACTGTATTTATCCCTAACCTTCCCCATGCTTAGTCAAGCTACCCTGTCATAACTTTATCTTATCCCTCCAGGTATACCCTATCATACTGATATGCCAGTCACCATCCTACTCGTCCCTACTCATCCTAATCACCCATAACCCATCCTAATCACCCCTAACCCCATCCTCATCACTTGCCATCCCTACCACCATCCTTCTCACCTTTACCACTGAACTGCGAGTGTTCCAAGTGGTAATTCCTCCTTTATTTTTCTAACATAAGTGGGCAAATACAATATTTGGAACATATACAGAAACACATACAAAGGATGTCTTGGAAGGGGAGATATGGGTAAAAAAATTACGATGTTTTTAAATGTGATAGAATGAGGAGTTTCTATATGAAAGAAACTTTTTTGCACAAAACTTATGAAATTAACAAATGGCTTCGACACTTTCATATTTAAAGTGTTGCATGAGTTCATAACTTGAAACGATGGAATGAAGCTGTGAGGCAGAAGATGCATTATGAACTTATGCAAGTTTTTTGCAAATAGTTTTAGCAGAATGGAATAAACTACCTGCTAATGTTTGAAGCGCAAAGACAGTGCTGTCATTCAAGAACCAGCTAAGAAGAATAAAAAACTCAATACCGTGACTGGAACAGTTCACAGATAACCCACAAGTAAGAGAGAGAGAAAAGCTTATGACGATGTTCCGGTCCGTCTTGGACCATTCACAAGTCACAAGTCTTGTGAATGCTCCAAGACAGACCGAAACGTCGTCATAAGCTTTTCTCTCTCCTATGGGCGGGTTATTTGTGTAAGAACCAGCTAGGCAGTAGATACATCGTGCCTTAGTGGAAGGAGTTACCAGAGCCTTCAGAACCATATATGCTCAGTACATCTCTGTCATTGGAGAGCATGAATCCAGCTATTATCCTCACATGTAAACCACCGTCATAAGGAACATAAGGAAAGCCATATAGTCGCCTTGAAAGTCTTGAAAATCCTACAATAAATAACCTTCCTTTGGTGTAGAAATATACCTAGTTGGACGAATCTTATTGTGGCTAGCTGGTCCAGTGGCTAACGCGACGGTCTGGAGTTTTGAGACTCTCTGACCGCGGGTTCTATCCCATCCCGTGGTATGGTTTGTTTGCAATCGCGTCATTACGATTTCATGAGTCAGCTACAATAAATATTATCTTCCTTAAAAAACAAAATCATGTTAAGCGCTAAATCCATGTGGGTTGTTCAACGCAAGACGGGTGAAGGCTTGAACCTCTGTCTGCTTTGCGCGAGACAGACGCGCTTCCTATTCGTACTCACCTAGATGTCTATCTTCCTTGCAGATTTCAATCTCTCAAGCATGAAAAGGAAGACGGTAAATCACAGCGTTGTGCCAGAAATAATTCCTGGAAGCACGCTAGCTCCCACAGATAAATAACAAAAAGGCACAATACCGTGACTGGAACGATGCACAAATAACCCGCACATAAAAGAGAGAAGCTTACGACGACGTTTCGGTCCGACTGGACCATTGACAAAGTCACAGATACTTACCAGAGAGCTAATAGAGCTCTGTGAAAACTTTCCTTTGAACAAACAGATTACAATACTCATTAGAAATAAAAATACACTATTTGATTTTCACAAACAACTAAGAACTAATCAGATATATAATAGTCAGTAATACAGTATAGTCTGATGGCACCATCATAGAAGTACAAACAAGTATAAAGTCATGGGGTGAGGAGCTCTGGTAATAATGTACGAAAGGGGAGTTTAGTAAATTTAATTTCAACAATCAGATAATCCACTAATTATCTGATTGAGCAAAATAAAGAACTATCAGACATATCCTAGGAAACAGTCATGAGCGCCCTAAACCCTAACTAGTGACTGGAAAACCTTGAATGCTAAAGCATACAAGGTTTGTATGAAGCATGTACTGCTAAGAAAGCTTAAAATAAGATCAGATAAGAAAAAGAGCATAGAAGCAGGTACAGAACAATAAAAAGCGTTACAGAACTGTTTAAAAATGTGATAAAAATGTGAATATGTCACAACGAAGGAGAGAAAATCTTTGTCGGGAGATTAACGAATTAGAACAAAAACTTTAGTAACAGACGGAAAAAAACACTAAAGGAGCAAAAAACTATTTAAGATATTCCTAGTAACTCAAATATTTCTACATTTATGCAGAATCCAAGATTAGAACTTCCTGTAGAACTGGACGATGAAAAAAAAATAATGAGCAAAAATCTAAAATACCAATATGAATATCTTTTCATTACCCCTGAAAGCCAACAGATCATGTGACTGATAAACATCTCGTGGAATTTGAAAAAAAAAAAAATAGGTAACATGCCCACTCATGTGGCAGCTGGACCGGACTCGTGGAGTTCCTTATAACCAAGTACAAAAAATTACTAGCACGAGCACTCACCATCTTTGGAAGAAAGATCTTAGATCAAGATGAGGTCCCAGAGGTCCTAATACGTGCAGATATAGCTCCTTGAAATAAAGGAAGCAGTAGAGCACTTACTAAAAATTGCAGACCAGTAGCCCTAACATTTCCCATCTCCCAAATTACAAACATTATGGAACAGCACAACCCGTACCAGCATGTATGAAGAGCGGGAAGGTCATGCTTGTCACAACTACTAAACCACTTTGACAGGATTATAGAGGCATTTTAGGAAAACTAAAATACAGATGTGGTGTACACAGGTTTTGCAAAGTCATGGAGTGATTGCACTTTATGTAAAATGAAGGCGATAGGTGTAAAAGGGAGCGTAGTAAAGTGTATATTTGACTTTTTGACAAATAGAGCACAAAGAGTATACCTGGAGAGGGTTTCAGGGATCAACGCCCCCGCGGCCCGGTCTGTGACCAGGCCAGAATTAATAAAGTAAAAAGCTTGGTACCACAAGCAAGGTCCTGGCGCCTTTACTGTTTCTCATGTTCATAAAAAATTATAAAGCTACTCGACACAGTTTTGTATCATCATTTACAGATGATACCAGAATAACCATAAAAAATCACCTCGGTAGGAGACAAAAATTGCTATAAGAAATAAGCAGAATCTTCTAGTGGGCAGTGGAGAATAACATGACGTTCAGTGCTGATAAGTTCCAAAGGTTTAAATATGGAAAGAATAAAGAACTCATTGACACACTGCATACAAAATGGAAGAGGATCACCAGATAGAACAAAAGGAACATGCATAGCACTTATATAATAATAATGTCAGTTAACCTTTCGTTTAGAGAACACAATAAGGCAAATATCACAACACCTAACAAAATGACGGGGTGAATAATGAGAACTTTGAAAACAGTTGAAATAATGTCAGTGACGACACTATTCATATCACTTGTGCTTTCTTGTTTGGGGTATTGTTTAGAGCTGACGGCTCTGTTCAGGGCAGGCGTGATATCAGAGCTGGAACAAATGCAGATATTATTTATGGCTCACGTAGAGTCAGTACAGTATTTAAATTACTAGAAATATCTCGCAATCCTACATATGTACTCACTGGTGTTGAGGAGAGATAGATATATACATGATAATTTGAATGTGGAAGATACTGGAGGGCCTGGTCCCAAATAGGCACACTGCCGTAACAACATTCTGGAGTAAGAGATATGGGAGAATGTGTAAAATATGCCGTGAAAAAGAGTGGCGCCGTGGTCACAATAAGAGAGCATTGTATCAACATTCGTAGCCCCAGACCATTCATCACTTTATCAGAAAATATTAGAAACACTGCCGTAACAAGTGTAAAAGTCTTCAAGAGGGAACTCGACAAATACTTCCTCCAAGTGCCGGATCAACTGGACTGTGATGGATATGTGGCCTAGCGAGTCCCGATTCCGATTCCCGGATTCTGCAAGTGGACGGCGCAGCGAAAGGACGTCTGAGTTTTCACTCTGAACACTAATACTCAAAGTTACATTTTTGGGTTATCCTGAGTTGTTCAGAGCTGAGAGGAAACTTTCTTGCTGTCACTTCGAGCCCCATCCCATCAAGAAGGTAAGGCGGTGACTAGCTTGTTTGCTCCCCCCCTCTTCCCCCATCACTCCTCCACTTCATCCTACCCCATCCTACCCCCCAACAATACCCCAACCACTACACTGGCCTAACCACACACTCTTTACACTACTATGCTTCTACCTTTCCTGTCTTCTTTTTCGGCAACTTCGCCTCTGATGATTTAAAACAAGGCAAGGTGACTATCCAGTAGCCTGTGTGGTATTTTAAACTGTGGTCGAGCATTACCTTGGGTCCTGTCGCCCTCACTTCTTCGAGGGTAGGCTATATTAGGGGGGCTGACCTTCATAAGTCAGCCGAAGGAGGAATGTAGGGTACTTAGGAATGTTCTTTTTTCCAGCATATTATCTGGAACAAACTTACCTCAACTGGGCATCATGTTCGGATCACTGATGGCCAGAAGTCCAAAAAAGGAAAGTTTAGGCTCCATTTGTACTAATGCGACGGTTGCACCGGTGGATATATTTCAGACCCACTCTGGTGCGGTACTACTTCTCTCCTCGGAAAAAGTGCTACTCCAATTATTAAAGAAAGATGTTCTCGAAAAAATCCTCAATGAGGGCATCACCCCCATTCCCGTATTCCGTGGCCTGGTGGTAAAAGCTCTCGCCTCACACGGTGAATGTCCGGGTTCGATTCCCGGCGAAGGGGTGGAAACACTGGATGTGTTTCTTTACACAGGTTGTCTATGTTCACCCATCAGTAAAATGGGTACCTGAGTGTTAGTGGACTGATGTGGGTCGCATCCTGGGACAAAACTGACCTAATTTGCCCTAAATGCTCAGCGTAACAAGCGGCTTTCTATATAGTAATATGTCATTGATGTCAGCTAGGCCTGTATATCTTGTACATGTACTTGTAGTAAATAAAGATATTATTATTATTATTATTATTATTATTATTATTATTCCCCCAGACAACTTCCAGGTACAGCGCTCTGTGTTTGTTGCACTCATCAACAGTTTCATGCGAGAAAATTCTGCTGAAGAACTCTTGGAGGAGATAAACAGTGCAAACTCCGAGATCAACGTCATCAAGGCGTATAAGTTTGCAAAGAACTCGAACAACCAGCAGTCTCTGAAATAACAAAAAAGGCACAATACCGTGACTGGAACGATACACAAATAACCCACACATAGAAGAGAGGAGCTTACGACGACGTTTCGGTCCGACTTGGACCGAAACGTCGTCGTTTAGGTCCAAGTCAGACCGAAACGAGCAAACCCAAGTGTGCCCTTTGCAGTGGGAAACATTATGTTGTCTCCCCTAGCTGCCCTGTTAGGAAATCCAGAGTTCGAAAAATTCTGGAACACAAGAAACTGGCGAATGTCAAGAAAACTACTTCGCCGCACCACCCATACAGTCCTAAGAATCCTTCCCCAATCTACCGAGCTCTGGCAGTGCACCTACTGCCACCTCCACCAACAACAATGTCTGGACCTCCTCCACTTCCCTAACCCCCTCCCCCCAACCTAACCCTGGTATGCTATTGCCCAGAGTCCACTCTCCTACCCTATCTTCCCAGGGTTTATACAAGGAGTAAGGAAGGGGACTCGGATGTACATGATGGCCCGTGACATGGCACGGGTCGATGACCAGCTTTGCTCTACCATGATCAACGAGCTGTTATTAGCAAGTGGAGCCTCAGCTATAATCGTCCCAGATAAAGTGTGCTCATTAATGAGTCCCTCCCCTCAACCCGGGGTGAATGTTCCCCCAACACTCACATTTATTCAACCGACCCCCTCCCCTCCAACAGGGAAGAAACGACCCCTGCACTTGCACCAGTCACTGCACAATCCGCCGCCTTAGAGGCTGACCCTATCGATCAATCAGGTTCCATTGCCGCTCTGAGTGATGCAGCCGCTGGGCATCCAGCTCAACTCACCCTTGTAACCTTCCACAAAGAGAACCTATTTTCTCCCATCACCGAGGTGGATGGAATTAATGACCCAGTGCACTTTGGGAACGAGGAAACTGATGTATCCATAGATTCAGGTAGTACATCGAATATCAGCAGTATTGATGATGACCAACATTTATGTTCTCAGAGAACCACTCAGCGCTACAGCTTCCCTTTCCCTAATGAATCGATCAGAGAAAACACGCTCACACCAGGTGGTTATAACCTCACACCACAACACTCTACACGCAGCATTAACGCAAAACACTCTAAATAATGGGGAGTGATATCCCCGAAGAGATAGAAGACTGGGTAACACCTGAACCATTCTATGTCCTCCATGGAGAATAATACCCCAATTTATGGAGACTTTACTTGAAACAATCTATGGCTTACGACTAACCTTGTATCATTTGCAAACATCCTAGGACACCACCTCAAACGG
>NC_091366.1:14679713-14773912 GCF_038502225.1 Cherax quadricarinatus
TATATGAGCTGAATGTGTTGCCAACTGAGCCACTGATCATACTCTTTCCTTGGTCTCCTACTCTTAGGTGCTACAGTATATGTCTCTGCCACTATTAGTTTTGTCTCTTCGTACATTACAATAATTGCTATACAGTCTATAAAATCTTTTGTCTCCAGCTTTTCTAATTCCTCAAATCACCAATAGTTTCTGACCATGACTGCTGCTGCTCCTCCTTTGTTTTCCTATCCTGAGAGTTTCATGTCTGTAATAGCTACAATATTAGAATTTTCCTCTCCTGCTCTTTCTTGACATCATCTACATTTGGTGACATCATCTACATTTAAGTACCACTCTTTGATTCTTCTAACTCTTACTGTTCTCTGGTTAAGATGACTCAAGAAATCGGGTTCAATCCCGGCCGGGGGTATGACTCTGGTTAAGATGTTTTCTTACTTCTCTTCTGGACAAGAATTCTCTGTAAAGTGTTGTAATATTTCGTGAACTTTTTCCTTCTGTTGATTCTCTCACCCTATCCTTCTGAGATAAGTGGATTGTTCATTGTTCCATACTATAGCTGTTTCCTTCTTTCCCATGTATTCTTTTTGTGTTTTTCTGTCCCTGTCCTGTCTTCCTTGACGACACAGGTGGTTGTATCGAATTTACGAGATCCCTCTGATATTCTATTTTCTTCTTTGTTACAGGCTTTGTAAACAGTATCAGCAGTGACCTTATCTTTCCCTCTACGTACGTTTCTACTTAAAACAGACCATAAATATTGCTAGTCTCACTTGCAGCTCTCATTTCTTCCACCACGCCCTCAGTTTCTTGTTCTTCCTGATTTCTTACCTTTATCTCAGGTTCTCTTCATTTAAGCCGAACACCATGAGTGCTCTGCGCCTCATATTCTCACCTTCATATCTCGTCTTAAGTTCTCTCGCCATCTTTAATTACTTGGAGTTTACCTGGAGAGAGTTTCGGGGGTCAACGCCCCCGCGGCCCGGTCTGTGACCAGGCCTCCTGGTGGATCAGCGCCTGATCAACCAGGCTGTTGCTTGCATATGTTGGTTATCTACATCCTTTAGTTTCTCAGTTTGTATTTTTCCTCTGTTTCTGGTATTTCTCCATCTGATTGATTGTTAAGCCTTCCTACTTCCTGCCTTAGCAGCCTTGCTTCACATTCAACCTCCTTTACTCTCTTACATATTCTCTATTTACTTCGACTTCCACCATCAATTTTTTTTCTATACCTCCTTGAGGGACTGACTCTTTCCCACTAAATGTAATGGACTGATCACGTCAAAACTATTTCTACTGTCTACGTTGTTGTATTCAACTGAAGAAGCCTGTTGTGCAGGCGAAACGTTTCGGCAATTAAGATATCTAAGTGTTGTACATGTGTCGTATTCATCAGTTTGTTATTATTGTGTATCATTATTAATATGATACATTCTCGTTAAACTTAATAAATTTCTCTTCCAACTTTCTCTCCTGTTCATCAGTTATCCTTTCCTTTACCTCTTTTTTCTTTCATCAACTCTACGATACATCTCCTAGTGGTTATTCCTGTTTACTTCACTGTTACTTTCCTGGGTGTGCAGGGGGAGATGGGGTTGCGCGTATGTTTTTGTTGGAGAGAGGTAGAGGGGAAGAGACAGGGGGGGGGGGAATTGTAGAGGGGATGGATGGGTGAGTGAAAGAGGGAGGGGGATTCAAGAGAGTGAGCTAGGTAGGGGAGGTGGAGAGGGAGGGAGGGGGACAAGAGAAAGAGAGATATATTACAGGTATCAGTGTCTCACTCATTACTTCTCGAGAGATTGTTGCCAAAGTTGTGTTTGTGTGTATCACCTGATGCAACATGGCACGGAACACTTAGCAACACTTCCTTCACTAGTGAAGGCTTGCACGGCTCAACACATCCTGAACTTATTTAAATATTCATATAAAAGTACAGTGCCCGCACTTTAGAGGCAGAGTGGGGATGTTTCAGTTCCCAGGGCCATTTGAACTGTGATATCCGCTCACTTCTGGCAAAACAGTTGTTGAACGAGTGATGGCGAGTGTTTTTTAGTCACCCTACCTTGCTGGGAAACAGGCGACGTGGTAAAAAATAACAAAATTACATCATCATCACAAGACAACACGTGAAGATTTATGACACTCACGTTATTAACTATAATTGTTTTAACAACACTACCACCAGCGACTATATTTCTATTATCACTTTCAAAAATAACATCGAGGATTGACAGATTGTGATGGTCATTATTGTGTGTGTCCAGCCATGGTTCATCTATACCTGCTACTTCCTTGTATTGCTAAACAAAAACAATAATTTTACTACCACTGAACTATAGGGTGAAACCTGTTATCCTTCCTTTAATGACTTGAGAACCTAGCTATAGTATATGTATTGATCCCCAGGCTGCTTCCCACTACACTCTGCTACCTGCTTCCCACCACAGTCTGCTAGCTGCTTCCCACCACAGTCTGCTAGCGGCTTCCCACTACAGTCTGCTAGCTGCTTCCCACTACACTCTGCTAGCTGCTTCCCACTACACTCTGCTAGCTGCTTCCCACTACAGTCTGCTAGCTGCTTCCCACTACAGTCTGCTAGCTGCTTCCCACTACACTCTGCTAGCTGCTTCCCACTACAGTCTGCTAGCTGCTTCCCACTACACTCTGCTAGCTGCTTCCCACTACAGTCTGCTAGCTGCTTCCCACTACAATCTGCTAGCTGCTTCCCACTACAGTCTGCTAGCTGCTTCCCACTACAGTCTGCTAGCTGCTTCCCACTACACTCTGCTAGCTGCTTCCCACTACAGTCTGCTAGCTGCTTCCCACTACAGTCTGCTAGCGGCTTCCCACTACAGTCTGCTAGCTGCTTCCCACTACACTCTGCTAGCTGCTTCCCACTACACTCTGCTAGCTGCTTCCCACTACAGTCTGCTAGCTGCTTCCCACTACAGTCTGCTAGCTGCTTCCCACTAAACTCTGCTAGCTGCTTCCCACTACACTCTGCTAGCTGCTTCCCACTACAGTCTGCTAGCTGCTTCCCACTACAGTCTGCTAGCTGCTTCCCACTAAAGTCTGCTAGCTGCTTCCCACCACAGTCTGCTAGCTGCTTCCCACTACAGTCTGCTAGCTGCTTCCCACTACACTCTGCTAGCTGCTTCCCACTACACTCTGCTAGCTGCTTCCCACTACACTCTGCTAGCTGCTTCCCACTACACTCTGCTAGCTGCTTCCCACTACAGTCTGCTAGCTGCTTCCCACTAAAGTCTGCTAGCTGCTTCCCACTACACTCTGCTAGCTGCTTCCCCCTACAGTCTGCTAGCTGCTTCCCACTAAAGTCTGCTAGCTGCTTCCCACCACAGTCTGCTAGCTGCTTCCCACCACAGTCTGCTAGCTGCTTCCCACCACAGTCTGCTAGCTGCTTCCCACTACAGTCTGCTAGCTGCTTCCCACTACAGTCTGCTAGCGGCTTCCCACTACAGTCTGCTAGCTGCTTCCCACTACAGTCTGCTAGCTGCTTCTCACTACAGTCTGCTAGCTGCTTCCCACCACAGTCTGCTAGCTGCTTCCCACTACAGTCTGCTAGTTGCTTCCCACTACAGTCTGCTAGCTGCTTCCCACAGTCTGCTAGCTGCTTCCCACCACAGTCTGCTAGCTGCTTCCCACTACAGTCTGCTAGTTGCTTCCCTCTACAGTCTGCTAGCTGCTTCCCACTACAGTCTGCTAGCTGCTTCCCACTACAGTCTGCTAGCTGCTTCCCACTACAGTCTGCTAGCTGCTTCCCACCACAGTCTGCTAGCTGCTTCCCACTACAGTCTGCTACCTGCTTCCCACTACAGTCTGCTACCTGCTTCCCACTACAGTCTGCTAGCTGCTTCCCACTACAGTCTGCTAGCTGCTTCCCACTAAAGTCTGCTAGCTGCTTCCCACCACAGTCTGCTAGCTGCTTCCCACTACAGTCTGCTAGCGGCTTCCCACTACAGTCTGCTAGCTCCTTCCCACCACAGTCTGCTAGCGGCTTCCCACTACAGTCTGCTAGCTGCTTCCCACTACAGTCTGCTAGCTGCTTCCCACTACAGTCTGCTAGCTGCTTCCCACTACAGTCTGCTAGCTGCTTCCCACCACAGTCTCCTAGCTGCTTCCCACTACAGTCTGCTAGCTGCTTCCCATACAGTCTGCTAGCTGCTTCCCACTACAGTCTGCTAGCTGCTTCCCACTACAGTCTGCTAGCTGCTTCCCACTACAGTCTGCTAGCTGCTTCCCACTACAGTCTGCTAGCTGCTTCCCACTACAGTCTGCTAGCTGCTTCCCACTACAGTCTGCTAGCTCCTTCCCACTACAGTCTGCTAGCTGCTTCCCACTACAGTCTGCTAGCTGCTTCCCACTAAAGTCTGCTAGCTGCTTCCCACCACAGTCTGCTAGCTGCTTCCCACCACAGTCTGCTAGCTGCTTCCCACCACAGTCTGCTAGCTGCTTCCCACTACAGTCTGCTAGCTGCTTCCCACTACAGTCTGCTAGCTGCTTCCCACTACAGTCTGCTAGCTGCTTCCCACCACAGTCTGCTAGCTGCTTCCCACTACAGTCTGCTAGCTGCTTCCCACTACAGTCTGCTAGCTGCTTCCCACTACAGTCTGCTAGCTGCTTCCCACTACAATCTGCTAGCTGCTTCCCACTACAGTCTGCTAGCTGCTTCCCACTACAGTCTGCTAGCTGCTTCCCACTACAGTCTGCTAGCTGCTTCCCACTACAGTCTGCTAGCTGCTTCCCACTACAGTCTGCTAGCTGCTTCAAACTACAGTCTGCTAGCTGCTTCCAACCACAGTCTGCTAGCTGCTTCACACTACAGTCTGCTAGCTGCTTCCCACTACAGTCTGCTAGCTGCTTCCCACTACAGTCTGCTAGCTGCTGCCCACTACAGTCTGCTAGCTGCTTCCCACTACAGTCTGCGAGCTGCTTCCCACTACAGTCTGCTAGCTGCTTCCCACAACAGTCTGCTAGCTGCTTCCCACTACAGTCTGCTAGCTGCTTCCCACTACAGTCTGCTAGCTGCTTCCCACTACAGTCTGCTAGCTGCTTCCCACTACAGTCTGCTAGCTGCTTCCCACCACAGTCTGCTAGCTGCTTCCCACTACAGTCTGCTAGCTGCTTCCCATTACAGTCTGCTAGCTGCTTCCCACTACAGTCTGCTAGCTGCTTCCCACTACAGTCTGCTAGCTCCTTCCCACTACAGTCTGCTAGCTGCTTCCCACCACAATCTGCTAGCGGCTTCCCACTACAGTCTGCCAGCTGCTTCCAACTACAGTCTGCTAGCTGCTTCCCATTACAGTCTGCTAGCTGCTTCCCACTACAGTCTGCTAGCTGCTTCCCACTACAGTCTGCTAGCTCCTTCCCACTACAGTCTGCTAGCTGCTTCCCACCACAATCTGCTAGCGGCTTCCCACTACAGTCTGCCAGCTGCTTCCAACTACAGTCTGCTAGCTGCTTCCCACTACAGTCTGCTAGCTGCTTCCCACTACAGTCTGCTAGCTGCTTCCCACTACAGTCTGCTAGCTCCTTCCCACTACAGTCTGCTAGCTGCTTCCCACCACAATCTGCTAGCGGCTTCCCACTACAGTCTGCCAGCTGCTTCCAACTACAGTCTGCTAGCTGCTTCCCACTACAGTCTGCTAGCGGGTTCCCACTACAGTCTGCTAGCTGCTTCCCACTACAGTCTGCTAGCTGCTTCCCACTTAAGTCTGCTAGCTGCTTCCCACTACAGTCTCCTAGCTGCTTCCCACTACAGTCTGCTAGCTGCTTCCCACCACAGTCTGCTAGCGGCTTCCCACTACAGTCTGCTAGCTGCTTCCCACTACAGTCTGCTAGCTGCTTCCCACTACAGTCTGCTAGCTGCATCCCACTACAGTCTGCTAGCTGCTTCCAACCACAGTCTGCTAGCTGCTTCCCACTACATTCTGCTAGCTGCTTCCCACTACAGTCTGCTAGCTGCTTCCCACTACAGTCTGCTAGCTGCTGCCCACTACAGTCTGCTAGGTGCTTCCCACTACAGTCTGCTAGCTGCTTCCCACTACAGTCTGCTAGCTGCTTCCCACTTAAGTCTGCTAGCTGCTTCCCACTACAGTCTGCTAGCTGCTTCCCACTACAGTCTGCTAGCTGCTTCCCACTACAGTCTGCTAGCTGCTTCCCACTACAGTCTGCTAGTTGCTTCCCACCACAGTCTGCTAGCTGCTTCCCACTACAGTCTGCTAGCTGCTTCCCACTACAGTCTGCTAGCTGCTTCCAACTGCAGTCTGCTAGATGCTTCCCACTACAGTCTGCTAGCTCCTTCCCACTACAGTCTGCTAGCTGCTTCCCACCACAGTCTGCTAGCGGCTTCCCACTACAGTCTGCTAGCTCCTTCCCATTACAGTCTGCTAGCTGCTTCAAACTACAGTCTGCTAGCTGCTTCCCACTACAGTCTGCTAGCTGCTTCCCACTACAGTCTGCTAGCGGCTTCCCACTACAGTCTGCTAGCTGCTTCCCACTACAGTCTGCTAGCTGCTTCCCACTACAGTCTGCTAGCTGCTTCCCACTACAGTCTGCTAGCTGCTTCCCAAAACAGTCTGCTAGCTGCTTCCCACTACAGTCTGCTAACTGCTTCCCACTACAGTCTGCTAACGGCTTCCCACTACAGTCTGCTAGCTGCTTCCCTCTACAGTCTGCTAGCGGCTTCCCACCACAGTCTGCTAGCGGCTTCCCACTACAGTCTGCTAGCTGCTTCCCACTACAGTCTGCTAGCGGCTTCCCACTACTGGCCGCTAGCTGCTTCCCACTACAGTCTGCTAGCTGCTTCCCACCATAGTCTGCTAGCTGCTTCCCACCACAGTCTACTTGCGGCTTCCCACTACAGTCTGCTAGCTGCTTCCCACTACAGTCTGCTAGCTGCTTCCCACTACAGTCTGCTAGCTGCTTCCCACTACAGTCTGCTAGCTGCTTCCCACTACAGTCTGCTAGCTGCTTCCCACTACAGTCTGCTAGCCGCTTCCCACTACAGTCTGCTAGCGGCTTCCCACTACAGTCTCCTAGTGGCTTCCCACTACAGTCTGCTAGCTGCTTCCCACTACAGTCTGCTAGCTGCTTCCCACTACAGTCTGCTAGCTGCTTCGAACTACAGTCTACTAGCTGCTTCCCACTACAGTCTGCTAGCTGCTTCCCACCACAGTCTGCTAGCAGCTTCCCACCACAGTCTGCTAGCTGCTTCCCACTACAGTTTGCTAGCTGCTTCCCACTACAGTCTGCTAGTGGCTTCCCACTACAGTCTGCTAGCTGCTTCCCACTACAGTCTGCTAGCGGCTTCCCACTACAGTCTGCTAGTGGCTTCCCACTACAGTCTGCTAGCTGCTTCCCACTACAGTCTGCTAGCTGCTTCCCACTACACTCTGCTAGCTGCTTCCCACTACAGTCTGCTAGCTGCTTCCCACTACAGTCTGCTAGTGGCTTCCCACTACAGTCTGCTAGGTGCTTCCCACTACTATCTGCTAGTGGCTTCCCACTGCAGTCTGCTAGCGGCTTCCCACTACAGTCTGCTAGCTGCTTCCCACTACAGTCTCCTAGCTGCTTCCCACTACAGTCTGCTAGCGGCTTCCCACTAGAGTCTGCTAGCTGCTTCCCACCACAGTCTGCTAGCGGCTTCCCACTAGAGTCTGCTAGCTGCTTCCACCACAGTCTGCTAGCGGCTTCCCACTAGAGTCTGCTAGCTGCTTCCCACCACAGTCTGGTAGCGGCTTCCCACTACAGTCTGCTAGCTGCTTCCCACTGCGGTCTGCTAGCTGCTTCCCACTACAGTCTGCTAGCTGCTTCCCACTACAGTCTGCTAGCTGCTTCTCTCTACAGTTTGCTAGCTGCTTCCCACTAGAGTCTGCTAGCTGCTTCCCACCACAGTCTGCTAGCGGCTTCCCACTAGAGTCTGCTATCTGCTTCCCACCACAGTCTGCTAGCGGCTTCCCACTACAGTCTGCTAGCTGCTTCCCACTACAGTCTGCTAGCTGCTTCCCACTACAGTCTTCTAGTGGCTTCACACTATAGTCTGCTAGCTGCTTCCCACTACAGTCTGCTAGTTGCTTCCCACTACAGTCTGCTAGCTGCTTCCCACTACAGTCTGCTAGCTGCTTCCCACTACAGTCTGCTAGCTGCTTCCCACTACAGTCTGCTAGCTGCTTCCCACTACAGTCTGCTAGCTGCGTCCCACTACAGTCTGCTAGCTGCTCCCCACTACAGTCTGCTAGCGGCTTCCCACTACAGTCTGCTAGCTGCTTCCCACTACAGTCTGCTAGCGGCTTCCCACTACAGTCTGCTAGCGGCTTCCCACTACAGTCTGCTAGCGGCTTCCCACTACAGTCTGCTATCGCCTTCCCACTACAGTCTGCTAGCTGCTTCCCACTACAGTCTCCTAGCTGCTTCCCACTACGGTCTGCTAGCTGCTGCCCACTACAGTCTGCTAGGTGCTTCCCACTACAGTCTGCTAGCTGCTTCACACTACAGTCTGCTAGCTGCTTCCCACTTAAGTCTGCTAGCTGCTTCCCACTACAGTCTGCTAGCTGCTTCCCACTACAGTCTGCTAGCTGCTTCCCACTACAGTCTGCTAGCTGCTTCCCACTACAGTCTGCTAGTTGCTTCCCACCACAGTCTGCTAGCTGCTTCCCACTTCAGTCTGCTAGCTGCTTCCCACTACAGTCTGCTAGCTGCTTCCAACTGCAGTCTGCTAGATGCTTCCCACTACAGTCTGCTAGCTCCTTCCCACTACAGTCTGCTAGCGGCTTCCCACCACAGTCTGCTAGCGGCTTCCCACTACAGTCTGCTAGCGGCTTCCCACTACAGTCTGCTAGCTGCTACCCACTACAGTCTGCTAGCACCTTCCCACTACAGGCCGCTAGCTGCTTCCCACTACAGTCTGCTAGCTGCTTCCCACCATAGTCTGCTAGCTGCTTCCCACCACAGTCTACTTGCGGCTTCCCACTACAGTCTGCTAGCTGCTTCCCACTACAGTCTGCTAGCTGCTTCCCACTACAGTCTGCTAGCTGCTTCCCACTACAGTCTGCTAGCTGCTTCCCACTACAGTCTGATAGCCGCTTCCCACTACAGTCTGCTAGCGGCTTCCCACTACAGTCTCCTAGTGGCTTCCCACTACAGTCTGCTAGCTGGTTCCCACTACAGTCTGCTAGCTGCTTCCCACTACAGTCTGCTAGCTGCTTCCCACTACAGTCTACTAGCTGCTTCCCACTACAGTCTGCTAGCTGCTTCCCACCACAGTCTGCTAGCGGCTTCCCACTACAGTCTGCTAGCTGCTTCCCACTACAGTCTGCTAGCTGCTTCCCACTACAGTCTGCTAGTGGCTTCCCACTACAGTCTGCTAGCTGCTTCCCACTACAGTCTGCTAGCTGCTTCCCACTACAGTCCGCTAGTGGCTTCCCACTACAGTCTGCTAGCTGCTTCCCACTACAGTCTGCTAGCTGCTTCCCACTACAGTCTGCTAGCTGCTTCCCACTACAGTCTGCTAGCTGCTTCCCACTACAGTCTGCTAGTGGCTTCCCACTACAGTCTGCTAGGTGCTTCCCACTACAATCTGCTAGTGGCTTCCCACTGCAGTCTGCTAGCGGCTTCCCACTACAGTCTGCTAGCTGCTTCCCACTACAGTCTGCTAGCTGCTTCCCACTACAGTCTGCCAGCGGCTTCCCACTAGAGTCTGCTAGCTGCTTCCCACCACAGTCTGCTAGCGGCTTCCCACTACAGTCTGCTAGCTGCTTCCCACTACTGTCTGCTAGCTGCTTCCCACTACAGTCTGCTAGCTGCTTCCCACTACAGTCTGCTAGCTGCTTCTCTCTACAGTCTGCTAGCTGCTTCGCACTAGAATCTGCTAGCTGCTTCCCACCACAGTCTGCTAGCGGCTTCCCACTAGAGTCTGCTAGCTGCTTCCCACCACAGTCTGCTAGCGGCTTCCCACTACAGTCTGCTAGCTGCTTCCCACTACAGTCTGCTAGCTGCTTCCCACTACAGTCTTCTTGTGGCTTCCCACTACAGTCTGCTAGCGGCTTCCCACTACAGTCTGCTAGCGGCTTCCCACTACAGTCTGCTAGCGGCTTCGCACTACAGTCTGCTAGCTGCTTCCAACTACAGTCTTCTAGTTGCTTCCCACTACAGTCTGCTAGCTGCTTCCAACCACAGTCTGCTAGCTGCTTCACACTACAGTCTGCTAGCTGCTTCCCACTACAGTCTGCTAGCTGCTTCCCACTACAGTCTGCTAGCTGCTGCCCACTACAGTCTGCTAGCTGCTTCCCACTACAGTCTGCGAGCTGCTTCCCACTACAGTCTGCTAGCTGCTTCCCACAACAGTCTGCTAGCTGCTTCCCACTACAGTCTGCTAGCTGCTTCCCACTACAGTCTGCTAGCTGCTTCCCACTACAGTCTGCTAGCTGCTTCCCACTACAGTCTGCTAGCTGCTTCCCACCACACTCTGCTAGCTGCTTCCCACTACAGTCTGCTAGCTGCTTCCCATTACAGTCTGCTAGCTGCTTCCCACTACAGTCTGCTAGCTGCTTCCCACTACAGTCTGCTAGCTCCTTCCCACTACAGTCTGCTAGCTGCTTCCCACCACAATCTGCTAGCGGCTTCCCACTACAGTCTGCCAGCTGCTTCCAACTACAGTCTGCTAGCTGCTTCCCATTACAGTCTGCTAGCTGCTTCCCACTACAGTCTGCTAGCTGCTTCCCACTACAGTCTGCTAGCTCCTTCCCACTACAGTCTGCTAGCTGCTTCCCACCACAATCTGCTAGCGGCTTCCCACTACAGTCTGCCAGCTGCTTCCAACTACAGTCTGCTAGCTGCTTCCCACTACAGTCTGCTAGCTGCTTCCCACTACAGTCTGCTAGCTGCTTCCCACTACAGTCTGCTAGCTCCTTCCCACTACAGTCTGCTAGCTGCTTCCCACCACAATCTGCTAGCGGCTTCCCACTACAGTCTGCCAGCTGCTTCCAACTACAGTCTGCTAGCTGCTTCCCACTACAGTCTGCTAGCGGGTTCCCACTACAGTCTGCTAGCTGCTTCCCACTACAGTCTGCTAGCTGCTTCCCACTACAGTCTGCTAGCTGCTTCCCACTACAGTCTCCTAGCTGCTTCCCACTACAGTCTGCTAGCTGCTTCCCACCACAGTCTGCTAGCGGCTTCCCACTACAGTCTGCTAGCTGCTTCCCACTACAGTCTGCTAGCTGCTTCCCACTACAGTCTGCTAGCTGCATCCCACTACAGTCTGCTAGCTGCTTCCAACCACAGTCTGCTAGCTGCTTCCCACTACATTCTGCTAGCTGCTTCCCACTACAGTCTGCTAGCTGCTTCCCACTACAGTCTGCTAGCTGCTGCCCACTACAGTCTGCTAGGTGCTTCCCACTACAGTCTGCTAGCTGCTTCCCACTACAGTCTGCTAGCTGCTTCCCACTTAAGTCTGCTAGCTGCTTCCCACTACAGTCTGCTAGCTGCTTCCCACTACAGTCTGCTAGCTGCTTCCCACTACAGTCTGCTAGCTGCTTCCCACTACAGTCTGCTAGTTGCTTCCCACCACAGTCTGCTAGCTGCTTCCCACTACAGTCTGCTAGCTGCTTCCCACTACAGTCTGCTAGCTGCTTCCAACTGCAGTCTGCTAGATGCTTCCCACTACAGTCTGCTAGCTCCTTCCCACTACAGTCTGCTAGCTGCTTCCCACCACAGTCTGCTAGCGGCTTCCCACTACAGTCTGCTAGCTCCTTCCCATTACAGTCTGCTAGCTGCTTCCCACTACAGTCTGCTAGCTGCTTCCCACTACAGTCTGCTAGCTGCTTCCCACTACAGTCTGCTAGCGGCTTCCCACTACAGTCTGCTAGCTGCTTCCCACTACAGTCTGCTAGCTGCTTCCCACTACAGTCTGCTAGCTGCTTCCCACTACAGTCTGCTAGCTGCTTCCCAAAACAGTCTGCTAGCTGCTTCCCACTACAGTCTGCTAGCTGCTTCCCACTACAGTCTGCTAACGGCTTCCCACTACAGTCTGCTAGCTGCTTCCCTCTACAGTCTGCTAGCGGCTTCCCACCACAGTCTGCTAGCGGCTTCCCACTACAGTCTGCTAGCTGCTTCCCACTACAGTCTGCTAGCGGCTTCCCACTACAGGCCGCTAGCTGCTTCCCACTACAGTCTGCTAGCTGCTTCCCACCATAGTCTGCTAGCTGCTTCCCACCACAGTCTACTTGCGGCTTCCCACTACAGTCTGCTAGCTGCTTCCCACTACAGTCTGCTAGCTGCTTCCCACTACAGTCTGCTAGCTGCTTCCCACTACAGTCTGCTAGCTGCTTCCCACTACAGTCTGCTAGCTGCTTCCCACTACAGTCTGCTAGCCGCTTCCCACTACAGTCTGCTAGCGGCTTCCCACTACAGTCTCCTAGTGGCTTCCCACTACAGTCTGCTAGCTGCTTCCCACTACAGTCTGCTAGCTGCTTCCCACTACAGTCTGCTAGCTGCTTCCCACTACAGTCTACTAGCTGCTTCCCACTACTGTCTGCTAGCTGCTTCCCACCACAGTCTGCTAGCAGCTTCCCACCACAGTCTGCTAGCTGCTTCCCACTACAGTTTGCTAGCTGCTTCCCACTACAGTCTGCTAGTGGCTTCCCACTACAGTCTGCTAGCTGCTTCCCACTACAGTCTGCTAGCGGCTTCCCACTACAGTCTGCTAGTGGCTTCCCACTACAGTCTGCTAGCTGCTTCCCACTACAGTCTGCTAGCTGCTTCCCACTACAGTCTGCTAGCTGCTTCCCACTACAGTCTGCTAGCTGCTTCCCACTACAGTCTGCTAGTGGCTTCCCACTACAGTCTGCTAGGTGCTTCCCACTACTATCTGCTAGTGGCTTCCCACTGCAGTCTGCTAGCGGCTTCCCACTACAGTCTGCTAGCTGCTTCCCACTACAGTCTCCTAGCTGCTTCCCACTACAGTCTGCTAGCGGCTTCCCACTAGAGTCTGCTAGCTGCTTCCCACCACAGTCTGCTAGCGGCTTCCCACTAGAGTCTGCTAGCTGCTTCCACCACAGTCTGCTAGCGGCTTCCCACTAGAGTCTGCTAGCTGCTTCCCACCACAGTCTGCTAGCGGCTTCCCACTACAGTCTGCTAGCTGCTTCCCACTGCGGTCTGCTAGCTGCTTCCCACTACAGTCTGCTAGCTGCTTCCCACTACAGTCTGCTAGCTGCTTCTCTCTACAGTTTGCTAGCTGCTTCCCACTAGAGTCTGCTAGCTGCTTCCCACCACAGTCTGCTAGCGGCTTCCCACTAGAGTCTGCTATCTGCTTCCCACCACAGTCTGCTAGCGGCTTCCCACTACAGTCTGCTAGCTGCTTCCCAGTACAGTCTGCTAGCTGCTTCCCACTACAGTCTTCTAGTGGCTTCACACTATAGTCTGCTAGCTGCTTCCCACTACAGTCTGCTAGTTGCTTCCCACTACAGTCTGCTAGCTGCTTCCCACTACAGTCTGCTAGCTGCTTCCCACTACAGTCTGCTAGCTGCTTCCCACTACAGTCTGCTAGCTGCTTCCCACTACAGTCTGCTAGCTGCGTCCCACTACAGTCTGCTAGCTGCTCCCCACTACAGTCTGCTAGCGGCTTCCCACTACAGTCTGCTAGCTGCTTCCCACTACAGTCTGCTAGCGGCTTCCCACTACAGTCTGCTAGCGGCTTCCCACTACAGTCTGCTAGCGGCTTCCCACTACAGTCTGCTATCGCCTTCCCACTACAGTCTGCTAGCTGCTTCCCACTACAGTCTCCTAGCTGCTTCCCACTACAGTCTGCTAGCTGCTGCCCACTACAGTCTGCTAGGTGCTTCCCACTACAGTCTGCTAGCTGCTTCACACTACAGTCTTCTAGCTGCTTCCCACTTAAGTCTGCTAGCTGCTTCCCACTACAGTCTGCTAGCTGCTTCCCACTACAGTCTGCTAGCTGCTTCCCACTACAGTCTGCTAGCGGCTTCCCACTACAGTCTGCTAGCTGCTTCCCACTACAGTCTGCTAGCTGCTTCCCACTACAGTCTGCTAGCGGCTTCCCACTACAGTCTGCTAGCTGCTTCCCACTACAGTCTGCTAGCGGCTTCCCACTACAGTCTGCTAGCGGCTTCGCACTACAGTCTGCTAGCGGCTTCGCACTACAGTCTGCTAACTTTTAGTTACTTGTTTAATTCTAGGTGAATAGGGGTAGCAGGTGTAAGATTTTCCTAAATTTTTCACTCTACCTGGAAATCACACCCAGATCCTTACTACTAGGGGCTCTGGTGGCCTGGTGGTTAACGCTCTCGCTTCACACGGTGAGGGCCTGGGTTCGATTCCCAGCCAGAGTAGAAACATTGGACGTGTTTCTTTCCACCTGTTGTCTATGTTCCCCATCAGTAAAATGGGTACCTGGGTGTTAGTCGACTGGTGTGGGTCGCATCCTGGGACACTGACCTAAGGAGGCCTGGTCACAGACCGGGCCGCGGGGGCGTTGACCCCCGAAACTCTCTCCAGATAAACTCCAGATAAACAAACATCAGTACACACTGCCACTACATGACATATCAAAACTGTTAGGAGCCAGCTGGCCCACAACCATCACAGCCTGGTTTATCTGGCTTCTAGCGTAGATAGTTATCCAGTTTTTCCATACCTTCGTTCTGTCAATATTTTTGATATCTGTCGGTAGTAGGTTGAAGAGTCTTGAGAGGGATGTTGGCATATCTCTGTGCTAGTGCCCCTTGTCTGCACTGGGCATATTTTACGTTTCTTCTCATAAGTCTCTTTCTCTTCCAAAAGTTATGACAAATTTTGGACCAGACTCTCAAACCACGGTACGGGCGGAGATTGAACTCGCTGTGAGTCGTTAAACTCCAGACTGACGCGTTAGCCACTGGGCCAGTTGGCTACTATAAGATTCGTCCCACTAAGTACATTTATACACCATAGGAAAGGAAGGTTACCATAGGCACCACTGTGACCACAAATGCAAGTTTTTTACAGATGAATCTCCCGCTAGCGGGGCCGTGAGGAACTCTAGCTAAAGTCCCATCAAAGCCGTCATCATAACTCCAGAAATGACTCATGATGACGGCTTTGAGGGAACTTGAGCTAAAGTTCGTTACGGGCACGCTGGCGAGAGATTCATCTGTAAAAACTTGCATTTGTGGTCACAGTGGTGCCTAAGCTAACCTTCTTGTGATGTATAAATATACCTAGTTGGATTAATCTTGTTGTTAGCTAGCTGGCCCAGTGCCTGACGCATCGGTCTGGAGTTTTACGACTCGCCGAGAGTTCAGTCCCCGCCCGTACCGTGTTTAGTTTGCAATCGTGTCATTACGTTTCTTGAGTCAGACTCCCAAGTATGTCCGATGTATCTATAATGTGTAAATAAATACACACACACACACACACACACACACACACACACACACACACACACACACACACACACACACACACACACACACACACACACACACACACACACACACACACACACACACACACACACACATACACACACACACACACACACACACACACACACACACACACACACACACACACACACACACACACACACACACACACACACACACACACATATATATATATATATATATATATATATATATATTCTGAATAAATGATTTGGAAAACCGACAGGATGATGAATAAGACACTTGTACAACACTTTGAAATCTTTATTTTGGAAACGTTTCTTCAGCCAGTGGCTTCTTCAGTCCAATGCAGAGAAACGGCGGAAGATGAGGAAGAGTTTGAGGCAATCAGTCCTTCATAAATACATACATATATACGTTCGTGTCTGAGGGCAGTGTGTGGTGTGAATATTAAGCACAGGACTCGAAGTTAGGAGATTAGAATGAGGTGTGGAGTTGCCAAAAGTATTATTCATAGGCCTGAGGAGGGGTTCTTGAAGTGGTTTGAATATTTAGAGAGGATGAGGCAAAACAGGATGGTTAGGAGGGTGCATAAATGCGGGGGGGGGGGGGAAGTGTGGAGATCAGTCAGGTCATCCTAGGAAAGACTGAAGGTACGGGGTAAAGAATGTTTTGTGTGCTAGGTGTTGGACATCCATCTGGTTTGTGTGAGCGTGTTAAATAGATGTGAGTGGAGGCAAACCCTTTTTTCTATAATTTGACGTGCTGTCGGAGTGTAAACAAGGTAACATTTATAAAGGGGTTCAGGGAAAACAGGTTAGCTGGACTTGCGTCCTGGAGGTGGCAAGTACAGTCAGTGCCTGCTCCTTCAAGAAGGGCTGGGGAGGTTGCAGTTAGGAGAGTCATCTAAACTGTGATTTCAGCAGCTCTCTTCTCCGCTTAAGAGACTACATTCCAAGCACTGTGAGGCATCCCCAGTAGTTTAACACTAGAAAGGTATACTTTTAGAAATAATCTTCATAGTTTATTCTTGGGTATGCTGTACCAGGTGAAGATAAATATTAAAATATATTCTTTCTAATGAGAATATTTTGTTGATATCGTGGAACATATAAAGCAGAAATCATTAAAGTGAATGTGAAGCTTATCACAATTCTGTTTTACGAGCCACACCCGTGAATATCTCGCTACGGTTAGAATGCTCCATTGACTATATGTGGTCAAAAATTGATCTGTGTACATTTACTTGCTGTGTTATCTCTCCTACCTTGAACCGAGTTGTGAGCCCAGAATAACATTCTAGACGAGAAAACACAGTTGATTTAAATAGTACCATCAATGGTGTTAGATCTCTTGATTTGAAAGTTCTCATTATCCCTCCGGTCATTTTTCTGGCACTTTCCATGTTTGCCTTATTGGGTTCTTTAAATGACAGGTCACCTGGCATTATTGTATCTAAGTCTCGTACTAGTTCCACTCGTTCTTCCAGATAATCCTCCTGTGTTTTATGTTCAGTCTTTATTTTAAGTTCATACTTTCCATATGTAACCAGTTGGAGTTTGTTTCTAATTAACATCATTTTCTTGCCCATTGACTATGGGAAGACTTTGTTAACATCTGCTGACAATTTCTCAGTGGCTTCTATCGAGGTGACTTTCACGCTAAATTTGGTATTGTCCGTATAGGATGATACCAAGCTGTGGCTGGTGTTTTATCTGTCTGCTGGGAGAATAAAAACCAACAAAGGCGTCTGGATCGTTTTTTTTAGGTATTGATTTTTTTTTAATTCTCGTGGTGCAGGTGTGGAGACCCATAGTCTCGAAGTAAATGGAAAATTTTTTTTTTAATTCTCGTGGTGCAGGTGTGGAGACCCATAGTCTCGAAGTAAATGGAAAAAAAACTTCAAGGAAAAACAATAAGATATCTCCTTCAAACTGTTTGTGTGTGTGTGTGTGTGTGTGTATATATATATATATATATATATATATATATATATATATATATATATATATATATATATATATATATATATATATATATATATATATATATATATGTGTGTGTGTGTGTGTGTGTGTGTGTGTGTGTGTGTGTGTGTGTGTGTGTGTGTGTGTGTGTGTACTCACCTAGTTGAGGTTGCAGGGGTCGAGTCCAAGCTCCTGGCCCCGCCTTTTCACTGGTCGCTACTAGGTCACGCTCCCTGAACCGTGAGCTTTATCATACCTCTGCTTAAAGCTATGTATGGATCCTGCCTCCACTACATCGTTTCCCAAACTATTCCACTTCCTGACTACTCTGTGGCTGAAGAAATACTTCCTAACTTCCCTGTGATTCATCTGTGTCTTCAACTTCGAACTGTGTCCCCTTGTTGCTGTGTCCTATCTTCGGAACATCCTGTCTTTGTCTACCTTGTCAATTCCTCTCAGTATTTTGTATGTCGTTATCATGTCCCCCCTATCTCTCCTGTCCTCCAGTGTCGTCAGGTTGATTTCCCTTAACCTCTCCTCGTAGGACATACCTCTTAGCTCTGGGACTAGTCTTGTTGCAAACCTTTGCACTTTCTCTAGTTTCTTTATGTGCTTGGCTAGGTGTGGGTTCCAACCTGATGCCGCATACTCCAATATGGGCCTAACGTACACGGTGTACAGGGTCCTGAACGATTCCTTATTAAAATGTCGGAATGCTGTTCTGAGGTTAGCTAGGCGCCCATATGCTGCAGCAGTTATTTGGTTGATGTGCGCTTCAGGAGATGTGCCTGGTGTTATACTCACCCCAAGATCTTTTTCCTTGAATGAGGTTTGTAGTCTCTGGCCCCCTAGACTGTACTCCGTCTGCGGTCTTCTTTGTCCTTCCCCAATCTTCATGAATTTGCACTTGGTGGGGTTGAACTCCAGTAGCCAATTGCTGGACCAGGTCTGCAGCCTGTCCAGATCCCTTTGTAGTTCTGCCTGGTCTTCGATCGAATGAATTCTTCTCATCAACTTCACGTCATCTGCAAACAGGGGCACTTCGGATTCTATTCCTTCCTTCATGTCGTTCACAAATACCAGAAACAAGCACTGGTCCTAGGACTGACCCCTGTAGGACCCCGCTGGTGTGTGTGTGTGTGTGTGTGTGTGTGTGTGCAGGACAAGCCACGGGGGGATGATGGAAATCTTTAGCTCAAGTACTTTCACACTTCACAGTGCGTCATCAGGAGCTGTGCAATGTCGCAAGGCAGCAACCAAAGCAGGGAGAGAGGTCTCAGAGTAGCGTAGATGTCGCTGGTCACGGTTACCCTTAGAGTCTAAGGGCAACTGTGGGAAAGTACTTGAGCTAAAGATTTCCACCCCCCTCCCCCGTGGTTGTCCTGCCTATATATATATATATATATATATATATATATATATATATATATATATATATATATATATATATATATATATATATATATATATATATATATATATATATATATATGTCGTGCCGAATATGTAAAACTGATCAATTAGCAAGAACTCATTTAAAATTAAGTCCTTTCTAAAATTTTCTCTTATACGTTTAGAGATATATTTTTTTCATTAATATTGATGCAAAAATTTATAATTTTGCACCAAAAGGAACTTAGAAAACTTACCTAACCTTATTATAACAAGTGCAATTTATTTTAGCCTAACCCAACTAAATATATTTTAGATTTGTTTACAATAATTTAATACTAAACAAACACAGTGAAATATATTTTTTTCGTTAGGTTCAGAATGATTTTGGCGAAATTATTGCATACACAAATTTTCACTTGTCCTATATGGCAAGGTGAGCGTTGCTATTTAAGCCAAGATCGCAAGTTCTGCCTATTCGGCACGACATACACACACACACACACACACACACACACACACACACACACACACACACACACACACACACACACACACACACACACACACTGGGCCACAATTAGCTGAGTACACACACACACACACACACACACACATTCTTTGTGTTCTGATTCTTAGGCCACAATTAGCTGAGTCAAAGAAGTGTTCACAGAGGAGACACACACACACCACCAACTGGACACAGTGCACACAACCGAGGAAGAAGTGAAGACAGCTAGATACCTCACAACAGATAACATCTCCCCATGGGTATTGAGAGAGGGACAGGCGCTATGTGTACCCCTAACAACACAATACATCTATCGAAACAGGGAGATTGCCTGAGGCATGGAAGATAGCAAATGTAGTCCCATCTTTAAAAAAGGAGACACATGAACACTACAGACCACACTGACATGCACATCACACCACATTCTTTGTGTTCTGATTCTTAGGAAGCTGAATGTTCTTTCATTTGTTTTTCCTGTTATACCTATTGACTTTATTTATGGACTATAGCTGCATGAAATCAATCGCATTTGTGGAGGCAGGATCCATACAGCAGAGGTATGATAAAGCTCACGGCTCAGGGAGAGTGACCTAGTAGCGTTTTGAAAAGTCTGTAGACCTCATCTAGCATTTATTTCTTTCCCCAAAATCTTTACTTTTCCATAATGATCTAATAGTTGCGACAAACATAAGCTTGTTGCTCCTGACCACCTGAGTTGCAATAGGACAGCATCTCAAGAAACAGTTTGCAGTAGAAATGTGTGAGAACTGATGGAGGGACTCAGGTACTGTGATGTAATGTGTGAGAACTGACGGAGGGACTCAGGTACTGTGATATGTGTGAGAACTGATGGAGGGACTTAGATACAGTGATATAATGTGTGAGAACTGACGGAGGGACTCAGGTACTGTGATGTAATGTGTGAGAACTGATGGAGGGACTCAGGTACTGTGATGTAATGTGTGAGAACTGATGGAGGGACTTAGGTACTGTGATGTAATGTGTGAGAACTGACGGAGGGACTCAGGTACTGTGATGTAATGTGTGAGAACTGATGGAGGGACTCAGGTACTGTGATGTAATGTGTGAGAACTGATGGAGGGACTCAGGTACTGTGATGTAATGTGTGAGAACTGATGGAAGGACTCAGGTACTGTGATGTAATGTGTGAGAACTGATGGAGGGACTCAGGTACTGTGATGTAATGTGTGAGAACTGATGGAGGGACTCAGGTACTGTGATGTAATGTGTGAGAACTGATGGAGGGACTCAGGTACTGTGATGTAATGTGTGAGAACTGATGGAGGGACTCAGGTACTGTGATGTAATGTGTGAGAACTGATGGAGGGACTCAGGTACTGTGATGTAATGTGTGAGAACTGATGGAGGGACTCAGGTACTGTGATGTAATGTGTGAGAACTGATGGAGGGACTCAGGTACTGTGATGTAATGTGTGAGAACTGATGGAGGGACTCAGGTACTGTGATGTAATGTGTGAGAACTGATGGAGGGACTCAGGTACTGTGATGTAATGTGTGAGAACTGATGGAGGGACTCAGGTACTGTGATGTAATGTGTGAGAACTGATGGAGGGACTCAGGTACTGTGATGTAATGTGTGAGAACTGATGGAGGGACTCAGGTACTGTGATGTAATGTGTGAGAACTGATGGAGGGACTCAGGTACTGTGATGTAATGTGTGAGAACTGATGGGGGGACTTAGGTACTGTGATATAATGTGTGAGAACTGACGGAGGGACTCAGGTACTGTGATATAATGTGTGAGAACTGATGGAGAGACTTAGGTACTGTGATATAATGTGTGAGAACTGATGGAGAGACTTAGGTACTGTGATATAATGTGTGAGAACTGACGTAGGAACTCAGGTACAGGGTTACAGGGCTCTACACGGTGTCATATGTAATAATGGTAATTAAACATGGTACATTGCAGGATGGCAATTTGTAAGTCGTGATATTGTACTTACTGACAAACTTTACCTCATGCAATCATGTGGACGTTCTCACGACCACACACACACACACACACACACACACACACACACACACACACACACACACACACACACACAAGGGCAGCAGTGCTGACCCAGGTGAAAGGTCCCTCGAAGCAACATTCCTGAAGTGAAGGTCCACACTGGATCATCGCTTGGGGAAGGGAGGGAGAGAGTAAGGAGGGATGGAGGGAGAAATGAGGGAGGGGAAAGATTATTCGAGGGAGAAAGGTAAGGGAGAGGGGTGGATGCTGGATGAGCTCATCTCTTGAGCTGGCAGGATTCCGTCAGACACAAACTTGAGATGCAAGCATACTGTATGCTTCAGGTCTGAGTCCTGTAGGCGGTCTGGTCTGGGGGCTGTAGTAGGTCTGGTGTGCTAACTGTGGGTGGTGTGATATATAAACTGGAGGCTGTGTCCTCTGAGTGGTCAGATCTGTGTTATGTGGTTCACTCTGGCCTGTGACCCTGGTGAGAGGTTTCTTTTTCTTCTATTGTAACTTTTGGAGAAACTGTTGCAGCAGCATATTCTCGCACTACCAGTTATCAACGTTTACAAGTCAACGCTGCTTGCTTTCTTCTCTGCAACCTCGCTCCCAGACATATCTTTTTTTTTTTGTTTGTTTGTTTTTTTCGCCGGTATTCTCCCGGCCCGGGTCTTTTCCAAGTAGTGGTGACCCGGCCTTGGCTCCCTATCTGGGGAGTGTCTCGAGACTTAAGTCTCCCATGGGAGGAGGTACAAGTACCTCCTCATCTTTGGGACCAAGTGTCCCCAGGCCTAGCCACATTCCCCGCCCTCATGGGGCTCGTAGGGAGAAGCTAGGCCTCTGGTCTGCCATCTACCCCGCCTCAAAGGGGCTCGTGGGGATGGCAGTCTTATGAGCTGCAGATGGTAGCAAGCTCAGGCCTCACTTCCCAGACATATCGCAGTATTTTTTAATTTGCTTATTTTTAGATATGTAGGATGACTAAATTAATACATAGCATTAGAAATCTTCCTTATGAAGAAAGATTGAAGACTCTTAAGTTACATTCACTTGTTAGACGAAGAATGAGGGGAGACCTGATCGAAGTGTATAAGTGGAAGATAGGTATTAATAAAGGGGATATTAATAAGGTCTTGAGGATGTCTCTCCAAGAGAGAACGCGCAGTAATGGATTTAAATTAGATAAGTTTAGATTTAGAAAGGACATAGGAAAGTATTGGTTTGGAAATAGGGTAGTTGATGAGTGGAACAGTCTACCTAGTTGGGTTATTGAGGCTGGGACTTTGGGTAGTTTCAAATCTAGGTTGGATAAGTACATGAGTGGGAGGGGTTGGATTTGAGTGGGACTTTCACATCAGAGCTTATTTCTTGGGTGGCATTGAAAATTGGGTTGGGCAAATGTTTTGTTAGTGGGATGAATTGTAAAGGACCTGCCTAGTATGGGCCAGCAGGCCTCCTGCAGTGTTCCTCCTTTCTTATGTTCTTATGTTCTTATAATACGTTTCATAATAATAATAATAATAATAATTATTATTATTATTATTATTATTATTATTATTATTATTATTATTTCTTCAGTTTCATGATAAAACTAATATTGGCCTAGCTAACATTATTGGCATTCTGTATAGTAAGTTACTGGTTATGCAGAGCATTTCGGGTAACTTAGGTGTCCCAGGATGCGACCCACAAGACTAGCACCCAGGTGAACAAGGGCAGCAGGTTTAAGGAAATATGATTTACGTTTCACCTGTTCCGGGGAGTGATCCCGAACCCTCAGTGTGTGAGCTAAGGCCACTACCAACCAAGCTACTGACAGTTTACTTTAATCTTTTTATTATAGAATAAAGTATTCTTGATTGGTAGTGTACAGGTGATACGCATCCTTAATAACCCTCTTGTAATAAATAGGCTTTAAACCCAATTAACCAACCAATCAACTTGGCAGTAAATGCCTTGGTAGCAAATGCCTTCGTAGGAAATACCTTGGTGTAATTGCTTTTGCACCAAATGCCTTGTTAGCAAATACCTTGTTAGCGAACACATTAGGGTTTAAAGCTTATCAACTACAGGAGGGTCATTAATGCTGCATTTAACCTGATCACTTCCAAAGAAGAATACCCTAATCATTAAAATAGGGAATAAAGTAAACTTTAAGTGCATATACACTAAGAAATATACACCTCACGTTGTATATACACTTGCATCGCTAGACGTATGGTAAGAGATGTCTTGGGCAGCCGGGTTCAGAAGAGTACGGGCAAGTATGTGGTCATGTACAGTAATACACTCTCAGCATCACTTGGCTGGAATGTCAAGACATCTGTTCAACCTTTAGCACGGAAGGCAGACTGCGATGTATGTGAGAACCAGCGAGAAGATTACTGTGAATGAGGATTGGCAGGTGACGGCAAAAAAGTCTTGGACGTTGTTCTTATTAGCATTAATGCTGGTTATAATATTTGAGGAACAAAAGCAGCTAGTAAATATCGTGGTGGGATATGTATGGTTATTGCCAGAGAAAAGTGTATATATATATATATATATATATATATATATATATATATATATATATATATATATATATATATATATATGTCGTGCCGAATAGGCAGAACTTGCCATCTTGGCTTAAATAGCAACGCTCACCTTGCCATATAGGACAAGTGAAAATTTGTGTATGCAATAATTTCGCCAAAATCGTTCTGAACCTAACGAAAAAAATATATTTGATTGTGTTTGTTTAGTATTAAATTATTGTAAACGTATTTAAAATATATTTAGTTGGGTTAGGCTAAAATAAATTGCTATTGTTATAATAAGGTTAGGTAAGTTTTCTAAAATTCTTTTGGTGCAAAATTAAAATTTTTTAACATTAACATTAATGAAAAAAATATATCTTTAAACATATAAGAGAAAATTTCAGAAAGGACTTAATTTTAAATGAGTTCTTGCTAATTGACCAGTTTTACATATTCGGCACGACATATATATATATATTTATATATATATATATATATATATATATATATATATATATATATATATATATATATATATATATATATATATATATATATATATATATAGGTAGTAGGTTGGTAGACAGCAACCGCCTAGGGAGGTACTACCGTCCTGCCAAGTGAGTGCAAAACGGAAGCCTGTAATTGTTTTACATGATGGTAGGATTGCTGGTGTCCATTTTTCTGTCTCATAAACATGCAAGATTTCAGGTATGTCTTGCTACTTCTACTTACACTTAGGTCACACTACACATACATGTACAAGCATATATATACACACACCCCTCTGGATTTTCTAATATTTTCTTACTAGTTCTTGTTCTTGTTGTTTATTTTCTCTTACCTCCATGGGGAAGTGGAACAGAATTCTTCCTCCGTAAGCCATGCGTGTTGTAGGAGGCAACTAAAATGCCGGGAGCAAGGGGCTAGTAACCTCTTCTCCTGTATATATTACTAAATGTAAAAGGAGAAACTTTCGTTTTTCCTTTTGGGCCACCCCGCCTCGGTGGGATACGGCCGGTGTGTTGAAAGAAAGAATATATATATATATATATATATATATATATATATATATATATATATATATATATAATATATATATATATATAAGTAGTCATAATTTCTACAGGGGCATCCCTTCCGGTTTAGGGCCTTCCACTGGGCGCACCCTTCCGGTTTAGGCCTTCTACAGAGACATCCCTTCCGGTCTAGGACCAGCAGCTGGAGGGTCACCTTTTCACACCTAGGTGTTACTTCCGGTTTTGACCATGACCTCGCCCTCGAGACTACCTCACCCTTGACCCCCCAACCAATACCCCCACCCCCCACGACCCCCCGCCTTGCGACCCCGCCGTCGCGCCCGCCCGCGCGCCCGCCCGCGCCCCGCGCCTTCTGCAGCGTCGTCCGGATCGCCCCCGCGCCTCGATTTTTTTTTTTCTTATGATCTCCTTGGATCCAGGTTTTTGGATTCCCCCCTATGGGGTTTTCGAAATTCTCCATCTCCTCGAATCAAATTTTTGAGGTTCCCCCCCCTATGGGGGGTTTCGAAAGTCTCCATCTCCTTGGATCAAGGGTTTTGAATTTCTCCAATTCCTTGGATCAAATTTTTGGGTACCCCTCCTTTCACCCCAAATTTTCTCGACAATACCAAGATTTTTGGATTCCCCCCTATGGGGTTTTCGAAATTCCTCGGATCAAGTTTTTTCTCGAAATCAAAGTCTCCATCTCCTTGGATCAAGTTTTTTGGATTCCCCCCTATGGGGTTTTCGAAATTCTCCATCTCCTCGGATCAAGTTTTTTGGATCCCCCCTATGGGGTTTTCGAAATTCTCCTCGGATGGGGGCATGCTTACTACAGGTCTAAACATGTATTCCTCTCATTAAGTTAAATGAACTAAAAGTTTCCTCTCATTAAGTTAAATGAACTAAGAAGGGTGTTTACTCGGCGGTCAGTGACGTCAGTATTCCTCTCATTAAGTTAAATGAACTAAAAAGGACCGCGCACACAGGTTGAATCTTGTCTACCCTTTTAGTTAATAAGGGGACATAGCAGTGACGTCACACATACAAGCTGAATCAATGTCGATCCTTTTAGTTCATTCAAGTTTTTTTGGAATCCGGGGCATAGTACCTACATCATAGGGAAAACATTTTCACTCTTAACCCAAATTTTTCATCATCAGAAAGACACATTTCAGGATAACACTAATACACAATATTTTTTTTCATTATTTTTTATTATACAGCCATTACATTTCTGGTAATACAAACAAATACAATTTCATTGAAAAAAAGCTACAATTCATTGACTAAAATCAACGTAGAGTAATTTTTCTTCTCTTGTAGAATTTCTGTGCATTTTGTTCAGGGTCGTCGTCTTCTTCCTCATCTGTTATACAATAAACTTCTGGGGGGGAAGCTGGTGGATAATAAATGGGGGAATCCTCATCCATACATGAAGTAGGTTGGGAATTTGTCATAAAATATTCCATCTCGCTCCATACGCATTTATCGCAATAACAACTACTAACACATTCTCCACTCATATGAGACTGGGGAGAAGGGTCGATCTCGGCGTGGGTAGGAGTTACAATATCCTGGATAAAAGCGTTAACATCAACCGCCTGAGTAGGAGGCACAGTCTCAACATCCACATGAGGTCGGGGAGAAGTCTCGTTGGTAGGAGGGGTAGCAACAGCATCTCCATATGGATGGGTAGGAGGCTGGGTGGATCTCGCTCCTAACATTCCCATCAACTCGCAAATCATTTTCTCCTGTCGGATTTGATTTGCGCGAATAAGTTCCAACAACCGCATTATATTCGCATCTGGCAAAGAAAAAAATTTCTCGATTAGAAGAAGAATAAGGCATATCTTTAATTGCATTAAAAAGTTTTATTGGTTAATACATTACACTTCTAAAATCATTTATGTGTAAAAAAAGATTTTTTCAATATTAGAACAAGATAATGAACAAAAAATCACTTACCATTTACCGCAGGTGGATTATTCCGACATACACAGGGATGCAGTCTTCTCTCCTCCTCGCAGACACCTCCAACGGAGTACTGAATTGGATTCATCCTTGACCCAACTTGAATGACAGTAGATGCAAAGAGTGACCCAGCACGGGCATTTATAGCAGCGTTATGACCTTTCGCCCCGCCTCTAACCTTTCGCCCCGCCTCTAAACGCCTCTACCCCACCGTATTATAATTCCAATATTTTACACAGATTTTCATAATTCCACGTTGAATTATTAGCAAATACACTTGAACATGAGGGTATATTGAAATGCTCATATGCATATTTCATTATAAATTGGTCATTCTTTAATTTATTTCTACCAAAATCTTTAAACAAATATGGTATAATTTTCTTGACGCTATAATTTGTTAACTTATACACAAAATATATAGCATATAAGCCGCACACCAATGATTTTTCATGTTGAATCCTCTGATTAATACCGTACATGAAATTTCTCTTGTATATAATTTTCTCATATATATTTGTATAATGTTTTAAATCCACCCCGAAACTATCTAAATATAATAATATGTGTTTGTTCACATATATAGTAATCCAATGACCCATATTTTCATCTTGATCGTTCAATATATTAATGATGAAAATTACCGGCTTATCTTTTATCCTCATAATAACTTCATTTATATTATTTGCGGCAAAACAACCCAAATACGAGGCGTATCTTCCCGTATGATGTTTCAAGGCAATATTTATTTCTTCACAATTCATGGTCTATACTCGCGTATGCACTATCACTGTTCTATTTTCATTTATATTTAAAATCGCATTAGTTTCACCAAACATCAGACAAATTCTATTCTCATCTTTCGGTTTACCAAATGTCATATCTATTCTCAAATTACCATTCTTCTCGACAGATATAGCATTCTTAACCTGTTCACTTCTCAGATCAACACCTAATATAGTTCTGCCTTGGAGAAAACTCTTATATGTAATCAGATGATCAGTCTCCAAACCCAGAGATTTCAAGGTAGCGTAATATAACCTACTCGCGTGGGTAGGGAACTTACAGTCAATATTAAGAATCATTTCTGAATTAATTGTAACCCCGAAATGATTCAAATCTTCATGTTGAAAATATAATGGATTAAAATTATATCCTCCATCATATGTCTTCATATCAACTAATATAATAAATATCTTATCGGGTATGACTTGTCCCCAAGGATTATCTGCGATCAATTGTGTTTGATTAGATGCCAGAATATATGATTTAAATAATGTCTTCTTGAACAGATATTCACACCCCTGCGGGTTTGCCCTCATGCTTGAATTCAATGCAATTAATGCATTCGTATACGGAATAACTTTATCGATCCATAATTTAATGGAATTAATATTATATTTATATGTTTTTCCGCTTAATGGAGTCATAATTACCCATGCGGGTGAATGCATTTCAAGTCTCAATCGACATTCGACACTATCCAGGATATATTCGTGAAAACTACTCACATCCAGCATCAAAGGGAAACAAGTATTCACTTCATTCGTTAATTTACCTTCGTCTTTCTTAATATCATCTAAATCAGCTGTTGTAATAGTACTACTTGCTGTGTCTTTATTACGAAAGAATGCTATTCTTCCCAATGTATCTAATTTTGATGGGGATAAATGCTTAAGCAGTTTAATATAACCCGTATATGAATAAAATGGATTCGATTCTATAAGTTGTTCATTGAGATACAAACACACAGATTTGAATATTGTCTGACTTATAGAGTTCACAAATATGACCTTATCATCGTCTCCCAGTGCACTCCCATCCTCATTTGTTATATTTATGTTCATTTCCAAGGCCAGACTCGTTAAATCTAAAAAATGACCTTCTGAACTTTGTATTCTAAATTCGAGAAATTTATCAGATCCTTGATTTACTGGTAATACTTCACAGGTGCGTCTAGCTGCTATTGAGGATTCAATAATGGTATGTCCTGGTAATTTTGGGAATCCATCAGTTATGGAATGAGAATAAGTGGGGACGGGGGCGTTGAGTCCCCCCGGTGTAACGTATAGAGCACCAGCCGACATACTAACAATATGACAGTTAACAATAAACTAAAATTAATTAAATATTCCAGTTTCTTTTATTATTAAATTTCAATCGTTTCAAACCAATCTTTCTACTTCCTCCGGATAATAACTTCTGTCCGACACCCTTCAATGTTTCTACGCCTCTATTTCTCGCAGAATTTTTCAATGCAATACCATTATTAACATCGTTCAACACATTTTGCCCGTATTGTAATACTCCCGGAGCAAAGGTATTCAATAAGAATGGTAATGCTTTTCTGGCCATCCCACCGAGAAATGACAATAATCCTCCGCCCCTCCCTCTAGCTTTATATAATATAATATCATCTAAACCTCCCCCTTTCACCCTCGAAGTATCAAAGAGTTTCAGGAATGATTCCACTGAAGGAGGAGAGAAACTGGTTCTCATCTTGACGGTTCGTTCAATATTAACTCAACTTGATCATTCACTCTCGTTTTATAGGTCTTAAATGTAGTACACATACAGTAGAACACTTGTCATTATATTGAATTAACCTTCCTTTCTGATCAGCGAGCTTAATACTCACTTGATCAATTATCTTTTTATTAAGTGGTTTATACATTGTGGGGTCATAATTAGATCTTAATGTATTAATATCAACTACTCCCAAAAGAGATACCAACTGATCGCCAAAATTAATGGGATCAATCAAATCACTATATATTAACATATAATTAATACCTGATTCAGGATCGGGTGGGTTTACCGCCTTCACACCAGACTCGTTAAAAATAATCTCTTTTTTATTGGTAAAGACATACAAAATTTCATTACCTAAGAACCCTAGCATATCGCTTCCTTCTTTATCAAATTCCAACCCCACATAACCACTGGTAATATCAGAAGGTAGTATAATTTTTTTTTTCAAGTTAATAACCACTCTGTTTATTCCTGGATGATATGTGAACACAATTGAGTTTTTGGGGATGATAATACCCGTTGTATGTTTAACTGCTATTAAGAGATTTGCATTAATATCCTCATTTATTGCCTCTAAAATCCTTGCCATATCACCTCCAATAATTTTGCTCATATCAATTTTATGCATATATTTATTTACTGTAGATTTCTCATATGTAATACATATCTTCAAATTCTTTTGCGGTATATAATGCGTCTTGGGGTAAATTATATTTTTCAGAGCAACCTCATAATCAATTTTATTATCTAATATAATGGGGTCATATAATTTATTAATGAAAGCCGAAGGTGTATTGGCGGGAAATAAATCGAGACTTGAATCGCTACACACGTATAGAAGACGTTCAGCCATCTCCACACTCTTATAACACACACTAAATAAAAACATAACATGACAGAGTTTATATACTCACCTAATATGTTATCCACGATGTTTCTCTCCTTACACCGCCTCCTTTATGTAATAATTGTTTTCTCACTTTTGTATTCCTCACAAAATCAAAATGTATACCTGATATATTTAATAAATGCTTTATTTCTGTTAAGTAATCAGAATCGATTCTTCTCGCTGATTTCACATTATTTTCTGATAAAACATTTAATATTTCAATAATATTACGTCCAGTAATGGGGGTAAGAAGGTCACCATTCTCATCCCAACTCACCAAAGGATTTCTTTGCAATAATACCAACATTGATTTCACATATTCTATATTTCTCGCACTCACTCTTATGTGCATGAATCTTGACAAATCTGGGGTTTTCTGAGGTTTCACCGAGGTGAGAGCAGGTGGGTTGACCTGCCTAGCGGGAGTAGTCTTAAACTTGCGTTTAACACCACGCTTCAAGCATGCACCACCACCACCTCCTTCCAAATTCTCATCACCCTCCGATTTTACTAACTCGAGAGGTTTCCGATTCATAACTGAAGTTGGTACAAGATAAAATTCTTTCATGATTTATTAAACAATCTCGAAATAATATTTACTGCTAGAGGTAATATAATGCCAAGAAGATTTCCACCTCTGATACTCAGCAAATATTTCTTTTTACGCTGAAAACCGATTTTCTTACAAGCTAATGATTTAATCTCGTTCTTGTACTTTTTAAATATTTTAGGGTCTAATGGTATTTTATTCTTAATCAAATTCTTGAAAATCTCACTGATACAACTTATGTGCGTTTTCTTAAACTGTTGTAATAAACTCTTCCGATGATTGCGTGGGAGACTATTAAGTAATGTAATTAATTCTTTAAATTTTTCTAATAATGATTTTTTCATTGTACCTTCAACAAATCTCCTTCTTTGACCCACGAATTAAAAGTGGAATCATAACCTTTATAAGATACCAAATAATGCGTAATTCCACCAATTTTTTTTCGTTTCAATACTCTGTCGATAATATATTCTGGAGGTGGTATGACTGGGGTCAATTCTTCGCGATAAAATATTCCTTTAATCTTTTCACCTTTCAAATCTTTCAAATGATATGTTGTTATAGGTTGAGAATTATTAATTCTATATATTTTAAATATTTCCTCTGTATTTTGTGTGTGAAACCCTCGGTTAAACGCGGATGATCTGCTAAGAGTCACTCTTGTTGTGTCTCCAACAGCCAATTTCTTACTGATTCGTTTCTTATTGGATCTTCCATTTTTATAATTTATCCGAAACTGATTCCTTATATCATTCAATGACGTAATACCATGGACTTGCAATGGGGTTTTACCGCCAATCCCCGAGTGCGGAGATGAATTATACGCATCTACTAATTCATTTAACACTTTTGAATAATTAAATGTATTGGCACTTGTCATATACTTGTATAATTTACGTTTCAGCGTTTGCAAGCCTCTCTCTGCAATGGAAGCTTTTGTTTCTTTCGAAAATACATGATATAACTTTATATGCTTACTCTGGAGATAATTCTGTACCTGTTTATTTAGAAACTCCCTGCCTTTATCTGTAAATAATCTCGATATATTCTTCGCCTTTTCATTCTCCAATATGTTTTGTAATGCATGTAAAGTGCTCGGTCCGTCTTTCTTTTTCATGAGTACTGCTTGTAAATATCTTGAAAAAACATCGATACACACGAGAATGTATTTATATCCATCATTATATCTGGATAATTTAGACATATCACCCAAATCACAGGTTAATATCACTCTGGGTTTAGGAGCAATTATTTTCCTACGAGGAAACTTCTTAGGTTTAAGAACGTATAAAGTATATGATCTTTCTGAATTTAAGAAATTTCTGACCTCTTTCAAGGTTATGGACGGATCGATCTTTTTTACAGCTGTATATAAACTGTTTACACCAGAGAATGACCCAGCAGATCCAGGATCTCTATAAACCTTTTCAATTAATTTTGCTCGCTCCATTGGTATACAATTTCGTAGGAATCCTGCCGTAACACATTGGTTCGCAACTGTAATGCTTCTGGTGTATTTAATGCAAGGTCTATGAATAAATAACCAAAGGGTGATCGTTTTATAGCAGATTTATATATATTTACAAATTCCTTATTTTTTCCGAACACTTGTCGCCCCAGAATCTCTACTTGTCCAAGATCCCTCATTTTAAATAAAGCAAAATGCGTGGCGTTTAAAGCCATGGTACGACTATATCGTCCTCCGTGAAATATATTTTGAGTAATCAGAATAATGCTTATATTATGATGTCTACCTTTAGTAAAACATTCGAGAATAATTTCACTGTTACCTGCTTTTAAAAATAGATCATCAACAATAATTATTGTATTTTCATCAGGTGATGCAATGACATTCTGCGGGTCGATAATATCGTTACTTAATGTTAATTTATGAGTTATCTCTGAATCTTGTTCTAAGGGATGTGATGTCACCCCGCATATTATAATGTTATGAAATTTCTCGTGGTATAACTTTATTAATTTTGATGTGAAATAAGATTTGCCACTATTCGAATAACCGGCAATGATAATCCTTGATGGATAACGAAATATATCAACGTCAGCAGATGTGTATGTTGACAAGTTCAACATCTTCCCCTTATTATTTTAAAATGATCTAAAAGCTTCCTCTCTTTAAGTTGAATGAACTAAAAAGGGTGTTTACCATAGAGAGGCGTCTTGTACACTGTAAGTCTTAATGGGTTTTCAAGATATATAATACTTTTAGTTCAACAAGAGGACACAGTTAATGTGGAGCAGGATTGCCTCACCAAAATTAGTTGCTTTAGGGTGACGATTGACCCAGGTGTTTCAGTAAGGATATACTGGTATTATATTCTATCTTAAATGGCGCCTGTCTGTCTACCTTGGGTGTGAACCGCATTACATGGCGCCTGTCTGTCCTGAGTTGACGCAGGTGTTATGTTCTACCTTGGGTGTGAACCGCATTACACCATGTGTTGGGGTGACCCACAATGAGTCTCTCAGAGCGAGGACAGTGCTTCCATCCGTGACTGACCTCATCTTCCCCTTATTATTTTAAAATGAACTAAAAGTTTCCTCTCATTAAGTTAAAGGACCTCATCTTCCAACGCTGAACCGCACAACATGCTGTCTGTCTGACCTGTGTTGACCCAGGTGTTCATGATTATCTTAAATCTACCTTAGGTGTGAACCGCATTATACCGTGGTGTCGGGAGGAGGGGGCGGCCTATATAAGCTCAATGAGACACTCAGAGCGAGGACAGTGCTTCCATCCATCATCCGTGACTGACCTCATCTTCCCCCCACAGTATTCCTCTCATTAAGTTAAAGGACCTCATCTTCCAACGCTGAACCGCACAACATGGAGAAAGGTAAGTTGTACTTAGAAAATTCTTGTTTTTTTTTACATGTTTAATTTTTGTTGAAGCATACGAGTGAAATTTGGGTTAATTTTTGTTGAAGCATACGAGTGAAATGTTTACTGGGTTAGTGCGTTAATAAGTGAAATTTTTAATGGGTTAAATAAGTGAATTGGTGAAGAGGAGATTGTTAGAAAATTCTTGTTTTTTTTACATGTTTAATTTTTGTTGGAGCATATGAGTGAAATGTTTACTGGGATAGTGCGTTAATAAGTGAAATTCTTAACAGGGGATAGCATATATTCGAAATACTTGGAAGCATTGGTGAAGAGAAGATTATCGATTAGAAAGCAGCGTTCGTTGGTAATCGAGAAAGGCGGTGTACAACGCAATGAAAGGTTATTGCAATTGGATAATGAGTGGGCACGTGTAGATGCTTTATGGAAGAAGGCTATAGAAACAGGTATGTAACCAATTTGTGATCTTTTGTTGTGCTAGTCACTCGAGAAAAGATTTTTTGTTCTATTCATTGAAATCTTAATATTTTGGGTTATGAATTGGATGTGCTTTTTTTTTTTTCCTCTGTTCATTGAAATCTTAATATTTTGGGTTATGAATTGGATGTGCTTTTTTTTTTTTTTTTTTCCTCTGTTCATTGAAATCTTAATATTTTTTGGGTTATGAAATGGATGTGCTTTTTTTTCCTCTGTTCATTGAAATCTTAATATTTTTTTTGGGTTATGAATTGGATATGCTTTTTTCCTCTGCAGGAAATACACCTGGTAGTAATGTCGCCCAGCTTGGTGGTGAGAGTGCTAGTGTTGGTACCTCACAATGCGGAGGTGCGGGTACTTCTGCCCCCATTAATGATGATGAGAGAGCAACTACCTCGCATGACGTGTCTGACACGCATAATAGTGAAGATGAGACCCCAGAAGTTATTACATATATCCAGAATTTTAGAGGTAGACATACAGTGAGGAAATATAGTGTTCCTTCATCTTATAACAGAGAGTTAAGAATGTATTTACATGTTTATAGGGATTATTTTATAGAACAGATGCGAGATATGTATGATAGATCGCCTCTAGCAATGTCGCTCAGAATCCACCCAATTATAGTTATAAGGACATTACGTCAAAACATATCGGGTGATGATCAAAATGGACAATTTGTGATAAATTTAGCGTTTGAGTTAGTAAGTGAAGAGGAAATCTCTGAAGTATTTGATCGATGGGTGGGAACAATATTAGAAAGATACGAGTCAGAGTTGCAAGATCAGGAAGGATCTGGCTGGATCATAGATCAAATCGAATCTTTCAGTATCGAATATGTTAAAGTAGAATTCAGAGTGCAAGTGGGGTCATATGTGGCATATCCCGAGAAACTGCGAGGGAAGAAATATGTATTTAATCCAGAGATTAATGATGGGTTATGTGTACTGCGTGCTTTTGCCGCCTATCAATGTCATAAAAAGAACATGCCATGGAAACATATTCGCAGAGCAGTTAATACTAAGAGAGGTTGTCTTAATCATGCAAAATCTTCTATAGATGATTTCCCCATTACGCGTGATAAGTTAGGTATATTAGAGAAGGAAAATAAAGTGTCATTATATGTTTATCAATTAAGAAAGGATCAAGATAGGACATTTATGGCTATGTGTCGTAAGGGGAATAAGAAATATAAGGACATTATGTGCGCGTTATTGTTGAATGAAAGACATTTGGTTTTAATCAAAGATTTTGACGGGTATGTTAGAACGATAATGTCAGAAAAAGGTGTAAAGAAGCACTGTCATAGTTGTTTGATGAAGTTGAATACACAGGAAGAGTTAGATATCCACGAAGATGGATGTAAAATCAATCAGGTTCTCGTATTCCCCCGGAAGGAACAACAGTACACTTTGAAAATTTTAGTCATACGCATTCCAACGAATATATCGGTGTATTTGATTTCGAATGTGCATTAGACACCACTCTCCCAGCAGGTAAAATTGAGTCTCGTCATAAAGCCATTGCCTATTGTTATATTATATTTGATCGCAAAGGAGAAATAGTGTGTATAAAGAGTTATAAGGGGGAGGATGCTGTTAATCATTTCATTTTAAATGTTAGTGGTGAATGGAATAAAATAAAGTTTAGAAGACAGTATCATGAAATCCATATGACAGAGGAGGATGAGATGAGACATGATTCTCAGAACACTTGTGAATTATGTGGTAACACCTTCAAAAAACCCAAAGACAAACATAAACACCATGACCATACTTTAAATTTCAATAATTATATTGGAGCCTATTGTGCACGTTGTAATATGCAGTGTAAAGACAAGAGAGAGAAATTATTGCTTTTTTGTCATAACATGTCGTATGATTTAGGAATAATTTTAAAGGAATTGAATGTTGATAAATATAACGTTGAAATTCATTCGAAACAAGGATTCAAATTCTTGAAAGTAGACATAGGTAAGGTTAGGTTTCAGGATTCACTGTCTTTATTGAATGGATCTCTTTCCACGTTAGCAGAACAACATATCAAGGCAGGTAAATCCCTGAAATATACAGAGACTATTCTGAAAGATGTGCCTCGAGATGTCTTACCTTTATTATGTAAAGGAAAACAAATTTTGTGTTATGATTATATTGATAGTTTAAAGAAGCTCGATGAAACAAAATTACCGAGTAAAGATCATTTTTTTAATTCTTTGAGAAATAGCGCTATCAGCCAAGAAGATTATGAACATGCATTGAAAGTGTTTGAGTTGGGTAAATGTAAGACTTTAGGAGATTACTTGATGTTATATCTCAAGACAGATGTTGGTTTGTTAGCCGATGTCTTCATGGAGTGGCGTAAAACACTCAAGGATATTTATAAGTTAGACGTTAGTAATTATATAAGTTTACCATCATTCAGTTGGGATGCATTCCTATTGAAAACTAATGTAAGATTAGATATGATATATTCCCATGAATTATATGACTTGATTAAAAGGAATCTCAGAGGTGGGTTTACCTGCGCAATTAATCAGTATTCTAAAGCAGATAATCCCCTAATTAACCCTAATTTTGATGTTGAGAGTGGAATGGGCACTCATATTCTATATCTAGATTTCAATTCTTTGTATGCTAGTGCGATGGTTGAAGCTCTTCCACAGAATGGTATCAGAAAATTATCCAATGACGAGAAGAATGCTATCCTCGATGTGGGATTAAGTAATGTTTCCTGTGAAGGACAAAAGGGATATTGGATAGAATGTGATACCAAGCACATATCCCCCGAGGTAGCTAGACTCACTGATGAACTTCCTTTAATATTATCACATATGAATATATCAGAAGAGATGTTATCTCCTTATTGTGAATCTATATTGAAAAATGAAGGTAGAAAGATCCCCAAATCTAATGGGAAATTAGTGGCTAGTCATTTACCTCAGAAAAATTATTTAATCAGTCTAGAATTGTTACAGTTATTACTGGAACTTGGGTTAGAGGTGGAAAAGGTTCATACCATATATGAATATACACAGACAAAATTTTTAGAACCTTTCATATCAACTAATATTGCACAAAGAACAGCTACAAGATGTCCTATCAAGTCAAAAGCCTTCAAATTAACTAATAACGCCATATATGGGAAATCATTGCTGAATATTACAAAGTATGCTGAGAAATATAGATATATCAATAATGAGAAAGCATTTATTAGAGCGAGTAAGGATCCTTTGTTAAAAAATATCACACATTTAAATCAAGATAGAGTAATTTGCACATTCAATAAAGATATATTAGAAGTTAAGCAACCACTTTATCTCGGCTTTCAAATTCTTGAGATAGCTAAAAAGAAATTGTATCATTTTTGGTATAAAGTTTTAAAACAGCATTATGGTGATGATGTAAGACTTCTTTATACCGATACTGACTCGTATATTTTTAGCTTGAAATGTAAAGATTTGTACACCGAGTTAAAAAGTGAACCATTGTTAGGTTATATGGATTTTTCAAATTTCAGCCCTGAGCATCCCTTATATGATGATAGTAGAAAAGGGGAGCTGGGGTTATTGAAATCTGAAATGTGTGATAACCATATTAGCGAGTTGATAGCCCTGAAAGCTAAAATGTATTCTGTCAAGATTGCTGGAAGATCAACTAATGTCAGCAGAGCCAAGGGTATTCCTTCGCAATTTATGCCATTATTAACACATGCAAGATATAAGAATGTTTTATCAAATGTAGATAGAGAATTATTCACGTGTAAGTCTATAAGTAATGTAAAAGGTGAAATATGTACGGTAAGAATTAATAAGAGAGGTTTGTCAGCCTTTGATGATAAAAGATATCATTTGAATACTAATGAATCCTTGGCTTATGGACACCCTGATATTCCACCATCTAAACGTAGGAGAATAGAGTGATGTATTGCTTGTATAATAAATAATGAAAAAAAAATATTGTGTATTAGTGTTATCCTGAAATGTGTCTTTCTGATGATGAAAATGTTTTCCCTATGATGTATATGTGTCCCCTTAATAACTTGAATGAACTAAAAGGATCGACATTGATTCAGCTTGTATGTGTGACGTCACTGCTATGTCCCCTTATTAACTAACCTGTGTGCGCGGTGGACAAGGCCCGGGCCGGGAGAATCTTTAATAATAATAATAATAAAAGGGTAGACAAGATTCAGGAACTGACAAGGATTCGACAAGTGTGCGCGTGGTCCTTTTTAGTTCATTTAACTTAATGAGCGAATACTGACGTCACTGACCGCCGAGTAAACACGCTTTTTAGTTCATTTAACTTAATGAGAGGAAACTTTTAGTTCATTTTAAAATAATAAGGGGAAGATGTTTAGACCTGTAGTAAGCATTACCCCCAGAGGGGGATTCTAAAAACTTGATCCGAGGAATTTCGAAACCCCCAGAGGGGGGATTCCAAAAACTTGATCCGAGGAGAATTTCGAAAACCCCATAGGGGGGAATCCAAAAACTTGATCCGAGGAGAATTTCGAAAACCCCATAGGGGGGATCCAAAAAAAAACTTGATCCGAGGAGATGGAGAATTTCGAAAACCCCATAGGGGGGATCCAAAAAAAACTTGATCCAAGGAGATGGAGAATTTCGAAAACCCCATAGGGGGGAATCCGAAAACTTGGTAATATCGAGAAATTTTGGGAGGGGGGTGAAAGTGAGAGGGGGAACCTCAAAAATTTGATCCGAGGAGATGGAGAGCATAAGAAAATGAAATTCAAAAAAATTCGAAACCCCATAGGGGGGAATCCAAAAAACTTGATCCAAGGAGATCATAAGAAAAAAAAATTCGAGGCGCCGGGGCGATCCGGACGACGCTGCAGAAGGCGCGGGCGGGGGGTGGCAAAGGGTGCAGGCGGGGTCGCGAAGGGCGCGCGGGCGGGCGCGCGGGCGGGGCGCGGGGCGCGCGGGCGCGCGGGGCGCGGCGCGACGGCGGGGTCGCGAAGGGGGGGGGGGGGTCGTGGGGGTGGGGGTATTGGTTGGGGGGTCAAGGGTGAGGTAGTCTCGAGGGCGAGGTCATGGTCAAAACCGGAAGTAACACCTAGGTGTGAAAAGGTGACCCTCCAGCTGCTGGTCCTAGACCGGACCGGAAGGCCCTAAACCGGATACACCGCTCTGTAGAAGGCCCTAAACCGGAAGGGACCGCCCAGTGGAAGGCCCCTAAACCGGAAGGGACCCCCCTGTAGAAAACTTGACTACTTATTATATATATATATATATATATATATATATATATATATATATATATATATATATATATATATATATATATATATATATATATATATGTCGTGCCGAATATGTAAAACTAGTCAGTTAACAAGAACTCATTTAAAATTAAGTCCTTTCTGAAATTTTCATTTATACGTTTAAAGATATATTTTTTTCATTAATGTTAATGTAAAAAAAATTTTAATTTTGCACCAAAAGAATCTTAGAAAACTTACCTAACCTTATTATAACAAGAGCAATTTATTTTAGCCTAACCCAACTAAATATATTTTAGATTTGTTTACAATAATTTAATACTAAACAAACACAGTGAAATATATTTTTTTCGTTAGGTTCAGAATGATTTTGGCGAAATTATTGCATACACAAATTTTCACTTGTCCTATATGGCAAGATGAGCGTTGCTATTTAAGCCAAGATCGCAAGTTCTGCCTATTCGGTACGACATATATATATATATATATATATATATATATATATATATATATATATATATATATATATATATATATATATATATATATATATACATATATATATATATATATTCCACCGCCCACCACAAGGACTGGACACCCCTCTCCTCCCCCCCCAACCACCACCATGAACCACATGCGGAATGTGCCATGCGCCATTTTCCCTTCACACAGTTTGAGGTATGGCAGACGATGAAGCCAGCCAGCCACAAAGCCAGGGAAACAATGCACCCAACAATGAAAGAAGAGGCACATGTCAGGTGTGTGGAGAGTTTCGAGCACGCAACAGGGACGGCCGTATTCGTGCACACAATGGGTGTGCGGGATCACATATGCCCCCAGCAGAGAGCAGCCCACAGCCTCCACAGGCAGATGACAATTCCAATGGCAACCTCGTCACTTGTGATAACCTTCTGTTGGCATTCAAATCCACTGCTAGCAGTACACTATCCCACATCCCTAAAGCGGCTCGCCCATATGCAGCAGGGAAATTCACAGACCTTCTTAAGCGGGTGAATGGAGGTTCCACCAACTTAGAAGCCCGAGGCACCATCCAAGCATGGCGCAACCTTCTCTTGTTCGGCAATGTCTGTCTTGCAGTTCCTGAAAGACGAGGCAAACTGCTAACCACGTCAGTTATCAAGGCAGTGCGCAACTACCCAAGAACGGATAATTGTGTCCCTCTGCCCTATCATCGCAGGAATCAAAGAGGCAGACCCAAGAAAAGTCCTACTGAAAACGAGAAAATCTGCGTACAGGTTAGCAAAAAAATTGAAGAAGGTAACACAGTGGGAGCAATAAGAATAATTACAAGTGACGACACTGTAGCCCCCAAGGATGAGACCACGGCCCAAGCACTAAGAGACAAGCATCCAACCAGGGACACCATAGCCATCAACGACAACCCTGAGGAAGACCCCATCACTGAACAATTAATTTTGCCAGAATCAGAAGTCTATAAGGCGATCGTCTCATTTCCAGCAGGATCTGCAGGAGGTTACACTGGAATTCGACCTCAGCACCTCAAAGAGATGGTAAATCCAGTACTCGGTGAATCTGCATCAATTCTTCTCACCGAGTTAACAACTTTCGTCAACAATTGCCTGGCTGGGCGAATCCCAGAAGAAATTAAACCTTTCTTTTTTGGAGCCTCACTATGTGCTTTGAAGAAGAGGGATGGGGGAATCAGACCCATTGCAGTTGGAAACACTCTTCGCCGTCTCGTTGCCAAAGCAGCAGTGAGAAACATTCGCCTAGAAGCTGCCACTTTACTCCAGCCACACCAACTGGGCTTTGGGGTCTCTCAAGGCAGTGAAGCTGCAGCTCATGCGGCAAGGGCCTACATCAGGGACCTACCAGAAGACAAGGCCATAGTCAAACTTGACTTTAATATGGTGAAGAGAGATGCTGTTTTGCCAGCTGTTCGGGTTCGGTTCCCCAGTCTCTTTCCCTTCATTTCAGCCGGCTACAGCAAACCCTCAATTCTTTTGTTTGGAGAACATGAAATTCAATCATCAGAGGGTGTTCAGCAGGGTGACCCATTCGCTCCACTTCTCTTCTGCTTGGCAGTAAGAGAACTAACTTCCAGCCTATGCAGTGAGCTCAATATCTGGTACCTGGATGATGGCACTCTGGCAGGTACTGAAGAGTCCCTCGTGGGGGACCTACAACTGGTGAAAACACAGGGAGAAGACTTGGGACTCATCCTCAATCCCTCCAAGTGTGAAATCATCACAGCGAACCAGGAAATAATCAATGCTGTGCGAAGAATCATCCCGGAAGTCTCAACTACAACTCCGTCCAACAGTACCCTCTTGGGGGCACCGCTGGGTCACCAGGCCATCGATACTGTCCTCAGGGACAAATTGAATGACCTGATGAGAATGGAGGAGAGAGTAAGCGATCTTGATGTCCATGATGCTCTGTATCTCCTCACAAGGTGTCTTACTATGCCAAGACTCACTTACTTCTTGAGGTGTGCACCCTCTTTTGACAACCCAACACTCGATGAATATGACGCACACCTGAGATCAACTTTTAAGAAGGCACTGAACCTGTCACTAGAGGATGAGCAATGGGATCAGGCAACCCTCCCAGTGCGACTGGGAGGTATAGGGGTGTGTAAAGCAACGCATGTTGCTTTACCTGCTTTTCTGTCTTCGTGTTTGGCTTCCAGTGCATTAGTCAAGAAGATAGTGCCCAAACGCTTGAGAGACTTGGTAGGAGCTCAAGACCCCAGGTTTACTGAAGCAGCAATTCGGTGGGACACCCTTACAGACTCCTCCAGTAGACCAGCTCCTCCCAAACAGCACAAACAGTCCCACTGGGACAAACCGATCATGGAAAAAATCGCCAACACAATGCTCTCCAATGCTTCAGGAAAGAACAAAGCTCGTCTCCTGGCAGTGAAGGCACCACACTCAGGAGATTTCCTGTTAGCTGTTCCCAATTCCTCCCTGGGCACCCGTCTCGACCCACAGGCCATTCGGATTGGTGTTGCTCTTCGCCTAGCCGCCCCCATCCTCACCCAACATAGGTGTATTTGCGGCAGGGCGACAGCTGATCAATTCGGACTTCATGGTCTCGTGTGCCACACAGCAGAGGGGAAGTATGCCAGACATGAGGAGATCAATGACATAATAAAGAGAAGCCTCGCCACAGCCCATTGCCCAGCTCAACGGGAACCCCAAGTACAGAGGTCTGATGGAAGTCAAAAGCGTCCTGATGGAGCCACTATGCTACCCTGGAAGGATGCAAAGCAGATTGCCTGGGACTACACCTGTGCTGCCACATTGGCAGATACCTACTTGCCATACTCTGTAGTGGAAGGGGGTGGAGTTGCCAGCCACAGGGAGACCCAGAAGATCCGAAAATATGAAGACCTTCCCCCTTGCTATAATTTCATTCCAATAGGGTCGGAGACCCTTGGAGCATGGGGCAAGTGTGCTCTAAAGTTCCTCAAAGAGCTGGGTGAAAAGCTCATCATAGAAACCAAGGACCACAGGGCGACCAGCTTCCTCTTTCAGAGACTCAGTGTTGCTATCCAGAGAGGAAATGCCTGCAGCATTCTGGGCACGCAGCCCACCGCAGGGGAGCTGGACGAAGTATTCGAGATGTAGCTCTGAGTTACCTATGTTGTTTTACTTTCTGATGTATTTTTGTGAATGTTTGGCCAATGTATTTTGTCTTCAAATAAAACATACCTGAAATATAGGGGGTGGTAGGAGAAAATTCTCAAACAGCTTCAGGGAGAACCTTGAGTTTTCCCTGAAGCAAGTTTATTCTTTTCTCTGAGGATGAGGGTCCCTATGACAGTTCTAGAGGTGGTACCTCCCTATATATATATATATATATATATATATATATATATATATATATATATATATATATATATATATATATATATATATATATATATATATATATATACATATATATATATATATGTCGTGCCGAATATGTAAAACTGGTCAATTAGCAAGAACTCATTTAAAATTAAGTCCTTTCTAAAATTTTCTCTTATAAGTTTAAAGATATATTTTTTTCATTAATGTTAATGTAAAAATTTATAATTTTGCACCAAAAGAATCTTAGAAAACTTACCTAACCTTATTATAACAAGAACAATTTATTTTAGCCTAACCCAATTAAATGTATTTTAGATACGTTTACAATAATTTAATACTAAACAAACACAGTGAAATATATTTTTTTCGTTAGGTTCAGAATGATTTTGGCGAAATTATTGCATACACAAATTTTCGCTTGTCCTATATGGCAAGATGAACGTTGCTATTTAAGCCAAGATCGCAAGTTCTGCCTATTCGGCACGACATACATACATACATACATACATACATAATATATATATATTATATATATATATAGATATATATATATATATATATATATATATATATATACATATATATATGTGTGTGTGTGTGTGTGTGTATATATATATATATATATATATATATATATATATATATATATATATATATATATATATATATATATATATATATATATATATATATATATATATTGGAAGGGGGCAGAATGTATTATGAAAGGTACCGTATGCTCTCTTGGTTAGTAAGTTTATTTAGGTACAGGTACAGGTACACATAAATGCAATTATCGTACATAGTAAAATATGTGTGAATTACCTAGGATAAACCAAAAAGTGTTAGACAATGTGACTTATTTCCACTGGGGGGTGGGGGGGTCCTTGGTTGGTTGGTAAATTGGGTATAAAGCCTATCAACTGCACTAGGGTCATTAAGGCTGCATGTCACCTGTTCGCCACCAGTCAAGAGTACTATTTTAAAATAGGGATCAAGGTAAATTCAGTATATAATGAGAAACATATCTCGGTGTGATTATACCCTGTGCGTAAGTTTTCTTTTGTTCCCCCTCATCTTTATGCCAGGGTTGTGCACCTTCCAGCGCCATCTATGTACCAGTGTTTGTTCCATTGATGTCCGATATTTTTCTCTTTTACTTCTCCCCTCAAGGGAGGTTCCTTGATGCTGGTGAGGGGCTCTTGATCTAAGAAATTGAATCCGTGCTGCAATTCCGTGCATTAAGAACCGGCAGGAAAGTGTGTGTATGTGAAGTGCTTAACCTCACTCACTCTGGTCATGAAGAAAATGTTTGGAACAAAAAAGTAAAAGATTAGGGGATTATCATGGGGGAACGCTAAACCTGTAGGGATTATCCAGCGCCTGTGGTGAGGGGATGGAAGACATTCAGGCTTAAAATCTCGAGCTTTGTTATCCTGTTCGCTTCCGTTGTTTTGTACTGATCGACGTAACTTGCTTATCCGCTTGTGTTATAATGTTACCACTAATAAATTGGATCTGTCATCCCCTTCCTTGGATCGAGCCTGAATACTTCATATTCCGCCATGCGCTGTATGACCCATACAGGATTAGCCTCTGTGTTGTAGCAGTAATTAGGATTGTTGTTTCACTGTCGGTTTGCAGTCGCTCAACAGTGCAAATTTAGATTCATTTTAACCTATCTAGTTACGTATGCACGTGTGTGTGGGACGGGGAGAGTCGCGCTTCAACCCTATCTATATGCAAGTAAATTATTTAGGTACAGGTACACATAAGTACAATTATCATACCTGGAGAGGATTTCGGGGGTCAACGCCCCCGCGGCCCGGTCTGTGACCAGGCCTCATGGCGAATCAGGGCCTGATCAACCAGGCTGTTAGTGTTGGCAGCACTCAGCCCGACGTACGAACCATAGCCCGCCTGGTCAGGTACTGACTTTAGGTGCCTGTCCAGCGCCTTCTTGATGACAGCCAAGGGTATTTGGTAATCCCCCTTATGTATGCTGGGAGGCAGTTGAACAATCTTGGGCCCCTGACACTTATTGTATTGTCTATCGTGCTAATGCCACCCCTGCTTTTCATTGCGGGAATGTTGCATCGTCTGCCGAGTCTTTTGCTTTCATAGGGAGTGATTTTCGTGTGCAAGTTTGGTACTAATTCCTCTAGGATTTTCCAAGTGTATATAATCATGTATCTCTCCCTCCTGCGTTCTAGGGAGTACAGGTTCAGGAACTTCAAGCACTCCCAGTAATTTAGGTGTTTTATCTCGGTTATGTGTGCCGTGAAGGTTCTCTACATTTTCTGGGTCAGCAATTTCACCTGCCTTGAAAGGTGCTGTTAGTGTGCAGCAATATTCCAGCCTAGATAGAACAAGCGACCTGAAGAGTGTCATCATGGGCTTGGCATCCCTAGTTTTGAAGGTTCTCATTATCCATCCTGTCATTTTTCTAGCACATGCAATTGATACACTGTTATGGTCTTTGAAGGTGAGATCCTCTGACATGATAACTCCCAAGTCTTTTACATTAGTTTTTCGCTCTGTTGTGTGGTTGGAATTGGATATAGTTTTAAATTCCTCGCGTTTTCCATATCGGAGTAATTGAAATTTCTCATCATTGAACTTCATATTGTTTTCTGCGGCCCATATAAAGATTTGCATGATGTCTGCCTAAAGTCTTGCAGTGTCTTCAATGGAGGACACTGTCTTGCAAATTCGGGTGTCATCTGCAAAGGATGACACGGTACTGTGGCTAACATCCCTGTCTGTCAGATATGAGGGAGAGGAACAAGATGGGAGCGAGTACTGTGCCTTATGGAACAGAGCTTTTCACATTAGCCGCATCAGACTTTACTCTGTTTACTATTACTCTTTGTGTTCTATTTATCAGGAAATTATTGATCCATCTACCAACTTTTTCTGTTATTCCTTTATCACGCATTTTGTGCGCTATTACACCATGGTCACACTTGACAAAGGCTTTTGCAAAGTCTGTCCAAATTACATCTGCTTTTTATTTGTCTTCTAGAGCATCCAGGACCTTGTCGTAGTGGTCCAGTAGTTTCGACACACAGGAGCGACCTGCTCTAAACCCATGTTGCCCTGGGTTGTGTAATTGATGGGTATCTAGACAGGTGACGATCTTGCTTCTTAGGACCCTTTCAAAGATTTTTATGATATGGGACGTTGGCACTATTGGTCTGTAGTCCTTTGCTATTGCTTTACTGCCCCCTTTGTGGAGTGGGGCTATGTCTTTTGTTTTAAGCAGCTGTGGGACAACCTCTGTGTCCATGCTTCCTCTCCATAGGATGTTAAAACCACATGATAGGGGCTTCTTGCTGTTCTTGATGAACACGGAGTTCCGCGAGTCTGGGCTTGGGACAGAGTGCATGGGCATGTCATTTATCGCCATTTCGAAGTCATTTGGCATCAGGATAATATCATTTAGGTCATCGACTCTCATTCTGGTTAGCGACTCGCTGAACACCGAGTCATATTGGGACTTGAGTAGCTCACTCATTTCCTTGCTGTCCTCTGTTTAGGACCCATCTCGTTTAAGTAGGGGCCCAATACTGGATGTTGTTCTCGACTGTGATTTGGCATAAGAAAAGAAATATTTTGGATTTCTTTCAATTTCATTTATGGCTTTTAGTTCTTCCCACGTATCTTGGCTCCTGTAAGATTCCGTTAACTTTAGTTCGATGCTTGCTATTTCTCAGACCAGTGTCTCCCTACGTATTACATATATATTGGTCTCTTTTAGCCGCTCTGTTATTCTTTGCCTTCGCCTGTATAGGGAACGCCTTTTTCTATCTAGTTTACGTCTTCTACTCATTTTCCTCAAAGGAATATGCCTTGAGCATACCTCGAGTGCCATAGAGTTAATTTGTTATAAACATAGGTTTGGATCTGTGTTGCTTAGGTTATCTTACCAGTTTGTATCACTTAGGGCCTGGTTTACTTGGTCTCATCTTATGTTTTATTATTGAAGATGAATTTGGCAAAGGCTCCCTCGTGACTGGTCACATTTTGTTGGTCTGGGTTCCCGCCCATACATGTCTGTACCGTTGTTATATTGTGATCTGAGTATATTGTTTTTGATATGGTAATATTTCGCATCAGATCATCGTTGTTATTGAAGATTAGGTCCAGTGTATTCTGCAGTCTTGTAGGCGCTATTATTTGCTGGTTTAAAGTGAATTTGGTTCAGAGATTTGAAAGCTCATGTGTGTGCGAGTTTTCATCTGAGCTTCCTCCTGGTGTTATCTCTGCTACAGTATTATTTGCTATATTCCTCCATTTTAGGTGCCTTAGGTTGAAATCCCTCAGGAGCAAGATGTTGGGGGCAGGAGCTGGAAGATTTTCCAGACAGTGATCAATTTTCAAAAGCTGTTCCTGGAATTGTTGGGAAGTTGTATCCGGAGGCTTGTATACAACCACAACGACCAGGTTTTGACTCTCGATCTTTACTCCCAAAACTTCAACTACATCATTTGAGACATTTAGTAATTCTGAGCATATAACTGACTGTGATGTACAGCCCCTCCCCCCATCCTTTTGCCTGTTCACTCTGTCACATCTGTATAGGTTGTAACCCGGGATCCATATTATTTCATTGTCAAAGTGGTCCTTTATGTGGGTCTCTGTGAAAACCGCGAACATTGCATTTGATTCTGTAAGCAGTCCACGGATGAAAGGTATTTTCTTGTTCGTTGCTGGTTATAAACCCTGTATATTTTCAAAGATGAATGTCGTTAGATTGGTGGTATGGGAGGAAGGGGATCTTTTTTTCCCTGGCACTAATATCTGTTGTTTTGGAGGTCATCGATTGTGATTCCACTCCAGAAATGATCAGAGTTGGCGTACGATTTCTGTCATTTCCTGCCAGCCTTTTCTTTTCCTTCCTGGCGCTAAAAAACTCTCTCTCTCTCTCTCTCTCTCTCTCTCTCTCTCTCTCTCTCTCTCTCTCTCTCTCTCTCTCTCTCTCTCTCTCTCGTGGCTGTGGCTACCCAGGTTTTCACATGGTCTGGATGTTTTGTATCTTCTTGCTCCCTTTAGGTGGTGTGCCTGGCAATATAAGTTATAGCACTGTCTTTCCTGAACTGAAGAGTGACACATTTCAGGGTGGAAAACCTTAAAGGAAGGAAGGTTGCATTTTCCTGTTGATATATGGGAATGGCATTTTCTGGGGTGGTCAAAGTTGCACGTCCCATCTGTTTTTCCAGATATTCCATGCCCACCAATACCAAGTGCATAGAGTTTGCATAGGCCTGGCTTCTGCTTGCCTTGTTTTTTTGTGACTGTATTCCCTACAGGTGCGTGTTTTCCTGTATCATTACTATCTTCAGCACTAGTATTAACAATGGAGCCTTCACCAGTTATTTCTGGTAATTTATCTTCACTATTTCTTGGGGTATCCCCTTGTTTACTATCTCCCATGGTATTGCTAGTTTGTAACATTGATTTTTTGTCCTTGTCTACACCTGTTCCCCCACTAGAGCTCCTGTCTCCCTCTGGGCCACTGACATTCATTTCTCCATTCTTGCAGTTACTCTCTACCATGACAGCATTTTCACCAGGGGCAATAGCATCATCTGGCCTGGACTTTTTATTTCCCCGTCTGTTATAGAATGCTGTCAGGTTTTCTATGAAGGCTGATTTGATGTTATCTTGTAATACCAATGTGATTTTATTCAACAGCTCGATCTTATTTGGGCATACCTGGAGTTTACCTGGAGAGAGTTCCGGGGGTCAACGCCCCCGCGGCCCGGTCTGTGACCAGGCCTCCTGGTGGATCAGGCTCTGATCCACCAGGCTGTTGCTGCTGGCTGCACGCAAACCAACGTACGAGCCACAGCCCAGCTGATCAGGAACTGACTTTAGGTGCTTGTCCAGTGCCAGCTTGAAGACTGCCAGGGGTCTGTTGGTAATCCCCCTTATGTGTGCTGGGAGGCAGTTGAACAGTCTCGGGCCCCTGACACTTATTGTATGGTCTCTTAACGTGCTAGTGACACCCCTGCTTTTCATTGGGAGGATTTTGCATCGTCTGCCAAGTCTTTTGCTTTCGTAGTGAGTGATTTTCGTGTGCAAGTTCGGTACTAGTCCCTCTAGGATTTTCCAGGTGTATATAATCATGTATCTCTCCCGCCTGCGTTCCAGGGAATACAGGTTTAGGAACCTCAAGCGCTCCCAGTAATTGAGGTGTTTTATCTCCGTTATGCGTGCCGTGAAAGCTCTCTGTACATTTTCTAGGTCAGCAATTTCACCTGCCTTGGAAGGTGCTGTTAGTGTGCAGCAATATTCCAGCCTAGATAGAACAAGTGACCTGAAGAGTGTCATCATGGGCTTGGCCTCCCTAGTTTTGAAGGTTCTCATTATCCATCCTGTCATTTTTCTAGCAGATGCGATTGATACAATGTTATGGTCCTTGAAGGTGAGATCCTCCGACATGATCACTCTCAGGTCTTTGACGTTGGTGTTTCGCTCTATTTTGTGGCCAGAATTTGTTTTGTACTCTGATGAAGATTTAATTTCCTCGTGTTTACCATATCTGAGCAATTGAAATTTCTCATCGTTGAACTTCATATTGTTTTCTGCAGCCCACTGAAAGATTTGGTTGATGTCCGCCTGGTTTAATATCTCTTGTAGATAGGCCCATTTCCCACAGAAGTTGCACATAATCCATTCAGTAGCCCATTTGGTTGCAGACTACACAGGATTTCATGATGTGATTTTATTGGTTGTTTTACTGTATATTCTACTAATAACCTCCTTAAAGTGTAGATCTGTCAGTAAGTTTATTCAGGTATACACAAATACAGTTACATAGAATTATCATACATAGCAGCATATGTATAGAGAACCTAGGATAACCCAAAAAAGTCAGACAGTGACTTATTTCCAGTGGGGTCCTTTTACCTTATTATTATAATTTTTTTTTTTTATCACACTGGCCGATTCCCACCAAGGCAGGGTGGCCCGAAAAAGAAAAACTTTCACCATCATTCACTCCATCACTGTCTTGCCAGAAGGGTGCTTTACACTACAGTTTTTAAACTGCAACATTAACACCCCTCCTTCAGAGTGCAGGCACTGTACTTCCCATCTCCAGGACTCAAGTCCGGCCTGCTGGTTTCCCTGAACCCATTCATAAATGTTACTTTGCTCACACTCCAACAGCACGTCAAGTATTAAAAACCATTTGTCTCCATTCACTCCTATCAAACACGCTCACACATGCCTGCTGGAAGTCCAAGCCCCTCGCACACAAAACCTCGTTTACACCCTCCCTCCAACCTTTCCTAGGCCGACCCCTACCCCGCCTTCCTTCCACTACAGACTGATACACTCTTGAAGTTATTCTGTTTCGCTCCATTCTCTCCACATGTCCGAACCACCTCAACAACCCTTCCTCAGCCCTCTGGACAACAGTTTTGGTAATCCCGCACCTCCTCCTAACTTCCAAACTACGAATTCTCTGCATTATATTCACACCACACATTGCTCTCAGACATGACATCTCCACTGCCTCCAGCCTTCTCCTCGCTGCAACATTCATCACCCATGCTTCACACCCATATAAGAGCGTTGGTAAAACTATACTCTCATACATTCCCCTCTTTGCCTCCAAGGACAAAGTTCTTTGTCCTTTGTTCTTCTTATTATTCTCTAATGAAGATAACATCTTATTATCATACTAAAAAGACTATCTACTACACGAGGGTCATTAAGACTTTCTACAATATGAGGGTCATTACTAGAAATAAGGTAAAATTTACACGTATGTTAGCTAAAAAATAGAAAATCATTCCCCTCCCTTTCTGTAGCTACATTCATCAGCCACCTTTTGGCACTCTTCTTGAACTGGTTCATGCTATGACTGGCTTTGACATGTGCGGGCAGTCTGTTCCATTCCTTTATTGCTGTACAATAAAAGGTGTTTAAAGCCTGGCCAATGACTGTGGGTACTACAAAGTTGTGCTCTCTCCCCCTAGTACTATGATTGCTTTGGTTCCCAACCTTGACAAAATTGACAGAAAGATATTCTGGACACTGTTTGTGAGCAATTTTATAAACATGATTTAGCTTCAGTTGTTTTACTCTGTCTACAACATTCAGCATATCCAACTGCTGTAATTCATCCTGGCCTACATGCTCTCTTGGTCCCAGCCCCAGGATGAATCTTACGATTTTGTTCTGGGTGATTTGCAGTCTATCTTTCAGTTTTTTTGTCAAGGCAGAGTACCATGAAGAGCAAGCGTAATCCATATGGCATTGTATAAGGGCTAGACATAGGGTCCTGCGAGCCTCAGTAGGTAGACACTGTGCTTGTCTATATAGGAACTTCAGTCTGGCATTCGCTTTCTTTACTACACTGTTCCCTATCAATTCTGACATGCATGGGTCAAAGGGGATTCCCAGATATTTTACTAATGAAACCAAAGTGATGGGCTCCCCATTACACTGGACATTAAAATTATTTACCCTTCTCAGTTTGTTTCGTGCCAAAGAGAATGGCTTCAGTTTTCCCGAGGTGTAATGATAGTTTGTTGTCTACTAACCATTTGCTGCAGGACTCCAGTTCCAGTGTTAAAACATTAGCTATATCTTGTGGGTCTTTACCTGACACTAACAGAGCACTGTCATCTGCATACAGTAGGAGTTTGCACTTGACACTGATAGGCATGTCATTGACATAACATAAGAATAATAAAGGACCCAGAATACTACCTTGGGGAACTCCACATGCTATCGGCAGGGGTTCTGATTCCGTTTTGTTGATTTTGACAATTTGTCTCCTGTTGCTAAGGTAGGACTTAAACTAGTCTACAGAACCTATACCGATAGCTTGAAGTTTCTTACATAATATATTGTGGTTGACAGTATCGAAGGCCTTTTGCAGGTCTAAGGTTACCATACCTATGAGGTTCCCCTTTGACATTTCAGATCTCAAGTAATCTATCAGATTAATTAGGGAGGTGTTGGTTGAGTAAGATCTTCTAAAGCCCGATTGATAGCTATGGAGAATGTTGTTGTCATTAAGGTACTTAACTACTTGAGAGTACACTGCCCTCTCTAGAATTTTGGATATTATACTGAGTATACTAACAGGCCTATAGTTGCTGACATCAGACCTACTATTTTTCTTGAAGATAGGAGTAACTCTGGCCTCCTTGAACCCCTCCGGTACGGTATTAGTGGTGACTGATAGATTTATTATGTGAGCAATAGGGATTGACAGTTCAGAAGCACCATCTTTTAGGAACTTAGACGGGATGTTATCAGGGCCTGTGCTCTTAGTTGGGTTTAACCTGCTTAGTTCTTTTTGAATAAAGCCATGAGATACACTTACTAGTTGACAACTGTTTGGGGTTACCCCTTTATTGGTATAGTATGTTTGAAACTTATCAGAGTCTGTGTTAAAAGTATTTGATGCAGCTGGTAGTTTACTTACTAGTGTTGATGCAACAGATGTGTAGTAGGAATTAAAGCAATTTGCCACCTTAGATGTTTCGTGGCATACCTCGTTATCGATAGTGAGTACTATGTTAGACCTATCTACTGGCTTATGGCTATACCCCAACTGTTTTAGTTGTTGCCAGAGCTTTCTGGGGGTTATGCTTATACTCTTCAATTTTTGAGCAATAGTGCTTTGCCTTTGCTCCTTTTATAAGTCTCTGCACTCTGTTCCTCACCCTTTGGAATTCATTTAGTGCTGCAATATCCTGTCTGTTTGCTTTAAATCTTTTTAGGAGCTGGTCTCTGAATTTCATATTATCTAATATCTCAGTAGTCATCCAGGGTTCAGTTCTTCGTTTAATCCTAACCTCATTAACTGGTGCAATATTATCAAGGATGGTAGTGAACATTGTTTTGAAATTTTCCCAGGCATCGTTTACGTCCGTGCAACTTGTTATCACTGTCCAATTGTGTAGCCTATTTACCAGTGTTTCTTTACTGTAGTTTCTAGTTGACTTCATTTTTATTGTCCTGTGTAGGCCTATCCTATCCCTAGTGATTTTCCTAGTGCAGTAAATGATGAAATGATCACTAAGACCTGTGGTAATGATGCCTGACTGACTAATGTTCTCAGCTCGGTTACAATGTGGTCAGTTAGGGTGGCTGAGAACTGTGTGATCCGGGTTGGTGTATTAATTAGTTGAATGTAACTATTTAAACCTAGAATTTGCTTATACCTCTTGCATAGCCCGTTATTTTGCTGCTGAAAACAGATATTGAAGTCGCCCAGTATTATTGTCTCGTAATTGTTTTCAAGTCCGGACAATACTCTGGAAAAGTCTTCTAACAACTGGTCCTGGGTAGGAGGGCGGTAACTAGTTCCTACTAAGATGGGTTTGGTCTTGGGAAGTAGCACTTCAAACCATAGAATCTCCAGTTTATTGTTATTTAAATCAGGTCTTGGGTTGTAAGCTAAGTCATTTCTAATGTAGGCACATACTCCACCACCCTTTCTGTTCCTATCTAAGCATTTTATATTGTAACCTTCTATTTTGACCTCGTCGTCAGTCACCGTATCATCCAACCAGGATTCAGAGATGGTTATAACTGCCGCCCTAATTTTGTTAGCTAGAATCCTAATCTCTGCCAATTTAGGAAGAAGTGATCTTGCGTTGACATGAATAAAGTGAAGGCCTGTTTTCATAAAACAATTATAATCATCAATATGGCAGTGGGTCATATGTATCAATATGGCAATGGGTCATATGTATTAAAATTAGGTAAATCAATGTCATCATTGCTAAAGGGTAACTGTGCCAAAGTGCATTTGTTACACACAAAATGAATTCTGGCACCGTTACTATAATTGTACATACATCCATCATGCACCCACCCCTTACACATTTTACATAAGGTGTCTTTTCTGTTTTTCATGCGTACTTTAGTACAGTGTATTTGTATTTGTATGTGTATGTGTCTGGGACAATCTTACTGCTCTAGTAATTACTGTTTGGGTGTTGATAAGGGCACGTAAAACCTCTCAGCTTATGAATCCGGTCAGGGGATACCTTATTTTTTCAACGAATCCATTTGGGTGTTAAGTGCGCCTAGGAACTCTTTCAGCTTTGAATCCGGTCGTGGTTCACTTATTTATTGGACGAATCCGGTCAGTGGATCACTTATTTTACGAATCCGGTCGGTGATTTTGGACTAGCTCGTGAAAGGACTACTGGAAAATTATTTAATAGAGTAATATGTGTCCAGTTTGATACAGAAAGTATAACTTACGTGTTGGAGAAACCGGTGACTTCTGGCAGCTCCTACTATGATGAACGGCTGGTGACCTCTAGCACCCTTTTTTATCACCTGAAGTTTTGGGCACTTATAGATCACTGTATTTAGCTTTTCTAGATTTTTTTCCCTCCACCACAACAACTGCTATTTTTATCACTATTGTTGACTGGTGAAGATTACTGAAGGAATATTAGCTTTTCGTTGTGTATATTGTGACTGCTGCTAACTACAAGTTTAATGTATTTCCATGTGAGAGAAAAGTTCAACAGATAGGAGTAGCGAGTGAGTATATGGTAACGATAGTTTGATTGCCGGCTGCTTGTTAAGGTAGGGTAAGTCTAGCTCCCGCTATCCCCTCCCTCCCCTTTCTCCCCACCCCGAAAGGTGACGTGACTCACAGCTCCCAGCACAGCTGTAAGTAAAAGCCTCTGCTTCTATTCTAGTGGATATTGGTTGAAAGCTTCACTTTTGACCAATAATAAACTTGATCCTTTCAGCTTTAATCTCCACATGAGACTTTTCGATAATCACCACTTTTTTTAAGTATCTTACACTTATCATGGAGAGTGATTTCTTAAGCAGTGGGTAACCTGTCTCTCTTTCCAGTTTGGAATAACAGATCGGGTCACCTGCCAACCAACGAGAAGTGTTGAAGGAGACGGACTGAAAACGGTCTTGGGACGTCACCTTATAATCTACCTACCTGATTAATTGTACAGGACACTACCCCTCATCTTTGTAGTGGTAAAGAACCTGAGTTCCTGTCATCTGGACTGACTATTCAAGGCTATAGACTCTGTGAAGAACTAGTCGTTGGGTTGTCACTCAACACCTGCGACCCCCCCCCCCCCCATCATCATCAACGGTTACAATTTCTACAAGACGGTGTCAACCTCAACCAGACACCCCAGTATAACTGTACATATTAGCGTTGAATTCAGATGTCACTTTTCCATTTCATTTTTCATTTTTCTTTCAAGTAGGATACACCTTCATTTTTCAATGTTTTATCTTTGCATTACTAAATAATAGTGTTTATCTTCGTGAATTATTATTTCTTTTTCTATTCATTAATTTTCCTGAGGAGGAGCAGGCCATGGTAATACTGTCTGAAGTTGTTACAGGGCTGTGTACGTCTCTTATTTCAAAAAGGAAGAAATTTCTAATGTTCGTCACTCCACACTAAGTACCAATTTGTTACTGGTTATTAGCTAGGGCAACACTGTGGAAAGGTTTCTAGATGATAAATGTTCTTATGTTCTTGTATACGTTTAGTGATAACTATATACTGTTTATCGTGTTTCTGCAAAGCTGTACACACACATCTAAATGGATTGTGAAAACATGTAATTATATTAAGTTTTATAACCAGCATGAACTGTATCACTGTAGGCAACAAGAGCATTTCACCCCTCCATGGAAGATGCATTCATTTAATATCACATACCTGCAAGTCCCTCCCAAGAAGCTCATTGCTAGTAATCCCTTCCTTAAATCACTTGTTAAAGCAACTGCTCAAGAAGAAATTTCTGGCCTAGCTGGTAGTAATAAGTTATCACAAGTTATATACATTGATGGATCTGGTTTAGAAAGACACGTAAGCAAACACTATAACATATTTATTAGAAAACGTTTCGGTCCTGGGACCTTGATCACTTCTAACATACAGAGGTAGAAAGACATTATATATAGGCGGAGAGTGAGGTGTGACGAACGTGACCTGAGGAATGTCATAAGAACATAATGGAGGAACACTGTAGAAGCCTTCTACAGTGTTCCTCCATTCTTATGTTCTTATGAGGCAGTGGAAGGGCCCGGGCCGGGAGAATACCGGCGAATCTTTAACAACATCTGTATGTTAGAAGTGATCAAGGTCCCAGGACCGAAACGATTTCTAATAAATATGTTATAGTGTTTGCTTACGTGTCTTTCTAAACCAACTTGTCGGTATTTATTACCAAGGTTTATACCACTGATGGATCTAAACAGGAGTCTTTTGGCAGGGCTGCATCTGCTCTTGTTGCCTCCCTAGTTAAGAACCATAATAAATGTGTTGAGTTAAGCATAAGAATTAACAACTGGTTAATGCAAAATGAAGCTCTCAGGACTATTCTTGGCTGTCCCAGATCTACAAAAGTTCTTAACATGAGGAAGGAGCTTGGTATTTCTAGTATCAGTGATAGGATTGTTGAAATTAACACTGTACTCGGTATTAGAATGTTGAGAAACGAACCAGACACTGTCACAGTGAATCTTACCAAGTGTCTAGAGGTAAATACACACAGATCTAAATGGATTGTGAAAACGTGCAATTGCATTAAGTTTTATAACCTGCATGAACTGTATCACTGTAGGCAACAAGAGCATTTCACCCCTCCATGGAAGATGTGTTCATTTAATATCACATACCTACAAGTCCCTCCCAAGAAGCTCATTGCTAGTAATCCCTTCCTTAAATCTCTTGTTAGAGCAACTGCTCAAGAAATTTTTCGCCTAGCTGGTAGTAATAAGTTATCACAAGTTATATAAGAGATAAGATAAGATTTTGTTCGGATTTTTAACCCCGGAGGGTTAGCCACCCAGGATAACCCAAGAAAGTCAGTGCGTCATCGAGGACTGTCTAACTTATTTCCATTGGGGTCCTTAATCTTGTCCCCCAGGATGCGACCCACACCAGTCGACTAACACCCAGGTACCTATTTGCTGCTAGGTGAACAGGACAATAGGTGTAAGGAAACGTGTCGGAATTTCCACCCGCCGGGAATCGAACCCGGGCCCTCCGTGTGTGAAGCGGGAGCTTTAGCCACCAGACCACCGGGCCACTGATGGATCTAAACAGGAGTCTTCTGGCAGGGCTGCATCTGCTCTTGTTGCCACCTCCCTAGTTAAGAACGATAATAAATTTGTTGAGTTAGGCATAAGAATTAACAACTGGGCGTCTACACTGCAAACTGAATTGTTTGCAATCCTAATGGCGCTAAAGCTAACCTATGACACTGAGCTTGACTCTATCATCATTACTGATTCTATGTCATCATTGAAGGCTCTTGGCTCATATAATGACTCCAACAACATGCTCATTGGGGAAGCCAGGTATAGATACTCAAAAATTAGGGACAAAGGAATTAATGTACAATTGCTATGGATCCCATCACACATTGGATTACTCCTTCATGATAAAGTTGATATGTTAGCCAAGAAGAGTATCCAGAAGGAGAACGTAGAATATAACTTTGGTATAACTGTGTCTAGCATTAGGAATAATATTAGGAGAGAAGTAAATAATGAAGATGATTGTTATAGGAATGCAGTTAGAAGCCTGAGTAGATCTATAACCCACTATGATAACATGAACGTAGATAAGTATGTTTATGGAGCAACTTGCAATGTGAACAGACTGACTGATGTTGTAGTGGCCAGGCTTAGGCTTGGTTACAAGTACTTCTGGCAGTTTGGGAGACACACAGATGATGATCAAACTAAATGTAAATTATGTGATCAGGCATATGGTCACTCTCTTGAACACTATGTGCTTAATTGTCCACTTATTGAGGAATACAGAGACAGACAGTATAATAACCTATGTGACATGTCAAGATATCTTATTAATGAGCCAAATTAGATACCAGATATACTAAGCAAATTTCCTAAATTTGCTTGTAACAGATAAGTGAACTATAGATATGTAGATATAAATCCATATGTATTCCTGTTAACCCTTTGGGGCCTAGTTCCTAGGCCTTTTGTGTATCCACATGCTCTCGCGCTACCGTCCACAGGATGGATATGGGGTGCACAATAAACTAGCCACTTCGGTGGCAAAATCTAAAAATCTAATCTGGGTGTCTACACTGCAAACTGAATTGTTTGAAATCCTAATGGCACTAAAGTTAACCTATGACACTGAGCTTGACTCTATCATCATTACTGATTCTGTCATCACTGAATGCTCTTGACTCATACAATAACTCCAACAACATGCTCATTGGAGAAGCCAAAATCTAATCTGTACACTTTTTGTATTTCTTCAAGATTGTGCGCCTTTTCGTATTTCAATGGGAATTTTTTACTCAATGGTATCACTAGATTATAGGTCAGGTACACAACAGGTTTAGGAAGATTATTAATACGAGCTGACTTGCTTGGTAGGGTCCTGGCGACTGCTGGCAACTTTTTACATGAACCTATTTCTTTAGGCCTAACACTTCAGCCTTAATTTTGACCTTGGCATTTATTATGGTATCTTATCTATATACAAGGGTACCACTATGTATTACACTCTTATCAGGGCGACTTTCTTTCCTCTGACAGAATTGTTCTAATATTTTTATTTGCACACGGCACACTAAGCCTATAGTTCCCCTCTGGGAGTATGACTCTGTTATGGTATTGCACACTAATTCTCCCTTTTTTTGACTCAATGTACACTATTTTCTGCTAGATTAGTTCCAATTGCTGTAGGGCTGTACCTTATAAGTTCACTGGCACAGTTTAAAGTTCTAGCACGCAAGAGAGACCGTGATAATCACGAAAAAATATGGAGCACAGCGGAGCACGGGCACGGGCATAGTAACGTATGTGTAACGTATGTAACGGAGCAAGGGCATAGTAACGTATGTGTAAATTACGTAGGATAACCCAAAACGTCACAGTGACTTATTTCCATTGAGGTCTCCACGAAGGAATTGTCAAACATAATTATACTCTAAAATTGGATTCGTGATGGTAGTGTTTTATACAGCTGAACTCATGTCTATGGTGACGACCATCTCTGCCGCCTGAGCACTGGAAGACCTAGTTGTTCATCGTGCAATATGATCTAAGAACCATACGTACTTTAAATGTTCACTCTAACAACAGTGCGCAATTACCTGCTAGTTCAGCTGATGTGTAAGTCAGCCTCAAGCATCAACTGCTGGTGTTCAACAGTTCAAACTTGGGTTTGACTCTGAGGAGACGTCTGCCATTCTTATTGTTTGTTATGGTTCTTTTCAAGGAAATATTACATTTTATTTACATTTATTTAATGCCTGTAGACGAAGATATTTGAACCTTTTATTTTTTAGTTTTTACTTGGGTTTTCATTTTTTCCTAACAGAAAGTCGTGAACAATTTCCCTGAGTTTCAGTTATCCTGTTGCATATAAATTAAACACATGCATTGCCAGGATACTTTTAATAGACCACCTTTCGCCCACCAGATTATTATTATTATTATAATCGAGGGGGAAGCGCTAAACCCGGAGGATTATACAGCGCCTGGGGGGGGGGATGTGGAAGGCATTCAGGCTTAATTCGGGGAACTGAAGCACAGATCCAATTCCCTAAATCAAGAGCCCCTCACCAACCTCAAGGAACCTTCCTTGAGGGGATTCGCCCACCAGAGGCTTTTTCAATCTAGTACAGAGAATTAAGTAATAGTCAGGTGTAGTAGGAGCGATTCCAACATAAACTGGTCACTTGGTGGCACCTTCCTCGTGGATCACCATCAATTTAGCTAATATGTTGGTATTGTTATACGTGTTTTGCACAAGGTATTTAAAGCAGTATCGCCACTGATTCGAGAATCAGTTTCTGTAACTCCTTGATTAACTTGACATTGTTCATAGTGTTAGGTAAAAAGACACATGTGCAACTAATGTGACATTTTAGCATGCCTAAGTTTCACTCTCCAGGAGTTTTGTCAAGCAGTTACAAACAGTACATTAATTACACATGTCTTTTTTCCTAACATGTCGGTAATTCTACTTTTATTACTTATTGTTCATAGTGATTAACTAAGAATTTCTGTGGCTATGCTTCTGTTTAAAATTTGGTTTTGCAAGCATGTGTTCATAAATACTGTACGTGTCCAGGTTACTTGACGTCTCCCCGACACACGCTTTCTAGCATCCCCAGCACGGAATCATTGCAATGTTGGTATACAATACCAACTAGATGAGGGAATATACACATATGCAACACCTGAGTATATTTATTTGAAAAACTTAGCCAATCAGTGACTTTTTAAATTCAAGGAATCGTGTAAAGGCCAACCTTAGTTAATCGTAGGCTTTTCTTGTCAGGTCCTTGACAGTACCTGGTCATGGCAAGATTCAGCTTCCAGTTGGACAGAGCACAGGCAGGTAAGTTTATTCAGGTATACACAATACAATTACATAGATTATCATACACAGCAGCATATGTGTAAAGAACCTGGGATAATCCAAAAAAGTCAGAATGAGTTACTTATTTCTTGACTCTTGAAGGATGATAAACCTATCCAAAAGACTCTTACCTGGTATACAAAACACACTTCCCTTAGTCCTGCTAAAATAAGAAAACATTGGAAGGTTTGTATATACCTGGTGCATATACTGTAGGCGTTCTCATCCTCCAAGTACTTAGGACTATACGCTCTCTAAGTTTAGGAAGAAGCAGATTTTGTCCTGATAATTAACCTATAGAGTTAGTAAACCAATAAGATTAGTCATAAGACTGCGACTGACACGTATCAGTTGAAACTTAAGTACGTGTTTACTGCAAGGTGAACAGGGGCAGTTGTAAGAAAACTTGCCCAACGTTTCCACTGTTCTTGGGATCGAGCCCCGGACCAACTGTGTATCAGCAAGGACTGGAACCAACTGAGCCACGAGCACCAACTGTGGAAAATTAAATTTACCTGGATGTAACTCATCAGATACATACCAGTAAATGGTAACAAAGATAATTATTTTTTAACAAAGTTACAGAGACAAGTAGGAATTTTAGGACATCTAGGTCACAAAAAATGTCCCCCTTTGATACCTACTACTGTCATATCCACAAGTCACTCTTGACCTATATTAATTTCAAATGAAATATACATTACCAGGAATTATGGTAAACATTAATATAAATTTGTGGACTGTTAAAATTAATAAATGATTACATATGCACATTTATGTAACAGAAGGAGAATTTATAATCATAAGAAGCGTGGGTGATGAATGTTGCAGCGAGGAGAAGGCTGGAGGCAGTGGAGATGTCATGTCTTAGGGCAATGTGTGGTGTGAATATAATGCAGAGAATTCGTAGTTTGGAAGTTAGGAGGAGGTGCGGGATTACCAAAACTGTTGTCCAGAGGGCTGAGGAAGGGTTGTTGAGGTGGTTCGGACATGTAGAGAGAATGGAGCGAAACAGAATGACTTCAAGAGTGTATCAGTCTGTAGTGGAAGGAAGGCGGGGTAGGGGTCGGCCTAGGAAAGGTTGGAGGGAGGGGGTAAAGGAGGTTTTGTGTGCGAGGGGCTTGGACTTCCAGCAGGCATGCGTGAGCGTGTTTGATAGGAGTGAATGGAGACAAATGGTTTTTAATACTTGACGTGCTGTTGGAGTGTGAGCAAAGTAACATTTATGAAGGGATTCAAGGAAACCGGCAGGCCGGACTTGAGTCCTGGGGATGGGAAGTACAGTGCCTGCACTCTGAAGGAGGGGTGTTAATGTTGCAGTTTAAAAACTGTAGTGTAAAGCACCCTTCTGGCAAGACAGTGATGGAGTGAATGATGGTGAAAGTTTTTCTTTTTCGGGCCACCCTGCCTTGGTGGGAATCGGCCAGTGTGATAAAATAAAAAGACTCACCCATTAGTCTGGAGATTACGGTGTGTCATACTAAACCTCCCTCTCTGCCTACATTTGTGAAGAGAACACTGGCCAGAATTCCTACATAAATTAGACAACTTAGCTGAGGTTCCTGGAGCTGTCCTGTCCATCTGCTTAATGCTCACGTTATGCAGGACTCCAAATCCAACAATTTTGGCTCCTATTTGAGAGGTTTTAAGCCCAATATAACCCCTAGAGCGACGAAAATTATGCACATTACATTAGTGTGCTTGTACCACATTAAAAACAAACAATGGCATCTTCTCTCTGCTCCTCAGCGCAGGCGCAGAGATTCCCTGTCGGTTCACTTCTTTAAAATACACTTTAGAGCAATAGTAATGTATTAATCAGGTATATTTACATTATAAAAATATACAGCATAATTTTTGGGAAATTATTTTCCACACCAACAAACGACCATTCATCTAGCAAGATATTCCACGTCTTGTAGCATTTTTATTTTCAGTGTTTACACAGGTTCAGACTAACATAAGGACTGTAAAGTTATTATATTGTGGTGCCTGTTAGCCCTTGTGGTTTAGCACTTCTTTTTGAAGTGCTAATGTGGTGCCTGTTTTGTCAGGTTTCTAGACAAAGCCTTAGGACTGCATCAACTTTGTCAGGCACAGTTTTGAATTTGAGTGAACAATATTATGTCTAGTATTAAAAATCTGTATGTTTAGGGATTTGGTGGTGTTTATCATCAGGAAACAACAGTGTCTCCTGACACAAGTTAAGCACCTGCTTGTCTTTCCCAGTTAGGTTTTACATTACATTTAAAAACAATCACTACATTGTAGTGTATCATAAAATAAAAAAACTGGGGGGAGGGGAGGGTAGGGTGTGATTTTGATAAAGGCATAGCTTTTTTTTTTTTCCTGAAACTAAAGCTCATGAAGGTTTTGATAACTTCTTTGTGTGACATTTATAATAATAATATTAATCTTTATTTCTAAAAGTACAAGGTATACAGGCCTAGCTTATACCAATGACATACTATTAAATAGAAAGCCCCTTGTTATGCAGAGCATTTCCCGCAAATTATGTCAATTTTGTGCCCAGGATGCGACCCATACCAGTCTGCTAACACCCAGGTACATATTTTACTGATAGGTGAACATGGACAGCAGATGTCTGAAGGAAACATGTCCTAATGTTCCCACCCGTACTGGGATTGAACCTGTGGGAGCTGAGTGCACTAGCAGTCGAGTTACAAGAGATAATTGAGCACTTGTTTTAAGTGGGAACGGTGTAGGTACTTGGTCAGTAAAACACAAATCTACACATATGCTGCTATGTATGATAATTCTATGTAACTGTATTTGTGTATACCTGAATAAACTTACTTAATCAGTGTATCATAGCTATACGTTAGACCTTGTAATCTCAGTAGTAGTACCAGTTCCTAGTAACCAGTTACCAGTAACCAGTGTACCAGTAGATGACTCACTACCAACCGTCTCTGCGTGAATCACTGACTGTATTCATATTGCTGCTGACCATAGCAGGATTTCAAACACCCCCTCACCCATAGGCACTGTGAGTCAGTCAAGATAGGGAGCAGAGAGAGGCAGGTCGGCTGTTGGTGCCTTCCCATACTTTCCGTTATATATTATATATTATTATATACTGCCAGAATACGTGAGTATTTTTACCCATCCACGTATCGAAAACCCACATGACAAATGGTGGCACCAGTGTGGGCATGGATTTAAGGGTATTTCAAGACGTTAGAAGACTGTTTGTGGAGATTAAGTTTCTTGGTCATGTAGTCACTCCTAGAGGGGTTACGACTGACCAAAGTAAAGTAACTGCAGTACTAAATTTTCCAACTCCCAAAACTGCTGATGTTGTAAGATCCTTTGTGGGCTTAGCAGGTTTTTATAGATCTTTCATTACCAATTTTTCTTCCATAGCTGCTCCTCTAACTGAGTTGCTTAAGAAAGATGCTCCTTTTGTTTGGACCTTCCGTCAAGAAAGAGCATTCCAAACTCTAAAAGAAAAGCTAACATCTGCTCCAATTTTGAAATTTCCAGATTTTTCTAAGCCCTTCTATCTGACTACTGATACTAGTTCTATTGGCATAGGTGCCGTACTAGCTCAGAAGACTGATGGCAAGTACAACGCAGTTGCATTTGCTAGCCGAGTCCTTACGAAGGCTGAACGTAATTATACAGTAACTGAGCAAGAAGCTTTAGCAATAGTATGGTCTTTAAAGCACATCCGAGACATTACTTATCAGTACTCTGTTCATGTCTTGACAGACCACGCTCCACTGATACCTTTATTCCAGAACAAACAACCTACTGGAAGGTTAGCCAGATGGACCTTGACTATCCAAGAGTTCAATCCGACCTTTGAACACTTACCTGGCAAGTCAAATGTAGTCGCAGATGCCTTATCGCGACATGTTAGTATAGTAACTGCAGACCCTCCATTTAGTGCTGAGGATGTAAAGAATGCTCAACGAACAGATCCCATGTGGTCTGGTGTGATTCGATTCCTGCTCCAGGAAGATCTTATTCTGACTGTGAAGCCACCAGCACCCATCAATGACTTTGTCATGAACCAAGAATTACTGTATCGAACAGCCGAGTTGGGTACTCCTAGCAGAAGAGTATACCAGTTAGTAATTCCACAGTCGCTAGTGAATGTAGCCTTACAGCTAGTTCACGATGTACCAGGTGTTGCGCACCCTGGTATGGATCGTTCAGTAAAACAAGCCAGATTGAAATACTTTTGGCCTCGTATGGCAACTGATATTTCTGAGTATGTTAAGAAATGTAGTGTCTGTATGCAACATAAAGGTAATGCTAATGGTCCTAATCCAATCCAAATGTATCCAACTACTAGCGAACCGTGGGAAAGAGTTGCGCTAGATTTGTTAACTAATTTCCAATGTTCCCTCCAGGGCAACAAACATCTATGTGTTATGGTAGATCATTTCACCAGATATTGTGAGTTAGTTCCTATTGCAGATAAGACTGCCGAGACAGTAGCTAAAGCGTTTTAAGAACGCATTATCGGCAGGCATACCACCCCTAAGTCCCTAGTAACAGATAATGGAGGTGAATTCTGTAATGAGATTCTTGAAAATTTGTGCACCTTGTACAAGATCTCTAAATCCACCATTGTTCCTCATCATCCTGCCAGCAGTGGGTTAGCGGAACGTACCAATAAGAAAGTACTTGATGTCTTGAGAGCCACTATCAATCCCAACAGTGAAACTTGGGATGAAGTTATACCTGATGTGCAGTGTGCTATAAATTCTGCTTACAATGTTTCTATAGGTGACACTCCACATTATGCATTGTACGGTGTAGATAAACGTTTGCCTTATGAGTTGTTATATTCTAATCCGAAACCAAATTACAACCCTGATGATTTCATAGCAACTCGTACCAGCTTAGCTCAAAGTGTTTTTAGAAGAATCTGTGAAACACTTCATAAATCAACAGCAGAATTTACAAGAGTCGCAAACACTCGAGCAAAGCCATCCAAAATCAAAGTAGGTTCGAGAGTTATGCTGACTAACTTTAACAAAACGTCTGCAATGCCTAAGCTTGATCAAAAGTTTGTTGGTCCTTATCGAGTAGTTGAACATATAAGTATAAGGTTAGAGAAATTAGTACTGGTCAGTATAAAGAATCGCATTTAGATCATATGAAGTTAGTATGTGATGATAATGATGTTCCAACCCAGACTAATGTGACAGACTCTGACAATCCTCCTGATCCTGTACTCTCTACCTCTGATACTCAGTCAGACGATCAACCTGAATGTCGTTATTCCCTACGTACACGACAGGTATTGAGAAATCCTCAAGTATCATTTGTTACTTCCAATTCAGATTTGTCTCAAATACAGCATGAGTTAGCCAGTGCAACAGAGTTTGATCCTCCCAGAGACGACACCCATTCTGCATATATCAATCTCACCCTAGCAGAGTTGGGGTTAAATATAAATAACCTGTATAGATGAATAATTACAGTATCAACTTATCAGTATTCAAGAATTTTTTTGTGTGTTCACATTCTCTCCGAATTCTGAGAGTTAACAGTCTAGATTTGAGTGCACCGAATCTGCCTTTCTGTTAAACACTTCTTTCTTTGTATATATTCCTTCCTCAGAATCCGTAGATCACATGGATACAGATCAATCGATCAAATTTTTTTTTTTAATCACTTCTATTGTGTAATCCCAACGTTGAGTTTCATTCGATGAGTTGTGCTATATCATACCTTGTATTGCGTTACAGTTTCAGTTACGTAAGCTTCCATTCCAATATTCTACTTATGTATGTTATAATGTTCACTTGTTGTGTACTTTGACATTGTATAGAATCAGCCCAAGCCGTACACCTGCCGTTTCTAGCTTGTATTAGTTGTATGTCAGGACGACATACGTTAGCGTCACCGAGCTCTCATTAGTAGTACCAGTTCCTAGTAACCAGTTACCAGTAACCAGTGTACCAGTAGATGACTCACTACCAACCGTCTCTGCGTGAATCACTGACTGTATTCATATTGCTGCTGACCATAGCATGATTTCAAACACCCCCTCACCCATAGGCACTGTGAGTCAGTCAAGATAGGGAGCAGAGAGAGGCAGGTCGGCTGTTGGTGCCTTCCCATACTTTCCGTTATATATTATACGTACTACCAGCCTACGTGAGTATTTTTACCCATCCACGTATCGAAAACCCACATGACAGTAATAATGTTGATAGAATTACCGACAATATGTAAAGTAAAAGGACACAAGTGCAACTATTGTGACATTTTATTGTGGCAACGTTTCGCTCTCCAGGAGTTTTGTCAAAGCTCCTGGAGAGCGAAACGTTGCCACAATAAAATGTCATATTAGTTGCACTTGTATCCTTTTACTTTCCACACGTTAGACCTTATAGAAAACGCAGTGTTTATCTACCCATACTTTAGAAATATTTTATTTAGAATTAATACCTGCTAGTAACCTGGGATAACCCAATAAACCTACCGTCAGTCATGTTTTCAAAATGTTACTCAATTTAGAACACTGCAGTATACATTACAGTGTCACACAGATTAAACATCATGGAGCACTGGCTTTTAAGCCAGTGCTCCTCAAGGGAGGTTCCTTGATGCTTGTGAGAGGCTCTTGATCTAAGGAAATGAACCTGTGGTCAGAATTCTTGAACTGAGTATGAATTCCTTCCATTTCCCTAAGCGCTGCATGACCCTGACAGGTAGTGCTTTCCCGTGAATAATGAAAACCCGTGGCTCAGTTGTCAATGCGCTGAGCTCAAATACTGAGGGTCCGTGATTCAATCCTCGGCATGGGTGGTAACGTTGGACATGTTTCCTTACACCTGCTGTCCTTGTTTACCTAGCAATAATTAGGTACCCGAGTGTTAATCGACTGTGTTTTAGTGTGCAGCAAAATTCTAGCCAAGATAGAACAAGCGACTTGAGGAGTGTCATCATGGGCTTGGCATCCCTGGTATTGAAGGTTCTCATTATCCATTCTGTCATTTTTCTAGAAGATGCAATTGATATAATGTTATGATCCTTGAAGGTGAGATACTCTGACATGATCACCCCCAGGTCTTTGACACTAGTTTTACGTTCTAATAATGGGGAAGCGCTAAACCCGTAGGATTATACAGCGCCTGTAGGGGGGGGTAATGGAAGGTATTCAAGCTTGATTCAGGAAACTGGAGCACAGATCCAGTGCCCTAGATCAAGAGCCCCTCACCAGCGTCAAGGAACCTCCCTGGAGGGGCATTTGCCAACAGTGGTTTGAATACGAGGATAATTACGTTCTATTGTGTGGTTGGAATTTGTTTTATGCTCCGATGAAGTTTTAATTTCCTCACGTTTTCCATATGGGAGTAATTGAAATTTCTCATCATTGAACTTCATATTGTTTTCTGCAACCCATTTGAAGATTTGCTTGATGTCCACCTGGAGTCTTGCAGTGCCTTCAGTGGAGGACACTGTCATGCAAATTCGGGTGTCATCTGCAAAGGAAGACACTGTGCTGTGGCTTATATCCTATGTCCTATATGAGGATGAAGAACAAGATGGGGGAGTACTGTGCCTTGAAGAAAAGAGCTTTTCACCGTAGCCGCCTCAGACTTTACTCTGTTGACTACTACTCTTTGTGTTCTGTTTGTTAGGAAATTATAGATCCATCTACCGACTTTTCCTGTTATTCCTTTATCACGCATTTTGTGCAGTATTACACCATGGTCACACTTGTCAAAGGTTTTTGCAAAGTCTGTCTATATTACATCTGCTTTTTGCTCGTCTTCTAGAGTATCCAGGACCTTGTCGTAGTGGTCCAGTAGTTGGGACAGACAAGAGTGACCTGCTCTAAACCCATGTTGCCCTGGGTTGTGTAACTGATGAGTATCTAGACGAGTGGTGATCTTGCTTTTTAGAAGCCTTTCAAAGATTTTTTTATCATATGGGACGTTAGCGGTATCGGGCTATAGTTATTTGCTATTGCTTTACTGCCCCCCTTTGTGGAGTGGGGCTATGAGTGTCCTTTTTAGTAACTGCAGGACGACCCCAGTGTCCATGCTCCCTCTCCACAGGATGTTAAAAGCACATGACAGGGGCTTCTTGCAGTTCTGGATGAACACGGAGTTCCGCGAATCTGGGCCTGGGGCAGAGTGCATGGGCATGTCATTTATCGCCTTTTCGAAGTCATTTGGCATCAGGATAATATCAGATAGGTGTGTCTACCAAATTCTCTCCTATAAAAAATTCAGTAGGTCATCGACTCTGTCTGGTTAGTGGCTCGCTAAAAGCCGAGTCATGTTGGGACTTCAGTAGCTCACTCATTGCCTTGCTGTCATTTGTGAAGGACCCATCTCGTTTAAGTAGGGGCCTAATACTGAAAGTTGTTCTAAACTTTGATTTGGCATAAGAAAATAAATACTTTGGGTTTCTTTCAATTTCATTTATTCCTTTTAGTTCTCTCATTTCTTGGCTCCTGTAAGATTCCTTTAGCTTTAGCTTCCAGGTATTATATCTGGTAAACTGATGTTAGCTATCATCCTCCAGCTTCTGTTTAGGAGGTTAAACTCTCCAGAAAGGATCGTATTTGGTAAAGGGTTCTCAAAACAGCAGTTTTATTTCTTCAAAAAACTCCTCTGCATTTCCCAACATTATAATAATGGGGAAGCGCTAAACCCGTAGGATTATACAGCGCCTGTAGGGGGGGGTAATGGAAGGTATTCAGGCTTGATTCAGGAAACTGGAGCACAGATCCGGTTCCCTAGATCAAGAGCCCCTCACCAGCGTCAAGGAACCTCCCTGGAGGGGCATTTGCCAACAGTGGTTTGAATACGAGGATAATTACTAGATTTTTTTTTTCAACTTAGAATCCAATTTTATCATTAAATTTCAACAGTTCTGTACAATATTTATTCTCTTACATCTATGACACAAATAATTTTTTGTCTATATTTTACAGGTAAGTTAGCAGGGCTGGGGAATTCTTCGGCAGCGTTAAGGACAAAAGTCGAGTCAGGTGAGTACAGAACTGCTAATATTCCGACAACCGCATCTTGGATTCTGTACACAAATAACCTGCTCGCAGGAGTCAAACTTATGACGAAGTCTGGGTCCAACTTGGACCATTAAGTAGTCATACAGAGAAATGCAAAGGAGGAGGAGCCAGAATATATACGAGAAAGGGGACAGGGGATGAGAATGGAAGAATGGGAGGGAGTCGTAGTAGTAAACTTTCCCTAATGGGATCTCTTTATGACCCCTTACGTAGGTTTAGTGATTTCTTTTTATAATTGTAATTGCATTCTATTAAACTATGTCCCCTCAAGGAAGGTTCCTTGACATTGGTAAAGGGGTCTTGATCTAGATTAGTCAATTTCAGACCCCCAAAAATACACTTACAAAAGCACGTACACTTACATAATTGAGCGAGTTGGGAGCAGTTCGAAACTCAGGGTGCAACTGTATATAGTTTGCTCTGATTTGGTTAATACAACCAAGAAGCGAGTTATCACCAGTGTTGTCAACTACATGGTCTCAATGTACTGTTGGTACATTGACACTGTATGACTCGCTAATGTTGGTACACAATTAGTCAGTATAAACTTCGTCGTCACAGTGGGGCCCATGCTAACCTTCTTAGTGTCTAAAAAATACAGTAAACTCTAAATTAAAGAGACTAACAGGGTGGAGCAGGTAACCAGTAACGGTGATTGTAGTGGATGGAGGAGATTGTTTTACAGCAATCTTAACAATAATGGATAATTTTGCAACCAGTAGACTTTCTCAATGGTTGCTGAATCAGTTATTGCAGTGAATTTTGTCTGGTATTTCTGAAATCCATTAAACTGAGCATTTACTGTACTCCTATTTGTGCGAATTTTATTAGGCTGACATGGTACAGTGGTTAAAACTATGGCTTGCCATGGGCTTGAACCCCCATTTATTCTCTGAGGTGGCACCACACACACATCCACATTATGAGTGACGTTACCCAGTAAACTCGCTGTTCAGGAAAAACCTTGATCATAAAAGTACCAAGAGAAAGTGAAAGTCAGTCTGGTACACAAAAAATAAATACAAAAGCATGGAGCAGAAACATAAAATTGTTTTGATCTTCGTTAGAAGCAAATCTAAAAACAATTTCAAAGGGAGTTGCCGTAATGCCAGTGAGGAGGCTCGATCTCAATCCATGGAAGGAAATTATCCCTTCCATGGATTGAGCCAAAATGCTTTCCATTCCACAAGTTTAATGCTTCCATTAACAAAATTACAATTTGGTAAAATTTCTTTAAAAAACTTGTCTGCAGTCTTGAGCAACAACCCCTCAAGGGAAGTACCTTGATGCTAGTGAGGGCTCTTGATCCAAGGAAGTGGACCTTCCTTCCCTTTCTTGGACCAAATATAATTGCCTCCCATTTCTCATGACCTGTATGAGTCCTTGGAGTTAAGCACTTCTCCGGTTATAATAATAAGAGCAACAGAGGATTTAGATTTGGCAGTTTCAGTGGTAGTCACATTTAACCACACCGTTAAGGCCAGGGGTCCCTTTAATAATTCTACGTCATGAGATCAGCTCACTCGGATTAAGCTGTGCACTGTAATTTTGGCCTAGATATGAGAGAATGGGTCTGCGTACTGTGCACAGTATAAAAAAAATATCCTGTCCCATGCATTGTATGATGGGAAAAGCAAAATGCTGACCATGTATCGTTTAAAATAGTGACCAAGGCATTTTCTTGGATTATTTTTATGGTTTTATTGACCATTTCTTGGTATCACTTAACCCTTTGAGGGTCGACAGGCCCTCTCCGAAACTCGTTCTTAGGGTCGGCCAAATTTAAAAAAAAAAAATTATTTTCTCTTATGAAAAGATAGAGAATCTTTTCCTGATCATAAAGACACCAAAAGTTTGAAATTTGATAGAAAACTTACGGAATTATGCTCTCGCAAAGTTAGCGGTCTCGGCGATGTTTACGTATCGGCGATTTTGCCCACTTTGAGCCCCATTTTCAGCCAATTTCACTGTACTAGTCGACAAAAAACATGAATATTTCGCTAGAACTCCATTTTTTCTATCGAATGGGTGCAAGAAACCACCCATTTATGAAATTCAACTATCCAGTACAGTGGTCAGAATTTAGCAATTTTGCCAATTTCACACAAATTTCAAAAGATGCCAATTTCCGAATAGGGTCCAGAATAAACAAGAAAGACATTCCTGGCACTAAAATGACATTTCCTCTAGTCATTAGTCACGTCTCAAGGCCCCTCTTATATTCTTTTGCTTTCCACTTTGAATTTTTATTTTCACAAAAAATATAAGATTTACTGTTATGCAGACTACTGCATTAGTGTAAAAAATGGTATAAATATTATTGGTGCACTTGTGAAAGAATATTAGACTCACCAGTTGACGTGTATTGCACGCTTGGCACGATTTGTTTACTTTTGAAGTTTGGTAAAAATCGAACATTTCTGCTACTTTGAGCTCAATTTCAAGGCACCTTTCATTGTAAAACAAGTCAAAATCATCTCAATTTCTGTAATATGTCTTCCATTCTATAAAATGAGACCAAGAAAACTAGAATACAACAATAAATACCATACGAAAATACACTGCAAAGTCGCTGATTTATTAAAAAAAAATGGTCAAAGTTTTTTTTTTTCTCATTATGCACTGTGTGCTGCAGGATTTTTTTTAGACTGTGCACACTGACCACATAGACCCATTCTTTCATATGAAGGCCTACCAGCTTTCTCCCACTAGATTTGAGGCCGCTAGAATTTATGAGTACTAGTACGTCAAAAACCCCTATGCGTAAGACGTACTAGTACGACCAAAACCCTCAAAGGGTTAATAGACTGGAAAATATACTACTGAAAGAGAGGTGACTTTGGTTCGTTTCATGAGCAGAAACAGCTTGAAATCAACCTCAAAGGAACAAATATTCAATTTTTTTTCTGACTTTCCTCAGGATACATAAGACTCCCCTATACTCCCAGTCAGTTTTATGGGTCTTCAACAGGTCTGATTCAATTATTAGTACACTAAACCATGACTAGTCATTCCTGGTTATATTTTATTATCTAAGACATGGAGTAAATCTTGTATATTTGTGTGATTGTGAATTAAAAAAGAAAGGCAAGCGTAATGTAGGAGAGGCCTTGGGGACAAGACTGATGAACAGAGGAAATGTCGTTTTAGTGCCAGGAATGTCTGCACTGTTTATGGACTATTTTTAAACTTATATTTTTATATGTATGTAAAATGGCCAAATTACTGACTTCTATGCATTTTATAGGATAGTTTGAACAGTTTAAGAGGCAACTTCTTGTTCCAAATTGATGGAATGGAAGGCATACTAGTGAAATAGCTAAGAATTTGGTCGAAAGGAATAATGGAATTGACTTCAAATAGAACTCAAAGTTGGCAAAATTGCCAATATGTGAATTGCAACAAGAACACTAAGTTTATACCTGTGTAATGCTGTAGGTTTTCCATCAAATTTCAGTTTTTGTGTCATTACCTTCAGAAAAAGATTCTCTACCATTTCAGATTTTTTTTTTTTTAAGTGGACACTGGGAGAAATATTAATTTGGGGTTCTGGACAGTGAAAGGGCCAAAAAGTGGACAGAGAGAGCATTATTAGTTTCAGAAATCTGGGCAGTGAAAGGGTTAAATGTAACTTTCATAACGTGATAGGATTCAACGTCAAGAGAATAAACACAGTGATTTATATTTATATGTAGCTGGACTATTTATTTGAGAAATGTGATTGTGATCCATTATAGGTTTACAAAATGGCATGTAGATTTTGTACCTTAGAAGGCTGACTGGGCACATGCACCAATATCTTTGTGAACCAAATATTGTAACTTAGCCTAGTCATGCAGAAAGGGTCAGGGAAAGGAGTTTAATCACTCATTTTGAGCTCACTTATCCCAAGTAAATTCTCATACTATGCCAATGATATTTTTGTACAAATCTAACACTATATGGTTAGCTATTCTATGAGGGACATTGTAAACTAGCTAGACTAATCTTCCATTACATCACAATCCTCTACCACTAACTACCTCTTTTTAATCACACAACATAGTCAGTAGAAGTTTAGTTAATAAGATCCACTGATACTTGTAACCAATTTCTGATTTGGTAATTATAAATGCCTAACCCTAACCCATTCATTGCTATACAAAACAAGAGTCAATGAAGAGTTGCAGCAAAATATTAAATAGGCCATCCCTCAATAGAAGTTCCTTGATCGAAGGAACTGGATCTGTTCTCCCCTTCCTTGAATCAAACCTGATTACCTTATGTTCCCTAGGCACTCACACCTACAGTTTAGCACTTCCTTTAAACATAGTAATTAATAGGCCATATAATACTTTTTAAGCACAGGTTGTTATACATCAAGACCAATATATCGAGAAAGAATAATCTCGCATTTCTCACTCTCACTACATTTATCATACATCTCATAACAGTCACATAACTAATGAATTAATGCATCTACACTGAATTATGGTATATTGTAACAGGTTAAGAGCAATAACTTTAAAATAACATACAACTGTCTACCTATATAAACCACATCTCAAACATGATACAGTACAGATACAGTGGAACCTCGAAAATCGAACTTAATCCGTTCCAGGAGCTAGTTCTAAATTCGAAAAGTCTGAAATTCGAAGCAATATTTCCCATAAGAAATAATGGAAATACAATTAATCCGTTCCAGAAACCCAAAAATATTCACAAAAAATACATTTTATAGAGATTAATTACAGTTTTACATACAACAAATACTATAGTTTTTAATTATGTATAGTAATACATATAAAATAACATTTTTACTTACCTTTATTGAAGATTGGTGATGGTATCTGGAAGATAGGGAGGAGGAGAGAGGGAGTTGGGGTTAGTGTTTGGAAGGAGAATCCCCCTCCATGAAGACTTCAGGTAAAGCCCTCTCTGAGGTTACTTCCCTTCTCTGTCTTTTAATGCCACTAGGACCAGCTTGAGTCACTGAACCCCTGTCTCACAAAATAACTGTCCAGTCCTCTGTTTCTGGCACCTCTAACATTTCCCTAAAATGGGACATGGTTCTGTCACTGAACTTGTTGCAAAGATGGCTTGTTTCAGCTTGCTCAGGGTGGTACTTCTGCACAAACATTTGGACATCATTCCACTTGGCACAAATCTCCTTAATCTTTGAAGAAGGCACCTCCCCCTCATCACTATCAGCACTGGTTCCAGGAGTTTTCTGTACCAGATCGGCATGCAACTTCCTTGCCTTTTCACAAATAATCATCTCTGAAACACTATCACCTGCAATCTCTTTATCTATGATCCACACCAGCAACAACTCAACCTCTTCAACTATTTGTGGTCTTTTTTTTGGATAGCATATTAACACCTTTCGCAACATCAGCTTCCTTGATTTGTTCTTTCTTTGACAGGATAAAACCGATGGTCGACTTGTTTTTCCCATACATCCTGGCAAGCTCAACAAGTCTCACACCACTCTCATACTTCTGTATTACAGTGGTCCCTCGTTTATCGTAGTTAATCCATTCCTGGAGTTGCTACTATTATCGAAATCTACGATTTTCAAATCAATTTTCCCCATAAGAAATAATGTAAATACAATTAATCCGTTCCTGACACCCAGAAGTATTAAAACAAAAAAAATTTTTTACATGAAATACAGATGTAGTACATAAACAATACAACGGGAAATGATGAATGAAACATTAACAGCATAACACTTACCTTTATTGGAGATTCTTCTTAGTGTATGGGAGACTGGAGGAGGAGAGAGATTGGATTGTTTACAGTTTGGAAGGGAAATCCCATTCCAGCAACACCTCAGGTACCAATTGCTTTTCTGGGGTTGCTTCTCTTCTCTGTTTCTTAGTGCCACTAGGACCAGCTTGAGAGTCACTGGAGTCCTGTCTCGCAAAATACCTGTCGAGAGAGCTCTGTTTCTGGCGTCTCTTTAACACTTCCCTAAAATGGCCCAAGACTTTGTCACTGTACATGTTGCCAACATGGCTTGCAACAGCCTTGTCAGGGTGATGTTTCTCCATAAATCTTTCCAACTTACCCCACATAGCAAAAATCTCTCTAATTTCTGAAGAAGGCACCTTCTTCCATCTCTCTTCATTCCTCCTGAGCATTAGCCTGTCTTTCATAGGCTTGTGTCCTGGCATTGCCTTTTCCTCCTGTGTAATGAAGGTCCTCTTTGGCATTTTCTTCCAAAAGAGGCCTGTTTCGTCACAATTGAACACTTGTTCAGGTTTCAGTCCTTCAGCCTCTATGTACTCCTTGAATTCATGCACATATTTTTCAGCCGCTTTGTGGTCCGAACTGGCAGCCTCACCATGCCTTACCACACTGTGTATGCCACTACGGTTCTTAAATCTCTCAAACCAACCTTTGCTGGCCTTAAATTCACAAATATCAGTACTCGTTGCAGGCAATTTCTTTACCAGATCGTTGTGCAACTGCCTAGCCTTTTCACAAATAATCGAAGTCATAAGAGTATCTCCTGCTAATTGTTTCTCGTTTATCCACACCAATAATAACTTCTCAACATCTTCGAGTACTGGTGATCTCATTTTTGTTAGTGTATTTACCCCCTTTGCAACAACAGCGTCCTTGATTTCCTCTTTCTTGGCCACGATGGAACATATGGTTGTGTAGGGTTTCTTATACATCCTGGCCAGTTTGGCCACACTTATACCACTTTCATATTGTTTAATGATGCTTTTCTTAAATTCAATCGTATTTCTCACTTTCTTTACCACAGGCTTGGCACTAGGAGCTTTCTTTAGAGCCATGGTAGCTTATTTAGTACTTGCAAGCACTAAAATGAGTGGAATATTATGAAATATTTCGTAGGAGCACGTGAGGGGACCTTCGCTCACTGGTAAACAATGCCACACTGGCTGGGTAGGGAGACCGCCCCGGCTCACACCGTGCGTACGCGTCCCGGATGACCTAGTATTCGCAAGTCAACCTTCGATTAGCGAGCCCATGTTTATACGAAAATATCCCTCTGATTTCCGAAATCTACAATTCCCGAGAACTATGGTTATCGAGGGACCACTGTATTTCCTTCTTCACATCTATGGTGTTTCTCACTTTCTTTACCACAGGGGTACCAGTAGCAAGTTTCTTTGGGCCCATGGCAGCTTATTTCACAGTCCCACAAGCACTAAACACAACGAAATAATCGTAAAATGCGTGAATGAGAGCGCAGGTTAGTGTTCACTCAAGCATAAACAAAGCTAGACTGCTCACAGCGCCTGTGCGGGGATGCGGACAGTGGGCCGGCAGACAGGTCCCATACCCGGCGGTCCGAAAACAGGGGCGCGTTCGATAATAGGGACACAGTTTGTCCGAAAAAATGGTCCTATGTTCGAAACGTTCGATATGTGATACGTTCGATTTTTGAGGTTCCACTGTATTCAGTGAAATTTGAAAAGAAACTCAACATAATTCTATAGCAGCCATGTCAAATGTTAATGCACTAACAAAAATGTGCACACAAATTAAGTGTACAAAAACTAGGCAATAATGGTTTTTCATGAAATTAATTTGATTAGTTCATATATACCCGACTTTTCAATAAAACTAGTTTAATTCATGAAAAACTAGCAGTGTCAAATTACACAACTTTAATACTCTTCTCTGAATGAGGGTACAATGATGACAGTAAATACAGAGATCAAGAGCATAAAACTTGCTTCATCACAAGACCCGTTTAGAATACTTCAAGCATGTTTCTCCTAATGTTCAATACTGTATTCACTCCACTGTCAAGTTCCTGGTATTGCACGACTATCTACCACATAAATGTATGTTAATGTCCCTTCAGTTGTCCTCTGATTTCTCCCCCGTCTTAACTTACGGCAGGTACTCGTGAAATAAAGCGTCTTCAGGGGCTACTTTTCAAGGATGTGACGGAAGTGACCCTAAAAAAAAAAAAAGTCAAAATGAAACTCAATAAAAATGACTAAACATACTCATAAAATATATTAAAATCAAGTAATATTAAATATAATGTATGCATAATACATGAGAATATCATCTGGGAAAACGAGAATGGAAGGCTACATTTAGACTCCGAGCTGAAATCCTCACTTAGATATCACATTCTGCTGATGAGGACCCCAACTACACTCAAAAATATAGTCTCATTTTCACTGCTGTTTCTGTCAATATGTAATGTTCATTACCCATTTTTTTTTTATCATGTAAATGCACGTTGTGATCGCAGAAATATTTTGTGTTAATTCTGACGTACTATCTTTCAATGTACTTTAAGCTTCAGCATTAACTTAGAAGTTCATTTGCAATTATTCATTACAGTACATGGCACAAATACCTAACATAAAACAGTTAACACCACTGTTGCAACCCCTGAATGGGTTGCAATGATTAATATGTATATATATAATTATTATCTTTTCATATAATTTTATATGGCTTATATTTGCGATAATAGCTGAATCGTAAATATATGACTTTATATTATTATTTGACTTAGTCATGTTCTTAGGTAGGATGTAACATATGTGCTCAGTTCAAGTCTTGATTGTCTAACTACTGTAATTATCGCTCTGCTCGTTTCCCTGCCGGCTTCTTGCTGGGCAGCGACCCACGGAGCTATCACGTGATCGTGGGGGGGGGGGTGTCCTCACCTCGCCTGAAGTATTCAGTCTGATCTAGACTCTATTGGTGGTTGGACAGATCATGTCTCATTATTCTTGTTAGTTCTGGAGAGACTGTTCACAGAACATTGTATAGACTTAGTGATTTTCGACGTTGTACTGAGGCTGTGTGTCTCATAGACACTCTGAGTAACTCAGGTCCTGAGCTATAGCTTCTGACCTAATTTGTACTGGTTTCTGTGTACTGTCACAGTCGGGATTTTCTTATGCTGAACTTAGATTCAGTAGTATGGGAATTTTGTGACTTTTCTGGAGGATCTGCAGATGGTCCCTACTTAGTGTCGTTATATTATCTCCTTGTTCCTGATTTTGTGTCGCAGTTGCTTGTTATATTGCTATTGGGTTTAGCCTTCTTTTTGTTGTTCAAGCAGACTGTTCTGATTGCCAGTTGGTCAAGAAGTTAGTTTATTTGAGGACTTTGTCAGTCACTTGTTTAAGTCTAGTCGAGTCGTGAGACATAGCGAACTACTTAGAGCACTTACACACATACACACAAACTTACTTGTACATATTTGTAATATCTTATTAAATGTTAATGTACCAGATGGTACTTAAGAATTATAAATGTGATATGTGCTTTCAGCACAATACTATTGTACACAAGAGAAGTGAATATTTTGATTACTGTGATTAATTTAATTTAATTTGATATACCTCTAGACGATACTTAATAAATTTATTAAATTTTAATTTCTCTAGTTAGTAGCCTACCAGTTGTAATCCTGAAGCACTATTGAATCATACTGAATTCTAATGGATAATTGGACAAGGATACTGACTAATTGTTACGAAAACCCAGTAACAGGCTGGATGCTAGAAGGGCAGTCCTTTCTAGTATTCACTGGAGATCTCTAAGCTTTTAGAATCGCGTTTTTTGTAACAAATGGGGGCCTGTCCAGGAGGCTCTTGATCCAAGGTGTTGGAGAAATTGTCCAGTTTGACACACTCGTAACTATGATCAAACACTGAGTACTTTCCTTATCTGAAGACTTTGCATTTTGTCTTGTACAACATACCAGGTGGATGTATGTACCTGACTGAGTCTCTTGATCCAGGAAGATGGAAATACTGTTTATGAGTTCTAGCTCTAAGACCACCAACACTAAAATTCCTATCAGGATTATAGTTTCCCATAATCACTCTCTCGTAGTACAATTATTTTCGTGATGTATGCCAAAGTGAAACAGTTAATTGATAATCTGACTTTGTCTGAGTTGAGTACATTAAAACTTCAGACGTGTTGGCGAGTAGCCAAATATCTCGGTGTGACGTATAACAGGAATTACACCGCAGAAACTGTCAGAGCGTTAATTAAAGATATATTGATTCCTGCTCATACAGAGATGTCTGATTATGATTCAGATTCAGAAAGCCTAGTGTCACAATTAGGAAGTATGACTATTTGATGAAGAAGAAAGAGCAACTAAGGCAGAAGTTAGCCTAGTGTCTGAGCCTAGTGTAGCTCAGTTCTCGCTCTCGCCTTCTCTCCTAACTGTTAGCTTGACGCAGCCACATACTAGTACAGTGTATGCTACACCTGTATCTACTTATCCTAGACCAGATCTAGACTCTCTAGAGACGCCTGAACGAGGTGCCCGACCTAAGGACAGTCCAGAAAGACGTGTTAATTTCCCTACTCCTCCATTACCTACTGGTCCTATCTCTCAGGAACAGTTTGAGAGGTTAGAACGTCTCATTATGTTGCAGACTGCACAAATAGAGGCTCAGAGGAAATTGAACGAAGAAGATTTCCAGAGAGAAAATGTTCGTCTTGGAAGACAACAGACTGATAGATCACAGGACACATTTAATGTGCAGAAAGCTGCATCCATTGTTCCTAAGTTTTTTGAAAGTGACTTAGACACCTATTTTGATGTGTTTGAGAACCAGGCACGTGCTATGAACTGGCCACATAAGCACTGGGCTACCTTGTTGCACACAGCTTTGACAGGAAGAGCTCAAACTTGTACTGCTGCTTTACCATTTGCCAAGTACATTAGTTATGATGCTGTCAAGCAAACTATTCTAGAGACATATAACTTGTTGCCTGTAAGTTATCAACGTGCATTTCGTATGTTACAACGACGACAAGATCAAACTTGTGTAGAGTTTGCTCGTGAGAAAAAAGTTGCATTTGAGAGGTGGTGTAGGTCTGCCAAATGTAACAACTACGACAGCCTTGTTCAGTTGTTACTACATGAAGAGTTTAACAACTGTATGTCTGCTGACATACAAGAATATCTGATCAATCATACTACCTCGGATATTCTGGAAACTGCAGCATTAGCAGACAATTACAAGATTTCTCACAAACTTGTACGTACTGAAACACAGAGAAACAAGGTAACTAAAAATTGTCCTAGAAGTTGGCAACCTAAATCGGCAACCTCATTGCCGGCCTGATGTACCTGCTACTGTAACTTCTCGTACCTTTACCAGGAAAACACATAATCCTGAATCTTTCTCTGTGGCTAGACAGAAATATGATATCGAGAAGAAGAAAGTTAAATGTACCTATTGTAACAGAAAAGGACATGCTAGAGAGTATTGCTATAAGTTAGAAAGAGATACGAGAAGCAGTCGTGCGGCTGGCGCCCCCACACAAGTTGTATCTTCTTCCGAGCAAAAAAGGCACCAAAATCCTAGTAATACCTCTGATCCTACTGTTTTAGATAATATTACTCAGGACAGATGACTAGTGTCAGAAAGTGTATCTGACGAAAAGATTCGTTCAGCGATGAGTCCTTACTTTTCGAGAGGTAAAGTAGGATTTGACGAATCACATCTAACTGAGATAATTTCTTTCAGAGACACTGGCAGTTATCTCACGTTATTAAGAAAAGATGTACTGCCCATAACTGATGATACCTATTGCAAGATAGATGTATTGTTAGAAGCCTATGGAGGGGCTGTTATAAAAGTACCTCTGCACAAGGTATACATTGAAACAAGCTATTATACTGGTTATATTTCAGTGGGTATATCCAGTGGTGTATTTCCCATCAGGTCAGTGGACTTGTTGATAGGGAATGATATCCTTCATGCTGGTATATGTAAAGAACCACTTGTGATTGATAATAACACTGATGATAATTATGCCATTGAAGCTTGTAGAGAGAAGCCTATTTTATTTCCTTTCAGCGCAATTACTAGAGCTATGTCAAAGATTCAACAACCATCCTTGTCTCCTGAGTTAGTGGATGACAAAGATTTGGGCTTGAATATGTTGTTTAGTGACACTCTGCGCCCAGGGTCATTAACACCAACTCCCCCGTGTCTTCAACCTAGTCAGGACACTACTGACGTTAAATTTCTAACTCATGATGATTTAATCAAGGATCAGTTTGTTGATCAGTCACTGGAAAGACAGAGATATAGCAGTTACTGAGAGTAAAGCAAAGGATCTCGATAATTGTTACTATTATAGTAACGGTGTGCTGGAGAAAAATACATGCAAGTTGTCAGCTGATAGTGTTTCCACCACAGTCAAGCATCTCGTAGTGTTACCAGTTACATTTCGTGAACAAGCCATTGATATTGATCACAAGAGTCCCATTGGAGGACATTTGGGTGTCAAAAAGACACTCAGTAAACTGGCAAAACATTTTACTTGGCCTAAAATGAAGGAAACAGTAGCTGATCATGTGCGACGTTGCCACGTGTGTCAAGTGACAGGCAAGCCAGCACACACACCTCCACCTGCGCCTCTCATTCCTATCACCGTGGATGGTGAACCATTCTCACGTCTTATTATTGATTGTGTTGGTCCTTTGCCTAGAACCAAAATAGGGAACCCATACTTATTTACTATTATGGACGCTGCAACACGCTATCCCGAAGCTATTCCTATGAGAAAAATTAATGCTCGTGCTATTGTGAGAGCGCTGATGAAATTTTTCTCCCAGGTTGGATTGCCACGAGAGCTACAATCAGATCAGGGATCTAACTTCACTTCTAAGATCTTTCGAGAAGCATTATCCCACCTAGGAATAAAGTCTGTACTTTCAACCAGTTATCATCCACAGTCACAAGGTGCTTTAGAGAGATTTCATCAGACACTGAAGTCCATGATGAAAGCTTATTGTGAACATTTTTCTAGAGACTGGGATGAGGGTATACCTTTTCTTCTGTTCGCTATGAGAGAAAGTGAGCAAGAAAGTCTCGGATTTAGTCCATTTGAATTAATATTCAGACACCAAGTGCGTGGTCCTCTCGCAGTGTTAAAAGACGTGTGGACAGGAAAATCAAATCCATCATTGAGCACATCACCTTCATTAATGCAACAACATTTGACAGCCGCTAGAGAGCTAGCTTCGAAAAACCTAGTTTCAGCCCAAGCTAGAATGAAGCAACATTATGACAAGCATGCTGTCTCTCGTTCTTTTAAAGCAGGAGATAAGGTGATGGCTAGGAAATTAGTACCAGGTCATGCTCTACAAGCCAGGTATGATGGTCCCCTGAAAGTAGTGAAAAGGCTTAGCGACGTAAATTATTTGGTACGTACGCCTGGGAAAAAGAAATCTAATTATGTGTACCATGTTAACCAGCTTAAGGCATACTACGCTAGTCCTCTACCTACTACATCTATTCTTAATAGGACAGAGGAAGAAAACTTCAGTCTACCTGACATCTCAAGAGGTATAGAGGTGCGTTTAGAAAATTCAGTGACTCTACAGTCACAAGACGATTTTCTTAGCAACCTTAGGATTGATAAAGCCGGTGATATTAAAAACATGATTTTGTATTTCCCTGAATTGTTCAGTGATGTTCCTAAACGTTGCACTCTAGGTGTACATGACGTTGATGTACAGGGAGCATCACCCATTAAGCAATCACCATATAGGATGAGTCCAACAAAGCATAAAGCATTGAGAGAAGAGGTTGATTTTCTGTTGTCTCACGGACTTATTGAGCGCAGTAAAAGTCCATGGGCATCTCCCTGTATTTTAGTGCCTAAACCTGACAGTAGTTTCAGGATGTGCACTGATTACAGGAAAGTGAACTCTTGTCACCTTGCCTGATGGTTATCCTCTACCTCGCATTGACGACCTCATTGACCGTGTGTCAGGAGCCCAGTTTGTCAGCCGTTTAGATCTCTTACGAGGCTATTATCAAGTCCCGCTTACTGAACGTGCTCAAAAAATATCTGCTTTTACTGTTCAAGATGGATTGTTTAACTACCTCGTCACCCCCTTCGGCCTATGTAACGCAGCTTCTTCATTCCAACGTATAATGAACGAGTTGACCCACAACTTAGGAGTAGAAGCCTACCTTGACGACTTTGTGGTGTACAGTGATGAGTGGGAACAGCACTTGACGCGTCTCAGAGCATTGTTTGAGAGACTGGAGCACTACAACTTCACTGTTAACTTAGCTAAATGTAGTTTTAGTCAAGCCAAGATTACCTACCTAGGCTTTTGTATCGGCCAAGGTGAGGTTGCTCCTATTGAGGCTAAGGTTCGTGCAATTTCTGAATTTCCAGTGCCACAGGATAGGAAGGGAGTACAGAGATTCCTGGGTATGGCAGGATATTATCGCAGGTTCTGTCCAAACTTTTCTCAGATTGCAGCTCCTCTCACTGAGCTTACTAGTAGCAAAGTTCAGTTCACCTGGACTAGAGATTGTTCAGACTCGTTCAAAAGATTGAAACGTTTGCTCTCCTCTGCTCCTGTGTTAAAGAGTCCTAATTTCAATCTTCCCTTCTTTTTACATATATTATTATTATTATAATCAAAAAGAAGCGCTAAGCCACAAGGGCTATACAGCGCTGCAGGGTAGGGAAGGAAGCAAGGGAATTGGATGGCAGAAGGGAGGGGGGATGATCAGCAGGTTACAGAAAACAGCAGGGCAGGGGATAGTACAGGGGTAGAGGGTAGCAAGAGATTCAAGTAGAAAGGGCTGAAAGTATCAGAATTTGTGAAGTAAGTCAGTCGTTGTCAAAAAGTCAATGAGAGAGTCCGGATGAAAGGTGGGTCCATCAGCGAGAAGGGAAGGTAAAGAGAGAGCAGCGGGGCGAAGACGACGACAGAGGTAAATTCTGCGTGCTCGTTGATAAAGTGGGCAGTCCAACAGAATGTGGCTGACTGATAATGGAGCTTGGCAATTCTCACAGAGAGGAGCAAGACGCCTCTCCATGAGATATCCATGAGTAAGACGAGTATGGCCAATGCGAAGACGGGAGAGAGTAGTCTCCCAACCTCGACACTGGTGATAAGAAGACGGCCAGTAACCTATACTCGGTTTAATAGACTGAAGTTTGTTGCCGAGCATAGTAGACCAACGTTGTTGCCAACGGGTGTGAAGGTGGGAAGATATTACAGCAAAATAGTCCGTACATGGAATACCTCTATAAGAAACTGGTAGGTCATGTACTGCTGACCGCGCAGCAGTGTCTGCTTGTTCATTGCCCTGTACGTCAACATGACCAGGGACCCAACAAAAAACAATATCTTTATGCTTAGTAAAGATGCGGCGTAGCCAAAGTTGGATACGGAGGACTAAGGGGTGAGGTGTATCAAATTTTTGTATAGCCTGTAAAGCACTAAGGGAGTCTGAGACAACCACAAATGATGACACAGGCATAGATGCAATACGGATAAGTGCTGTAAGGATGGCATATAATTCAGCAGTAAAAATACTAGCTGAAGATAGTAAATGCCCTTGTACGACGCTGTCCGGAAACACTGCTGCGAATCCTACGCCGTCAGAAGACTTAGAGCCATCTGTGTACACAGCAATGGCATGAGAATGAGAGTGAAAGTGGTCAAGAAAAAGAGAGCGGGAAGCGACCGTAGACAGTTGGGCTTTCGAGCAAGGGAGGTAGAAAGAACAGACTCGAACAGCTGGAACTTCCCAGGGGGGTAGGGAAAAGTGAGATGCTACATGTACATAGAAAGGTGGTAGTTGAAGAGAAGACAAGAGCGAATGAAGGCGAAGAGAGAAGGGACGGAGTAAGCAGGGGCGGGGAACAAATAACGAATGTCTACTAATATCAGTGACCATTCTATAAATGGAAGGATTGCGGAGATCATGAGAGCGTACATAGTAGCGCAGGCAATGGGCAACACGGCGATCGGATAAGGATGGAACGTTCGCTTCTGCATAGAGGCTTTCGACAGGGGAAGAGCGAAAAGCACCAAGGCATAAACGTAATCCTTGGTGATGAATGGGGTTAAGGCTAGAGAGAGTAGCAGGAGATGCCGCTGAATAGATCTGGTCACCATAATCAAGTTTCGATAAAATAAGGGTGGAATGTAGGTGAAGGAGGGTTCGACGATCAGCTCCCCATGAAAGATGAGCAAGGGTTTTTTTACATATAGATGCGAGTGGTTATGCAGTGGGCGCTGTGCTGCTCCAACAGTCAACATCCACTGACATTCTCCATCCTATATGTTACTATTCATCTAAGCTTAAACGACACCAGAAAAATTATGCCACTATTGAGAAAGAGGCTCTAGCTCTTGTGGTGTCCTTGGAACATTTTGACGTGTATTTGGGCACTTCCCCATTTAAAATTAACGTTTTTTTCAGACCACAATCCACTCACTTACATAAACATTATGAAGAGTAAAAATGCTAGGATCATGAGGTGGGCTCTCAGAATCCAACCTTATTCTATTAGTATAAAACACATAAGTGGTCATTGTAATGTAATTGCTGACGCTCTGTCACATCCTTAATAATTATCAGTTACAGTAAATTAACGTAATTTTAATGCCCAAATACCTTTTGTTACTTGTTATGTCAAATTCAGTAAAGTAACGTAATCCCTCCAGCCCATATTAACTATGTATACTCATGTCATGTCTAATTAATCTATTTATATATCCACAGTAGTGATGATGTGTGTGAGAAGGAGACATAAGCTGAGTGTTGAGTGGGTAGTGTTGTGTGGACGATGTACTGCGTGACGGAACACTGTCCTGCCGCAGACCCTCCCCCCCTCACTACACACCTTAAGCTGTTTCATACCCAGATGTCCATACTGCATAGCATTCCACCACCACTACTTAAGAGTGGAATGCCATCTCCTGTCTATAGCACAAGACTATTATGCTGTCAACACTATGTTCGAGCCTCAACGTGTCAGGCTTGTCTGCGCTATCCTGTCTCTGCACTGATGTACATAACCACGAGTATGCGGAGATATGATACTGTGTACTGCCCTAGTACTAGGGGCATATCTTATTGTATATACGCTGTGAAATTATAGAAGTGCTTGGCACAAGATTGACTAATATTTTTTTATATTAAACTGTTAGTAATGTAACCTGAGTAATCAGTAATGTGAAAGACATTAATGCAACTCCTAGTGCGACCGTTTGTCGTGTTGGGGGGGATGTTGCAACCCCTGAATGGGTTGCAATGATTAATATGTATATACATAATTATTTTCATATAGTCGGACTTGAGTCCTGGAAATGGGAAGTACAATGCCTGCACTTTAAAGGAGGGGTTTGGGATATTGGCAGTTTGGAGGGATATGTTGTGTATCTTTATACATATATGCTTCTAAACTGTTGTATTCTGAGCACCTCTGCAAAAACAGTGATAATGTGTGAGTGTGGTAAAAGTGTTGAATGATGATGAAAGTATTTTCTTTATGGGGATTTTCTTTCTTTTTTGGGTCACCCTGCCTCGGTGGGAGACGGCCGACTTGTTGAAAAAAAATATATATATAATTATTACCTTTTCATATAATTTTATATTGCTTATATTTGCGATAATAGCTAAATCGTAAATATATGACTTTATATTATTATTTGACTTAGTCTTGTTCTTAGGTAGGATGTAACATATGTGCTCAGTTCAAGTCTTGATTGTCTAACTACTGTAATTATCGCTCTTTGCTTGTTTCCCTGCCGGCTTCTTGCTGGGCAGCGACCCACGGAGCTATCACGTGATCGAGGGGGGGTGTCCTCACCTCACATGAAGTATTCAGTCTGATCTAGACTCTCTTGGTGGTTGGACAGATCGTCTGTCTCATTATTCTTGTTAGTTCTGGAGACTCTGTTCACAGAACATTGTATAGACTTAGTGATTTTCGACGTTGTACTGAGGTTGTGTGTCTCATAGACACTGAGTAACTCAGGTCCTGAGCTGTAGCTTCTGACCTAATTTGTACTGGTTTCTGTGTACTGTCACAGTCGGGATTTTATGATAAACTTAGATTCAGTAGTATCGAAGTTTTGTGACTTTTGTGGAGGATCTGCAGATGGTCCCTACTTAGTGTCGTTATATTATCTCCTTGTTCCTGATTTTGTGTCGCAGTTGCTTGTTATATTGCTATTGGGTTTAGCCTTCTTTTTGTTGTTCAAGCAGACTGTTCTATTGCCAGTTGGTCAAGAAGTTAGTTTATTTGAGGACTTTGTCAGTCACTTGTTTAAGTCTAGTCGAGTCGTGAGACATAGCGAATTACTTAGAGCACTTACACACATACACACAAACTTACTTGTACATATTTGTAATATCTTATTAAATGTTAATGTACCAGACGGTACTTAAGAATTATAAATGTGATATGTGCTTTCAGCACAATACTATTGTACACGAGAGAAGTGAATATTTTGATCACTGCGATTAATTTAATTTAATTTGATATACCTCTAGACGATACTTAATAAATTTATTAAATTTTAATTTCTCTAGTTAGTAGCCTACCAGTTGTAATCCTGAAGCACTATTGAATCATACTGAATTCTAATGGATAATTGGACAAGGATACTGACTAATTGTTACGAAAACCCAGTAACAGGCTGGATGCTAGAAGGGTAGTCCTTTCTAGTATTCACTGGAGATCTCTAAGCTTTTAGAATCGCGTTTTTTGTAACACCACCAGTACTGTATTACACAGACCATAAAAAAAGTCAACTTTATGACATTTAATGCTTTTAGGGTCAAAAGCAGTGATAAGAAGACATTAATGTAGCTGCCACTGTAATAATTATTATAATAAAAAAAATAAAAAAGAGCCACAGTAATTAGTTGTTGCAAGGTACTCATTATTCTTGACTGACACAGAAATTGCCCAACATCAGATGAGTGTATCACAAACATTTTGTCTTGGTTCAATATGCCCTGTTGCTTTTGCTGAGCATGGATAATGTTGTGCCCATTTTTAGTATATTTTAACTGTTTTGAACCATATTTTAACTTCAAAATTGCCTCTCAACAGGATAGTGTAATATTTTGCAAATAAATTGTCCTTATTATGCATTACATTAGGGTATTGCAGCATGTGCAGAGATTAGCCTTGAGACCATTATGAAAGAGTTTAGTATTGTGAGTAAAAGACATTTATGCACTGACCAAGACATTTAAGAAAATGTTTTGCCATACACATCTTCAGTCCTAATATGTACATAGACTACCCAAAAATAAATAGTACCTCAAGAGATTGGAGTCAGGTTGCAAGCTGTGAGAGGGTGGTAGTAGTAGTTCAGTTTTGGTGAGATGGGTAGAGTTTGAGGAACTGCCAGCAATGGAGGTTGGACAAATGTAAAATTTAATAGGGAAGTAGACCTCTTGCAGTATTCCATAACATAGTGGTGTCATTCAGTTGTAGTGTTAATGTTGTGTTGCAATCATTTAGCCAAGGTTCTAGATATGTACTGTTCCACTGTGTTGGTTGTTGCTATTATTACTGCTGCTATTATTACTGCTTCCAGGCACCTGTGTTTGCACAAATTATTTTCTGGAATTACTGGTGTAGATTCATTGAATTTCATGACCCTCCTCTGCTCTATACTGTAGGCATGCATTATTCTGATTGTTCTGTCTGCAGGTGTTTTGGTGTTTTCAAAGTCTGAGTTAAAGTTTTCTCATCATTTCACGTACATACTATTTTGTCGCAACCTCTGCAGGGTATGATGCATTCACCAGCCTTGTATTGTCGTCTGCACTTTCTTATTTTTTCACTAAGTCTTTAATGGAAGTCAAGGAGATGGTGGCTATTTTCACAAGTCTGTATCATTAGCAATGATATATTAGGAGCTATGTTCCTGGTAAAATGATGTATTTGACAAATAATTCTGTTGTGTTTCCATTGTTTCTGTTGAGGATGTACATGGCTCTCTGCAATTATGTGGTAGGAAATGAAGCTGTAGGAAGCCCTGTTTGAGTGGCTGTCACCTACATGTACGTTTTTGACGATGCCAGGGCCCCTCGCGTAAATGTATGTTTTGAGCAAAGATACCTCAGATAAGTTGAGAGAAGTGAATTTTGGTCTAAATTTGAGATAATGTATCTGTGCAGTGAGTGTGCACAGTACAAGAAAAAATCCTGCCTCAAGCAGTACATGGTGAGAAAAGGAAAACTCAAAGAAAATGCCTGCAACGAGTGGTGATGCTTGTGATTTTAAGGCCAGCAAAGGTTGGTTTGAGAGATTTAAGAAGTGTAGTGGCATACACAGTGTGGTAAGGCATGGCGAGGCTGCCAGTTCTTACAAAAAAGCGACTGAGAAGTCTGTACAGGAGTTTAAGGAGTACGTAGACACTGAAGAATTCAAACCCCAACAAGTATTCAATTGTGACGAAACAGGCCTCTTTTGGAAGAAAATGCCAAAGAGGACCTACATCAGGCAGGAGGAAACGGCACTCCCAGGACACAAGCCTATGAAAGACAGGCTAACTCTCATGTTTTGTAGTAATGCTAGTGGGGATTGCAAAGTGAAGCCTTTACTGGTGTATCACTCTGAAAATCCCAGTGTGTTCAAGGAAAACAGTGTTGCCAAGAGTAATTTGTGTGTGATGCGGAAGGTTAACAGTAAGGCATGGGTCACAAGGAAAATTTTCCTTGACTGGTTTAATTAAGTGTTTGGCCCCAGTGTGAAGAAATACCTCCTAGAAAATAAATTGCCATTCAAGTGTCTACTGGTAATGGACAATGCTCCTGTTCATCCTCCAGACTTGGAAGAGCAAATGGTGGAGGAGTTTAGTTTCATCACAGTGAAGTTCTTGCCCCCTAATACAACTCCGCTCATCCAGCCCATGGACCAGCAGGTCATTTCAAACTTCAAAAAACTGTACACCAAAGCAGTGTTTCAAAACTATTATTATAATCAAATTATTATTATTATAATCATGTGGGAGCGCTAAACCCTTAGGATTATACAACGCATGTGGGAGGGAGGGATGGAAGGTATTCAGGCTCAATTCAGGGAACTGGAGCACAGATCCAATTCCCTATATCAAGAGCCACTCACCAGCATCAAGGAACCTCCCTCGAGGGGAATTATAATCAAAAAGAAGTGCTAAGCCAAAAGGGCTATACAGCGCTGCAGGATAGGAAAGGAAGCGAGGGTATTGGGCGACAGAAGGGGAGAGGGGCGATCAGTAGGTTACAGAAAACAGCGGGGCAGGGGATAGTGCGGGGTAGAGGGTAGCAAGAGATCGAGGTAGAAAGGGCTGAAGGTATCATCAGAGTTTGTGAAGTCAGTCAGTTGTTGTCAAAAAGTCAATGAGAGGAAATTAAATCTTCATCAGAGTACAAAACAAATTCTGGCCACAAAATAGAGCGAAACACCAACGTCAAAGACCTGGGAGTGATCATGTCGGAGGATCTCACCTTCAAGGACCATAACATTGTATCAATCGCATCTGCTAGAAAAATGACAGGATGGATAATGAGAACCTTCAAAACTAGGGAGGCCAAGCCCATGATGACACTCTTCAGGTCACTTGTTCTATCTAGGCTGGAATATTGCTGCACACTAACAGCACCTTTCAAGGCAGGTGAAATTGCCGACCTAGAAAATGTACAGAGAACTTTCACGGCGCGCATAACGGAGATAAAACACCTCAATTATTGGGAGCGCTTGAGGTTCCTAAACCTGTATTCCCTGGAACGCAGGAGGGAGAGATACATGATTATATACACCTGGAAAATCCTAGAGGGACTAGTACCGAACTTGCACACGAAAATCACCCACTACGAAAGCAAAAGACTTGGCAGACGATGCACCATCCCCCCAATGAAAAGCAGGGGTGTCACTAGCACGTTAAGAGACCATACAATAAGTGTCAGGGGCCCGAGACTGTTCAACTGCCTCCCAGCACACATAAGGGGGATTACCAACAGACCCCTGGCAGTCTTCAAGCTGGCACTGGAAAAGCACCTAAAGTCAGTTCCGGATCAGCCGGGCTGTGGCTCGTATGTTGGTTTGCGTGCAGCCAGCAGCAACAGCCTGGTTGATCAGGCTCTGATCCACCAGGAGGCCTGGTCTCAGACCGGGCCGCGGGGGCGTTGACCCCCGGAACTCTCTCTCTCTCCAGAGTCCGGATGAAAGGTGGGTCCATCAGCGAGAAGGGAAGGTAAAGAGAGCAGCGGAGCGAAAACGACATTGGAGGTAAATTCTGCGTGCTCGTTGATAAAGTGGGCAGTCTAACAGAATGTGGCTGACCGATAATGGAACCTGACAATTCTCACAGAGAGGAGCAGGGCGCCTCTCCATAGGTAAGACGAGTATGGCCAATGCGGAGAGGGGAGAGAGTAGTCTCCCAACCTCGGCACTGGTGACAAGAAGATGGCCAGTAACCTATACTCGGTTTAATAGATTTAAGTTTGTTACCGGGTAGGGTAGACCAACGTTGTTGCCAACGGGCGTGAAGGTGGGTAGCTATTGCAGCAAAATAGTCCATAAATGGAACACCTCTATATGAAACTGGTAGGTCATGTACTCCTGATCACGCAGCAGTCTGCCTGTTCATTGCCCTGTACGTCAACATGACCAGGGACCCAACAAAAAACAATATCTTTATGCTTGGTAGAGATGCGGTGTAGCCAAAGTTGGATACGGAGGACTAAGGGGTGAGGTGTATCAAATTTCTGTATAGCCTGTAAAGCACTAAGGGAGTCTGAGACAGCCACAAATGATGACAAAGGCATAGATGCAATACGGATTAGTGCTGCAAGAATGGCATACAATTCAGCAGTAAAGATACTAGCCGAAGATAGTAAATGCCCTCGTACAACGCTGTCCGGAAACACTGCTGCGAATCCTACGCCGTCAGAAGACTTAGAGCCATCTGTGTACACTGTAATGGCATGAGAATGAGAGTGGAAGTGGTCAAGAAAAAGAGAGCGGGAAGCTACCGTAGACAGTTGGGCTTTCGAGCAAGGGAGTGAGAAAGAACAGACTCGAACAGTTGGAACTTCCCAGGGGGGTAGGGAAAAGTGAGATGCTACATGAACATAGAAAGGTGGAAATTGAAGAGAAGGCAAGAGCGAATGTAGGCGAAGAGAGAAGGGACCGAGCAAACAGGGGCGGCGAACAAATAAAGAATGTCTACTAATACAGTGGTCCCCCGCTTTTCGTAGTTCCCGGCAATCGTAAAATTTGCCAATCATAGGGGTATTTTTGTATAAACATGAACTCGTAGGTTGGTAGACAGCAACCACCCAGGGAAGTACTACCGTCCTGCCAGATGACTGTGAAACAAAAACCTGTAACTGTTTTGCATGATGGTAGGATTGCTGGTTTCTTTTTCTGTCTCATAAACACGCTAAGATAACAGGGATATCTTGCTACTCCTACTTACACTTTGGTCACACTTCACAGACACGCACATGCATATATATATATATATATACATACATCTAGGTTTTTCTCCTTTTTCTAAATAGCTCTTGTTCTTTTTTATTTCTTCTATTGTCCATGGGGAAGTGGAAAAGAATCTTTCCTCCGTAAGCCATGCGTGTCGTATGAGGCGACTAAAATGCCGGGAGCAATGGGCTAGTAACCCCTTCTCCTGTATACAATTACTAAAAAAGAGAAGAAGAAAAACTTTATAAAACTGGGTTGCTTAAATGTGCGTGGATGTAGTGCGGATGACAAGAAACAGATGATTGCTGATGTTATGAATGAAAAGAAGTTGGATGTCCTGGCCCTAAGCGAAACAAAGCTGAAGGGGGTAGGAGAGTTTCAGTGGGGGGAAATAAATGGGATTAAATCTGGAGTATCTGAGAGAGTTAGAGCAAAGGAAGGGGTAGCAGTAATGTTAAATGATCAGTTATGGAAGGAGAAAAGAGAATATGAATGTGTAAATTCAAGAATTATGTGGATTAAAGTAAAGGTTGGATGCGAGAAGTGGGTCATAATAAGCGTGTATGCACCTGGAGAAGAGAGGAATGCAGAGGAGAGAGAGAGATTTTGGGAGATGTTAAGTGAATGTATAGGAGCCTTTGAACCAAGTGAGAGAGTAATTGTGGTAGGGGACTTGAATGCTAAAGTAGGAGAAACTTTTAGAGAGGGTGTGGTAGGTAAGTTTGGGGTGCCAGGTGTAAATGATAATGGGAGCCCTTTGATTGAACTTTGTATAGAAAGGGGTTTAGTTATAGGTAATACATATTTTAAGAAAAAGAGGATAAATAAGTATACACGATATGATGTAGGGCGAAATGACAGTAGTTTGTTGGATTATGTATTGGTAGATAAAAGACTGTTGAGTAGACTTCAGGATGTACAAGTTTATAGAGGGGCCACAGATATATCAGATCACTTTCTAGTTGTAGCTACACTGAGAGTAAAAGGTAGATGGGATACAAGGAGAATAGAAGCATCAGGGAAGAGAGAGGTGAAGGTTTATAAACTAAAAGAGGAGGCAGTTAGGGTAAGATATAAACAGCTATTGGAGGATAGATGGGCTAATGAGAGCATAGGCAATGGGGTCAAAGAGGTATGGGGTAGGTTTAAAAATGTAGTGTTAGAGTGTTCAGCAGAAGTTTGTGGTTACAGGAAAGTGGGTGCAGGAGGGAAGAGGAGCGATTGGTGGAATGATGATGTAAAGAGAGTAGTAAGGGAGAAAAAGTTAGCATATGAGAAGTTTTTACAAAGTAGAAGTGATGCAAGGAGGGAAGAGTATATGGAGAAAAAGAGAGAGGTTAAGA